>NC_056680.1:138261914-138570375 GCF_018350215.1 Panthera leo
CAGCTTAAGGCAGCCCCAGACAGACCTGCTAACGTCACAGGGATCAAACCTTGCCCAAAACAGGCAAAGAGAGCCATTGCAGACAACTGGACTAAAGGAAAAAGCTGCTGAGCCACAACAGCAGAGTGCACGCAGCACACACAGGAGACATCTGTGAAGCGCCAGGTTCTGGGCAACAGGGGACATTGCACTACAGGGCCCTACAGGATCTCTTCTTCATAAGGCCACTACTTTCAAAAGCAAGAGATGTAGCTGACTTTCCTAACACATAAAAACAGACACAGAGAGTTAGACAAAATGAGGAGATAGAGTAATATGTCTCAGATGAAAGAACAGGATAAAACCAGAACAAGATAACCTAAGTGAAACAGAAATGAGTAATATGCTTAAGGAGACTTTAGCTAATGGCCACAAAGATACTCACTGGACTTGAGAAAAGAGTGGAGGGCCTCAGTGAGACCCTTAACAAAGAGATAGAAAACATAAAAAAGAACAAATCAGAGGTGAAGAACTCAATAATTGAAATTTAAAATACACTAGATGGAGAAGCGCCTGGGTGGCTCAGTCAGTTGAGCATCCGACTTTGGCTCAGGTCATGATCTTGCAGTCTGTGAGTTCAAGTCTTGCATTGGGGTCTGTGCTGACAGCTCACAGTGTGGAGCCTGCTTCAGATTCTGTGTCCCCCCTCTCTCTCTGTTCTTCCCCTGCTCATGCTCTGTCTCTCTCTGTCTCAAAAATAAATAAACATTAAAAATTTTTTTTAAATACACTAGATGGAATAAATAGTGGTCTAGAGAAAGCAGAAGAAAATATCAGGGATCTGAAGGACAGATAACAATCAGCTTGATTGTTATCTATAAGCTAAGAGAAAAATAATAAGCAGATAAGAGAAAAATAATAATACAAAATGAAAATAGACTTAGGGAACTCAGCTACACAATCAAGTGTAATGCATCTGCATTATAGGGATCCCAGAAGAAGAGACAGAAAAGGGGAGCAGAACTTTTATTTGAAGAATAGCTTAAAACTTCTCTAATCTCAGGGAAGGAAACTGAAATCTAGATCCAAGAGGCACAGAAAGCCCCCAACAAAATCAACCCAAGGAGATCCACACAAAACCACATATAATTAAAATGGCAAAAAGTAGTGCCAAAGAGAGAATTTTACAAGCAGCAAGAGAAAAGAAAACATTTACATACAATGGAAACCTTATAAAGCTATCAGCAGATTTTTCACCAGAAACTTTGTAGGCCAAGGCTGCCCAGGTGGCTCAGTTGGTTAAGTGTCCGACTTCAGCTCAGGTCATAATCTCATGGTTTATGGGTTCAAGTCCTGTGTTGGGCTCTGTGCTGACAGCTCAGAGCCTGGAGCCTGCTTCAGATTCTGTGTCTCCTTCTCTCTCTCTGCTCCTCCCCCACTCACGCTTTCTCTCTCTCTCTCTCTCTCTCTCTCTCTCAAATAAATAAACATTTAAAAAGTTAAAAAAAAAAAAAAGAAGAAACTTTGTAGGCCAGAAGACAGTGGCATGATATAATCAAAGTAATGAAAGAAAAAAAACCTTCTGCCAAGAATTCTCTATCCAGCAAGTCTATAGTTCACAATAGAACTAGAGATAAAGAGTTTCTCAGACAAACTAAAGGTAAAGGAATTCTGAGAGGCCTGGGTGGCTCAGTTAGTTAAACATCTGACTCTTGATTTCAGCTCAGGTCATGATCTCACAGTTGTGAAATTGAGCCCCACATCAGGCTCTGCACTGAACATGGAACCTGCTTAGGATTCTCTCTCTACCTCTGTCTCTGTCCCTTCCCCACTCATGCTCTCTCTCTCTCTCTCAAAATAAATAAACATTTTAAAATAAGTAAAAGTGAAGGAATTCATGATCACCAAACCAGCCCTACAGGAAATATTAAAGGAGCCTCTTTGAGTGGAAAGGAAAGAACATAAGTGGGAGTAAGAAAAGTAGGAAGCACAAAAGCAGAAAAATTAAGTATATCTATAAAAATCAGTCAAGGAAATCACAAAATAAAAGGATGTAAAGTATGACACCATATACCTAAAATGTGGGAGAGAAAGGGGTAAAGAATGGGTTCAG
This sequence comes from Panthera leo, assembly GCF_018350215.1. NCBI lineage: Eukaryota > Metazoa > Chordata > Mammalia > Carnivora > Felidae > Panthera > Panthera leo. The sequence goes on from NC_056680.1 coordinate 138,264,007, forward strand.
ACTTAAGTGGGCATCATCTTAATATAGCCTGACATACACAGAAGATGTTATATACAAACTAAGTAAAAACCACAAATCAAAAATCAGTAATAGATATGCAAAAAAATAAAACAGAAAGAACCCAAATATATCACTAGGAAAGTCAACTAGCCATTAAAGACAAGAGCAAAAGAAGAAAAAAAATAGAGAAGATCCTCAAAAACAACCATAAAACAACAAAATAGCAATAAATACATACCCATAAATACTTTGAATGTAAATGGAGTATTTGCTCCAATCAAAAGACATATGGTGACAGAATGGATAAAAAAGCAAGATCCATCTATACACTGCCCACAAGAGACTCACATCAGACCTAAAGACACATGCAGACTGAAAGTGAAGAAATACAAAATTTATCATGCAAACAGATGTGAAAACTGGGATAACAATACTTATATTGAACAGCAATATAATATTGAGCATCTGACTCTGGCTCAGGTCATGACCTTGCAGTTTGTGAGTTCGAGCCCTGCATTGTGCTCTGTGCCAAGAGCTCAGAGCCTGGAGCCTGCTTTGGATTCTGTGTCTCTTTCTCTCTCTGCATCTCCTCTACTCGCTCTCTGTCTCTCTCTCTGTCTCTCCGTCTCTCTCTCTCTCTCAAAAAAAATACATGAAGACAAATTAAAATGCAAACACAATGGTCCAAAATCTTTGAGATGCAACATAAGCTGTTCTAAGAAGGAAGTTAATAACAATATAGGCCTATACCAAGAAGCAAGAAAAATCTCAAATAGAAAAATCTCAAATCTCAGAGGAGTTAGAAAAAAAACAATAAACAAGACCCAAAACCAGTAGAAGGAAAGAAATAATAAATACTAGAGCAGAAACAAACAAAATAGAAACAAACAAACAAAAACACAACAAACAATAGAACAGAGCAATGAAACCAGGAACTAGTTCTTTGAAAACACCAACAAAAATTTAACCAGACTCATCCAAAAAAAAAAAAAAAAAAAAAAAAAACAACAGAGAGAGAAACAAACAGAGGACTCAAATAAACAAAATCAGAAATAAAAGAGGAGAAATAACAACCAACACCACAAAAATACAAATGACTAAAAGAATATTATGAAAAATATTATGAAAAATTATATGCCAACAAATAGACAAACTATAAGAAATGGATAAATTCTTGGGAACATATAACCTCCCAAAATTGAATCAGGAAGCAACAGAAAATTTGAACAGACCACTTATCAGCAATGAAATTGAATAAGTAATCAAAAAACTCCCAACAAACAGAAGTCCAAGATAAGATGGCTTCACAGGTGAATTCTACCAAACATTTAAAGAAGAGTCAATACCTATAGTCTTCTCAAGCTATTCCAAAAAATAAAAGGGGAAGTATAGCTTCTAGGTTGATTCTATGAGGCCAGCATTACCCTGATACTAAAACTAGATAAACACACTACAAAAAAAAAAAAAAAAAAAAAACTACAGGCCAATATCCCTGATGAAAATAGATGCAAAAATCCTCAACAAAATATTAGCAAATAAAATCCAAAATATATTTTAAAAAATCATTCACCATGATCAAGTGGGATTTGTTTCTGGGATGCAAGCTTGGTTCAATATTTGCGAATCGGTGTGCTACATCACATCAACAAAAGAAAAGATAAAAATCATATGAATATTTCAATAGATGCAGGAAAACATATGACAAAGCACAACATCCATTGATTATAAAAACCCTTAACAAGATAAGTTTAGAGGGAACATACCTCAACAAAATAAAGGCCCTATATGAAAAACCCACAGCTAACATCACACTCAGTGGGGGGAAAATGAGAGCTTTTCCCTAAGGTTGGGAGCAAGACAAAGATGTCCACTTTCTCCATCTTTATTTAACATCGTACTGGAAGTCCTAGCCACAGCAATGAGATAAGAAAAAGGGATAAAAGCCATCTAAATTAAAAAGAAGCAAAACTTTCACTATTTGCAGATGACATGATACTATATATAGAAAACTCTAGAGACTCCACCAAGAAACTACTAGAACTGACACATGAATTCAGTAAGGTCATGGGATGCAAAATCGATGTACACAAATCCACTGCATTTCAATATACTAATAATGAAGCAGCAGAAACAGAAATTAAGAAATTCCATTTACCTTTGCACCAAAAAGAATAAAATATCTAGCAATAAACTTAGGAGTTTATTACTGCTTAGGAGTTTATTATTAAACTTAGCAATAAGCTAGGAGGTGAAAGACGTGTACTATGAAAACTAGAAAACATTGATGAAAGAAACTGAAGATGGCACAAACAAATGGAAAGATATTTCATGCTCATGAACTGAAGGAACAAATATTATTAAAATGTCCATACTATCCCAAGCAATCTATAGGTTTAATGCAATCCCTATCAAAATACCAATAGTATTTTTCATAAAAGTAGAACAAACAATCCTAAAATTTTTATGGAACCACAAAAGACCCCAAATAGCCAAAACAATCTTAAAAAAGAAAACCAAAACTAGGGGTATGATAATCCCAGAGTTCAAGTTACACTACAAAGCTGTTGTCATCAAAACAGTAAGGTATTGGCACAAAAACAGACACACAGATCGACAGAACAAAATAGAGAGCCCAGAAAGAAACCCATAATCTTATAGTCAATTAATCTTTGACAAAGCAGGAAAGAATATCCAATGGGAAAAAGACAGCCTTGTCAACAAACGGTTTTTGGAGATAGCTATATGCAAAATAATGAAAATGGACCACTTTCTTACATCATACACAAAAATAAACTCAAAATGCACTAAGGACGTACATGTAATACCCTAAAGCTCAAAAATCCTAGAAGACAGCACAGGTAGTAATTTTTCCAACACTGGCCATAGCAACATTTTTCTAGATAAGTCTTCTAAGGCAAGGGAAACAAAAGCAAAAATAAACTATTGGGACTACATCAAAACAAAAATTTCTACACAGCAAAGGAAACAATCAACAGAACTAAAAGGCAACCTACTGAATGGGAGAAGATATTTGCAAATGACATTATCTCATAAAGGCTTAGTATTCAAAATATATAAAGAACTATATAACTCAACACCAAAACAAACAAATAAATAATCCAATTAAAAATGGGCAGAAGACATGAACAGACGTTTCTCCAAAGAAGATATACAGAAGGTCAACATGACACATGAAAAGATGCTCAACATCACTCATCATCAGGGGAATGCAAATCAAAACTGCAATGAGATATCACCTTACACCTGTCAGAATGGCTAAAATCATAAACACAAGAAACAACAAATGCTGGGAAGGGTGTGGAGAAAAAGGAACACTTGTGCACTGTTACTGTTGATGGGATTGCAAACTGGAGCAGCCACTGTGGAAAACAGTACAGAGGTTTCTCAGAAAATTAAAAATAGAACTACCATATGATCCAGTAATTCCACTACTGGGTATTTACCCAAGGAATATGACACCACAAATTTGAAAAGATATACACACCCCTATGTTTATTGCAGCATTATTTATAATAGACAAATCATGGAAGCAGCCCATCCATCCATTAATAGACGAATGGATAAAAAAGGTGTGGTGTATACACACACACACACACACACACACACACACACTGAAATTTTACTCAGTCATAAAAAAGAATGAAATCCTTGGGTGCCTGGGTGGCTCAGTCGATTGAGCATCTGACTTCGGCTCAGGTCATGATCTCGCAGTTGGCGAGCTCAAGCTCCGCATCAGGCTGGCTGCTGTTAGCACAGAAACTGCTTCAGATCCTCTGTATCTCTCTCTCTCTCTCTCTCTCTCTGCCCCTCCCCCTGCTTGTGCTCTCTCTCTCTCTCTCTCTCTCTCAAAAATAATAAATAATTATTTTAAAAAAGAATGAAATCCTGTCATTTGCAACAACATGGATGGAATCAAAGAATATAGTGCTAAGCAAAATAAGTCAGTCAGAGAAAGACAAATACCACATGGTTTTCCTCATATGTGGAATTAAGCAAACAAAGGAAAAAAGGAGACAAACCAAAAAATAAACTCTTAAATATAAAGAACAAACAGATGCTTACCAGGGGGAAGGTGGGTGAAGGGATGTATGAGATAGGTCAATAGGATTAAGGGTACACTTACCAAAATGAGCACTGAGTAATGTTTAGAATTGTTGAATCACTACATTGTACACATGAAATAATATACTATTACATGTTAACTATACTGAAGTTAAAATTAAAAAAAAAATTTTTTTTTAATTTTTTTTTTTAACATTTATTTATTTTTGAGACAGAGAGAGACACAGCATGAACGGGGGAGGGGCAGAGAGAGAGGGAGACACAGAATCGGAAGCAGGCTCCAGGCTCTGAGCCATCAGCCCAGAGCCCGACGCGGGGCTCGAACTCACGGACCGTGAGATGGTGACCTGAGCTGAAGTCGGACGCTTAACCGACTGAGCCACCCAGGCGCCCCCCAAAAAATTTTAAGATAGATAAGACTTGCTGCACCATAATTCTGGGGAAGGAAGCCCAAAGTGATGAGTCTGGCATCTGTCACCACTTTCCATAGGTGTAGTTGCCAATGTGGAAGTGGCAGCTGGGATGCAGAGAAACTGGGAAGGGCTTTTGGCCAACTTTAAATAATATTGTAATAAAAATTGGAGTTTCAGTTCTGCTGAAGGGGACCCCAGTCAATGCCAGATTTTCATTTGGGATGCTGAAAGACTGCATTTTCAAATGAATGATGAATTGAAAGACATCAGATTTCTAAACATCTAAAGCCTGGCTTTGCCCTTCTGTCACTGAACTGAGGTGATTTTCTCCCTGCCAGAAACAAAGGAAATCTTCTCTGGAGAAAATTACACGACATCCAAAGAGCCTCAAATCATCTCTACAATTTTACATACACAATATCCAGCATTCAATTAAAAATAAATATGCAGGGACACCTGGGTGGCTCAGTCAGTTAAGCATCCAACTCTTGGTTTTGGCTCAGATCATGATCTCACGGTTCTTGGGATCGAGCCCCATGTTTGGCTCTGCACTGACAATGTAGAGCCTGCTTGGTATTCTCTCTCTCCCTCTCTCTCTCTCTGTCCCTCCCCCACTCACGCATCCTCTCTCTCTCTCTCTGTCAAAATAAATAAAAACATTTAAAAAATAAAAATAAAAAACATGCATATTAAGTGATAAGAATTTACTGAAAACCAAGAAAAAAAACAAAGAACATAAACAAATCCAAGAAGTTTAATGGAATTATCAGAAGTGAGTTTAAACTTTCATGAATACTGTCAAAAAATAAAATAAAATTGTCCCCCCAAAAGGCAAAACTAATCCATACATACAAGTCAAGATAGTAGGTATCTTTTTTTTAAAATTGTTTTTGGGGTGCCTGGGTGGCTTGGCCGGTTAAGCGTCCGACTTCAGCTCAGGTCATGATCTCACGGTCTGTGAGTTCAAGCCCCGCGTCGGGCTCTGTGCTGACAGCTCAGAGCCTGGAGCCTGTTTCGGATTCTGTGTCTCCCTCTCTCTCTGCCCCTCCCCTGTTCGTGCTCTGTCTCTCTCTGTCTCAAAAATAAATAAACATTAAAAAAAAATTAAAAAAATAATAAAATTTTTTTTATGTTTATTCATTTTTGAAAGACAGAGAGAGACAGAGCACAAGCAGGGATGGGGCAGAGAGAGAAGGGGACACAGAATCTGAAGCAGGCTCCAGGCTCTGAGCTGTCAGCACAGAGCCTGACGCGGGTCTCGAACTCACGAACCGTGAGATCATGACCTGAGCCAAAGTCGGACGCTCAACTGACTGAGCCACCCAGGCACCCCAATAGTAGTTATCTTTTGAAAGGAGAGCTGGGACAGTAGAGGGAGGGGTATAAGGGGATTTCTGGAATGCTAACATTGCTTTTTTTTTTAATCTACGTAGTGTTCACATGGGTGTCTTTTTGGTAATTTAACATGCTCTATACTTATGTATCACTTGTATGTGACACTTTAATTTTCATGCTATTATATAATGTAAAAATATATATTGTTCTTTAATAAAAATTATATTTAATCAATGTACTTATCCCCCATCAATTACATAGGCTAACCCTGAATCACACTTTACTGGGAATTCATTAAACTGGCTTGCTTTTCTCCTAGTATCCATATGAGATCAACTCTACTGGATGAATACATTTTTAATGTTTATTTATTTATTTTGAGAGACAGAGAGTGACAGAGAGAGAGAGGGAGCAGGGGAGGGGCAGAGAGAGAGGAGAAAGAGAATTCTAAGCAGGCTCCACACTGTCGGCGCAGAGCCTGATGTGGGGCTCGAACCCACAAGATCATGAGATGGTGACCTGAGCCAAAATCAAGAGTCACACGCTCAGTTGACTGAGTCACCCAGGCACCCCAATGAATGGCAATTTTGATTAAAGACAAATAGGAATGAAAAGCTGTTGTAGGGTCCAATGGAAATACACTTATAACTGAAGTTTTGAAACGTAGTAATTTGTGAGTTGAAAATGGCTTATAAAAACTTTTTTAAGTGGTAAGTGATATTAGAGCAGCCATACAAAAACACATTTCAAGAAATTAACAGTCAAATCCATCCACAAGACAAACCAGGCCCATATAGAGGAAGAGTTGCACCGAAAACACACCATTTAAGCATTCAAAGAGATGAATTAAAGCCAAAGGCTCACCAACAGCTCTTCTACATACTCCAAAAGTCTACTAGAGTCCAGTTGATTCTATGTATTATGACTGGCGCATTTCATTTCAGGCCTGTGGGCAGCTCTAATGGACCATTCCTCCTGCAGATAACAACTACAAACTCTGGACAAAATACAAACAAAACCAACTACTTGAGGGCTTCCGAGAATGAAAAAATAGCGGGCAGTTTTTGGAGGAGCGTCAAAACTTGGAAGAAATAACCATCACAGTAGTTTCCTTTGCCCAGCCTTTGGCACTGCCCAGGATGGGCAACGTGGTGCAAAGACATAGAAACACGCAGCCAGCTCACTACTTTCTGATCTAAAAACAGGAATGGAACCCAGAGCAACCACAGCCTCCAGAATGTGAGGGGGGATGGCAGAGGGCACAGATTCGGAAAAAGTGAAGTCCAACTTTCATGTGAACCCTATTCCGAGTCTCAGGATAACCCCCAAACTGAGCATCTGCAGGTCAAGCAGCCCAAGGAAAGCAAAGAGCTGAACTTTTATTTGAGCTACTCCCCACCTCAGGTGAGACAGAGTTTTCAATTTAAAGCTAGCCAAATTAAATGCCTGCTAAAACACACAAAAAGTCAACACTTTGAAGAGAAATGTAACGATCCAGAATCTCCACAGCATAGCTATCCACATCACCCATGACACACTCCAAAATTATTCAACTGGAGAAAACCAGGAAACTATGACCTGACCCATTTTCAAGGGAAAAGACAATCAATAAAGTTCAACCCCAAGCTGACCCAGAAACTGGGAAATATGATGCAAAGACTATAAAGTGGTTTTTCTAACTATGACTATGTGATAAAGAACAGTACATTCATAATGTATGAAAAAATAGAAATTCTAAACAGAGAAAGAGAGTATGAACGCTTAAAATAAATACTGGGAGTGCCTGGGTGGATCAGTCAGTTGAGTGTCTGACTCTCGATTTGGGCTCAGGTCATGGTCCCAGGGTGGCGGGATCGAGCCCCACCTCGGGCTCTATGCTTAAGCTTCTCTCTCCTGCTGCCTCTCTCTCCCACTCGTGTGCATACTCTCCCTCTCTCTTAAAAAAAAAAAAAAAAAGAAAGATAAACACTGAAATAAGAGTGCTTATCTTTGGCAAACGAAATGGAATTTAGAGAACACGGTGTTTCAGCAGTCGATCATTGATTACAGAGAAAAATACACGACCACAACAAAAGCTGTCACTTAACTAAGCATTAGTGACTAACATCCAATAAGTCTCTGTATTTCTGATTTTTCAAATCTATTAATCACAGCACAGTAAGAATGTTCTCACATGCATTGACCTAGACGGCAGGAAGAGTGAAAAAAAGGAAAATCTTACCCCAGAGGCCACTTTCTTAACAAAATATGAATAATGGAAGATAAATGCTATTATAATTCACTATGAAGGCAGTTATTTAATTCTATTCCCCATGAGACAAGCTAGCAGAATATATAGAAGAGTGTCTATAAATACTTTTGAGGGAGGGTTGGCCTTCCATTTTACAACAGATTTCTTAGATATAGGAGACCAGACATCCCTAGGACCACGCTGCAGTTCTGTCGAAAGCCACAGAATTGCTGTGGATGCTGCCAGTCAGCTTACCATTTCTTCAACGTAAGGGTAAAGCATGTCTCCAAAGTATTCTGTAGCTTCAATTGGAAGCTGTGCTGGCAGATTGTCAATGGAACACATCAGAATCCCCGAGCCTTCGACACTAGGAGAAGCAAGATGCTTTATTCAGATGTATACAGTGTTATCTGTAAGCTCTAACTTTCCCAGATGCCTAAACCATTGCATTTGTGTCATAATAATTTAAAGCTGGGTATCAAAGTGTGTAAGAAAAGAAACAAGACTTTTCAACCAAAACCTCCCTTCTTCAGCCACCCATCTCCCATTTAAATATAGTATGCATGTATTTAAGTGTTTGAATTTGCATGTTGTTGTTTTTTTTACCAAATTTTTTAATATGTTTGAGCATATCTCTGGTATTTGCATAGCCTTCATAAAAATGTAAAATACTGAATACTTTAAACTACTATACCAAGGTAAGTAAGTGATGTATTATTATGTGTCTCTTATCATCTGCAGCCCCAGCAAACTTACCTGTCATGAATAATATGCTGGTCTGCATCATACATACAAAAGGGATGTTCTATCGTTGTACATTCAGTCATAAACTCTATAGATCCTCCTGTGTCAGCTGAAATGTCACATATTGCCACAAGTCTGAAAATAACATCAACACTCAGATGAAAGTGTGGAATTCTCAACAAGATTAAAAATGAATAGAAGTGAAAGGTGCTTGGAACAACTTTCAGTGTGGATGCCAAATATTTCCTGGGTTCTTCAGCTTTTTTCCCTACACTTCACTGTTCAGGACACTGTATCCTTCTAGGATATAGACAGTCTTCCCAAGATGAGTTTTAGTCTCCACACACAAAAATAAGGAGAAACAGAGGGGGAGGAGAAAAAATCAAAGTGGAAAACCCCTTCCCTAGAGAAATCACAGCAAACAGCCTAGTTAAAGTTAACCTATTTAGCCAGCTCTAAATAACTTATGAATATTTGATGACACTGTCTGCACCCTGCTTAGTGGCACAAGGTTTGTTCTGAGGGGGACTTTGCATGACCAATGATTACAGAACACACAGATACATTGTTCTTCATATAAGGTGAAGTCAGTGTGCCCCCTCGGAAGGTTTGGAATTGTAGGTAACTTTTGGTACAGTGGGGATGAGTCTGTGCTTACAGAGCTACTACGGAATTTTCCATGTTAATACAGGGAAACCTCTAGAATTAAGAACAAAAGCCTCAGCCCAGCTTTTGAAATCCTTTAGTGGTTGACCAAAAATTCCCTGCCCAGTCTCCAACTACCACTTGCCTTTATAAACCCTGCACTGGAGCTAATGTCTTAACTTGCTGTGCCTTAAATTGTGCTTTGGTGGTTCCGTATTTATCAGGCACCAATCCTATCACTTGAAATTCTCTTTCCCCTCAGTCCTCCTTTTCAAGCCTTGCTGAGCCCAGCGTTCCCAGTTTCTTCTCAATTCTTGTGCTATTTATTGTTCCTAGCATTCTCTTGACATTTACTTCTTGCCAGCTACATGCCTAAGGGTAGCAATCATATATTTTTTCTGTCCTTTAGCTTAGCAGAGTGCAAGGCAGGTGAAGCGTTCACAAATATTTATTGATTAATTATATACTCAACATTTAATAATTATTTGAATGCAAATTACATGTCAGGCAACGTACTGGGTACTTGAAGCCAAGATAAATAGGGCCGCTATCCTTAAGGAGATTAAATTTTAATAGGAGGGAGAAAAATCATAAACACAGGAAAATAAATGATCGTGAGTTTCAGAGAAAAAAAAAAAGTAACAGACTAGAGGGAGACGGGGCTGGGGACGCAGATCTTTCTGAGGTTACTTTTGAGCTTCGTGTGGAGTTAAGGGAAGAGAGTTTCAAGAGGGAAGGAAGGTTAACTGTCAAATGCTGCCAAGAGATCAAGTAAGATAAAGCAGACAACTAGTCATTAATGGTCAAGTCTGGTGATACACGAATCTCCTATAATGATACCGTAACTAGTGGGTCCAGCTGCTACAAACTGCCATCATTACTGAAGGGAAGTCCTTACTTGTGTGGTAATGTGGGGCAGCCTTCCACACCAGCAACCGAGGACTTGCCGGGAACCAAGAGGCTCTGGACATCTTGGCGAGTTAGTAATCGAGGGGTGTTTTGTTCCCAGTAGATTCCATTAATTAAACAAGTTGTATAGGGCGCAATCTGTAAAGCAAGTGCCAAGTTCAACAAGACAGGCAATAGCGAATTTCAACGAAGTAGGCTGAAAGAGAACTATCAGTAAAGTTCATGAGAAATAATTTATGTTATTTCTAATTGACTTTGTTATTTGCCAGGTCGTTGGTAGCTTTGTGAGGTGAAGACAATAAATACCCACCCAGAATTATTCCATGATAGAGAAATATGTGAACATAAATACATTAATATTTCTGTTCTCTAATGTAATGCATGGCCAAGAAAAAGGAAAGGACAGAATCAAGCGACCTAGCACTCTATTTCCAGCTCAACCACCAGGAGTGTGATCTACATCACACTACCTCAACTTCTCTAGGCTCTATTTTCCTTACCTGCCAGATGGGGATAATACGTACCCCATTCCTCAAAGGAATGCTGTAAAGATTAAATCAGATAACATCTGTAAGCTCCATGGACGAATGTACTACATGCATACATACATGGTAACTAGGTCATTATAAGTTTTAGGATGCATCCAATCACCAACACTTCTGTGATTGGGGAAAAGAGGAGGGATGTAAATTTACTAGGTTTTTAATTTTTCAGTCTGAAACTAGTTTCATAATTTTTGCTTCTCAAAAATCTCAGGCATTCTCAAGCTACAGGTAAGAGTTCTTCTCTATAGCATGCTCTATATGCTAGAACAGCTAAATTTCATACCAGAATCTAGAATCTTGTTACTCAAACATACTTAAAGTTATTTAAAACATTTCTTTCCACAATAAATGCACTTTTTGTTTGGTTTTTTTTTTTTTTTTTTTTTTTGGTTTATTTTGAGGAGGACTTTGCATGACCACTGAGTACAGAACATATAAATACATTGTTCTTCTTAGAAGATGAGGCCAGCGTGTCTCCATCAGAAGGTTTTGAATTGTACGTAACTTTTTGTACAGTGGGGATGGGTCTTTGCTTATGTAGCTGTTTCACCCTAGTCCCCTGTAACCAATGCCATGCCTCAAGATAGCTGGCTGAGGTTATGAGTGCAATTTGTGACAATAGGTGGGATAAACCTAGGTTGAGATGAAACCTCATAGACATTGTGTTTTGCCAACAGTACTAACTAGTCTAAGATAAATACAGAAAACAACACCCCATGGGAAATGGTTTAGAGTTATTGGGCATGTGCAGACCTGAAGTGGAAACAGAGGCAGCGAAGCAAAGAACATATCCAGCAAAACCACTTAAGCAAAGGCCACTCCAAACATCAATAAAAGCCAACAACCCCTAAGGCCAACCCAAAGGACTCACGAGTCATTATGGGGAACTGAAAAACAATATATACATTCATAATTTTTCTCCTTGAAAACAACCTAACAATAGTGTGTTATGAGCAACCAACACAGAAGCAGAGTGTGATACTCACATCAGTATTAAAACGACTTATGTAGCGCTCAGGATATTTGTCATACTCTACAGGATCATACACACCATCTGTTTTCCTGACAAGATGATGATGGCGACTTAACACCGTCCCATAGACTTTTCTCAGGTCTTACAGAAGAGAAAGAAATGAGTAAAGTAGGTGACAAATGATAAAGGTTTATGGTGATAAAATATGGTAACACAGAAACTGTTAAAAACAGTAAAAGATACATGCAGTCATCCTCCTCCCCCTTACCTCCATTTTGGGAAACTTCTTTTAATTCGTGTGGCTCCACATATTCACAAGGTAACTCATTGAAGATTTCTTGGGCTCCCTATAAATAATGCATGAGTACAAATCTAAAAATCAATAGGACAAAAGCCAACATGGTTTCCCGCAAGGATCCCAATTCGCTTTCCCCACAATTACACAGCTCCACTTGTCCTGCCCTACAGCGAGGATTGCAACCCAGAAGTACAGGTAAGCTTCTGGCACACAGCCTACAAACCAGTTTTTATTTATTTTATTAATGAAACAGCATTAATTGGAAGGAGCTTTACTTTTACTTTTTTTTATTTAAGTTACCCAGAGGAGACACAAGGGTTCTTAGAAATGAAAACATAACAAAATATTCCTATTTACGTTTGCTCCACTGCAGAATTATTTCAAGTGAGGAATTATATTTCCTATGGAAAAAAATTAGATGGCTATCTCACAGTATAATACAAATAGTGATGTCCTGTTTGTAAAATATTTTCATTGAAAGATCTCTTTTACAATTACAAGTTTCTCTGGGGGATCACAAATGTCTTCTCAAAACCACCCCGAAAGGAAGAAAGTATGAATTACAATCCTAAATTAGGCTTTCTAAAATCTTACTGGCAAAACCCCAAGTCATTTAAAAAAGTTTACATCCTGTGGTCAATTCCAAACTTTTGGACAACCCAGTGACGAAGGTAAAACAGACCTCTCTAAGAACAGACCTTTATACCATTAACAATGACTTATCCCTTTAAAAAGAAAAAGCATTCAAAACCCCTGACAGCTTGGAGTCAACCAAGAGCAAAGAAAATGAGTTTGGACCATCACTGCTCTCTTACTGTGGGAAAAGTACATAGGTAAGAAAAGTACCAAAAACAGAATGTCCACTCATCCAAAAAGCAGGGCTCTAAAATATCCCTAAAATCCTCACATCCTTTGGGTTAGTTTCAGGGTTTTGACTGCTTTACAGAAAGCAGATGTTCTTAGAAGTATCTGAGAAGTTACCTTAGATACATTACCAGTCCCTGTGAACACAAATGTCAAGGGCCCTATCGACTTTGGCATCAAACCCAGAGATATTTCATAGCCGGCATCGCGGATGGCTTGCACAGCCTGACTGCTGTTCCTGTAGTTATGAGCCATGCCAATGTGCTGAAAGCAAGCACACACGAATTCAAATTAGTCTACATCCTGAGACATTTACCTGTTCTTAAAGTGTGATATGTATTTTCAAAATGATAAACAAAATACACATCTCACCATAAAAGGTGTGTGATGTCCCAAAGCAAGGAGCCTTAACCCCATTCCATGTAAAATGTTGATCATCCCTATTGCAGAATCAGACCAACAGAAAAACCATTAGTCGGGAGGAGCTGAAGCTGTTTTCTCTGACCATTCTCCAACCTGCTCGGTGCTCTGAGGAAGCACAGACCACAGCATCTCAGATTTGGAAGGGGTCCCGGTGGTCACCTTATCCATCCCCTCAATTTGCGGCCATCAAAAGTACTATCTCAGCTGCATCTCTCTATCTATCCCTTCCACTTTCAATCTGCCAAAATGGAAAGAGTGTCCGTCTTCTTCTCTAAGGTTAATCTCTCCACCTTTGCTCCAGATCCCATCTCTTCCCATTCCTTCTCTAAGGAATTCACTCTTGAATTATTATTTCTTTCACTATCCCTCCCTATTAGTTCACTCTTATCAACATTTAAAGACACTTACATTCCTCTTGAACCAAAACTAATGAACAAGCAAAACGAGGTCACCCTTGGCCCTACCTGTGACCGCTGTCAGCAATTTTAGTGACCTAAATAGTTAATTAAACTCGGTGGACAATTGTCAGATCTTGACTTACTTGTCAGAGATATTTGGCAACATGGAATCCCTCTTTATTAGAACCCTCTCTTCCCTTAGCATCTCTGACTTGAAAACTTTCCTCCCACATCTGTAGGTGCCTCTTTCCCTGCCCATTTCTTTTAAACTAGTGTCCCCTGCCCTTTCTTTATGCCTTAATCAGCCTCAGGATTCTGTCCAGGGCCTTATTCTCTTCAATCTCTCCTTTTTTTTCCTTAGCTAATCTCATCCAGTCCTAAATTTCAAGTACTCTGTATGCTGCTGACCCCAAGTCTGTATCTCTAACACAGACATTTCACTTCAAGAACTAATCAACCACCTCATGGATTTTTCAATTTGGATTCAAACAACAAAAACTCAGCATACCCATAGCAAAGACCTCATCATCCATTCTCCCCTTCTTTTTAGGAACATAACTTGCCCTCTCTGTATCCCTTTGAAATGTTCTTTGGTCTTTTTTCTTAAGTCAACTTTTAAAAGAGTAATTTGTATTCAATAAAACACACCAATTTAAAATGTATCATTTGATAACTGTGAACATATGTACACACCCATATTATCACTGACCTAATCAAGATATAGAATATTTCCAACACCCCATTCAGTCCTCTCCAACCCTTTGCCCCAGAAAACCACTGACCTCATTTCTCTCTGTAGAGAATAGTTACTTCTACAGTTTCATATAAATGAAATTATAAGTATATACTCTTTTTTGTGTGTCTGCTTTGACTCAGCATAATGTTTTTGAGATTCATACATAATTGAGTGTATTAGTAGTTGACTTCTTTTTATTGATGAAGGAGTTTTCTATTTTATGGATATATCACAATTTATTTAACCATTCCTCTGCTGGTGGACATTTGGATTGTCTCTAGGCTATTATGAACGAAGCTACTAGAAATAAGTATTTACAAAAAAAATTATTCATTTCTCTTGATAAATGCCTATGATTAGAATTTCTTTTGTACATTGATATTGAAGTTTTTTATTTCTTCTTGAGTTGGATTTGGTAATTTCTGTCCTTCAGGGATTTGTCTATTTGACCAACATTGTCAAATTTATTGGCCTATTCATAATATTTTCTTACCCTTTTAATGTCTATAGGATGTATAGTGATCACCCCTCCTGTATCCCTAATATTGGTAAATTGTGGCTTCACTCTCTTTCTCTATTTTTTTTAATCAGTCTAGCTGGAGGCCTAACAATTTTATTGATTTGTTTAAAAATAACTAGCTTTAGATTTCACTGATTTCCCCTCTTATCTTTATTATTCTTTTCCTTATATTTGCTTTGGGTTTAATTACTTCTTCATTTTCTTGCTTTGTAAGATGGAAGTTTAGATCACTAATTTTGACTTTCTTCTTTTCTAGTAAAAGCATCAAATGCTAAAAATTTCCTTATAAGCATCATTTTATTTGCACCTCATCAATTTTGGTATGCTGTTTTAAATTTTCATTCAATTCAAAATATTTTCTAATTTTTCCTGTGATTCCTTCTTGACTTATGGGTTATTCAAAAATATATTGCTTATCTTCCAAATATCTAGAAATTTTCTAAATATCTTTCTATTATTATTTCAAAATCAACTTTATTATAGTCAGAGCACATACCTGATGATTTCAAACATTTTATGTTTATTTAGAATTGTTTTGTGATCCAGCATATGGGCCATCTGGGTGAGTACTCAATAACTGTCAATTAGGTTAGGGTGGCTGATGGTGTCTTCCTGTCCTATATCCCCACAACTTTTCTGTCTGCTTGTCTTAACAAGTACGGACCTTCAAGTAGTCTAATCCGATGCATGGTTATAACATAAGGTGATGTTTTCTCAACTAAAGAAGGTTCAAAGTACTAATGGGACAAAAGTCAAGTGTAGTTTCCCCCAAACTGCAGCTCTTATCCTTTCTAAACTGTTCCTCTCTTGGTTCCTACCCCTGTATCTTTTCCCTTCCTTCCCCCCTTTATTCCTCTCCATAATTTCTCATCACCAAACTGACCTCTCCTAGTCTTCCAGACAAAACTACTGGAAAAGCCAGACCCTATTCATAGTTGTTCTCCTTTCCCCTGAGTTTTCTTTTTTAACTTTTGTAATGAAGGTATTTAATGATTTACCTTCTTATTTTATTCCCCTAATATTCATCACCCTTAGGCACACACCCATGTTTATTTTTATTGGGTGGAAATGAACACTTTCATGCCCTTGCCACAGAAAAAAGGAAAACACCTAGTTACACTCCAGGCAAATTCAGAAAGTGAGTGATGTAAAACCCTGGCATACCTACCTGCTACACCTGCCCACTGTCCAAATGCCACTACCCGTATTCCTCTATGATCCACCATTTTCTCATAATCGATCAGTCGGATTTCCTGAAGAAAGAATAAAAGACTTTGACTCAGACCCATCCAGCTTCATATCAATGAGTAAGCACATATGCAAGGAAGTAAATTTTCACATTTCTTCCTCTCATAAAATATGTCTTCACTAGACTTTATAAGTTACCATTAGGTGCACCATGAACTATTTAGAAAATGCTGGGTCACAAACCAATAATAGGTTTATGATTTGAGATGAAAGAATGGTCCTAGCAGGGTGCCTAGTGCTCCTTGATGGTAGTTAATGAAACTGGAAAGGCATCAATTCCTCTCCTAGGCCAGCAGCATCCACAAATATATCTATAGCCCCATTCATCCCCATATCCATCCTTCTAGCCTCAAAGAAAACAAGTCCCTCCTAAGGCTAATCTCTGCGAACTGGATCCCAGCTTTTCCCGTGTCCTCCCAGACCACTCTTGAACTTTCTCTTTCTGCATCATCCCTGTGTACACTGCTCCTTCCTACCTAAAAAATAACAACAACCCCTCCAAGTCCGTACACACAAATCTCTCACTTTCTCTCTCTACCTTCCTTCCTTCCTCCTTCCCTCTTTTCTCTCTCCCCATTCTTTTACAAATAAGCTTTATTCACAAAGTAGTAGTACATACAGCCTGCTTTTCACTTTCTCAGCTTCACTAAAACCACATTCTTCCCTGTCTTTGGGAACCTTCCCTCTCAGGAATGTCCCATCAATTCATGCTTAAAAGCTATTGACACACTGTAATTATAGAATGCTTTAAACAGCCATTATATTTCCTTAAATACCTTATGATTTTTACCAAGTGCCTGAATTTCAGAATGTTTAAGATTCATGCAACTCTAAGTAATTGGTTACAAAATGTTGCCAAAAAGCATCCATGCCTATTCTGCTTCTATTAATTCTCTTGTAATGAACAAAAGTTCATATAACAACAAATTTTCTGAAGTACTTTTTAAGGAGTTTACCTACTTAAGTGAAACCTTCCTCTTATAATATTATTTCCATTAATCACTTTTTTGAACTCGTTCTTCAGAACCACTGGCAATTAACTAGCCGAGGTCTAGCATATTTGAAGTTAGTAGGAATGTATGCCATAGGCCTTTACGAAACACATTTCCTCTATGGCTTTTACTGTTTGTGAAGTCTCCCGTCCTCTGCCTATTCGCAGATTCCAGTCTCGTTTCTAATGCTCTAACATCCTTACCCAGGACCTGGACATTGGCCTTCTCTACCCACACTCACTACCTACCCTCATCCAGTCTCATGTTCTTAGATGCCATCAAGTCTCTGACCACAAAATGTGTCTCAGGAGGAGCCACCCTCCTGAGCTACAAACTCGTATCAACAGCCGTCTCAGTATCTCCTTAAAATTGAATGTCTAAAATCTAAAATCTCCTTAAATGTCTAAGGGACAAATTGGACTCAACGGGCCCTGAACTCAACTCCTGATCCTCCCACCCAAGCCTGCTTCCTCTTGCACTAGCATCATCTCAGTCTGTGGCAACCTTCAAACTGCTCAGGCCAAAACCTTGGACTTCTCTCCGGTTCTGCTTTCTCTCATACTGCACGTTCATTTCACCAGTAACTTCTGCAGGATCTGATCTCTAAAATACACCGAATACTGGTCTGTGTATCACTACCTCCATTTACACCTCCCTCATGTGAGCCAGTCTTTTGTAACCTGGCACCCATACTAATCTAGACTAACAATCTTGCCAATTTTCTCCTTCCACCTCCGATATTATCCACACAGCAAGCTGAATAAGAACTTCAGAGCATGATTTACTCTAACCCTCCGCTCAACCAGACCCTCAGGACTTTGCACTACTCTGCTTTCTGCTTGGAAGTCTCTTCTCCAATGGATAAGACTTAATCCTTCACCTCCTTCAAATTTTTGCTCAATGCCAAATTTACAGTGAGGCTTTCCCTGATCATCCGATTTAAACTATCACCACCCATGGTGCCCAGCACCCCTTTTCTCCTTCTGTATCATATTTATCTCCATCACACATATCTCCAAGTGACAGATGAGATGTCTTATTTATATATGTATCATCTGTCTCCTCCCCCTAGAATGTAAGCTCTATAAAGACACTTACTTTATTGCCATTGCAGTGAACAGTATCAGACACATTGCAGACACTAAGCAAATATTTGTTGAATGAATACTCTATATTTTAAACACCTGATAGTTTTTCCACAGTATTTGTATCTCGAAAATTGATTTTTTTCCTATACGAATGTTAATAAATGTCAAAATAATCCCCAGTCCAGGTTTGGCCCTACAGAGCTGTGCAACCACAATTGAGTCACTTTGCCTCTCGGGGCTCCATCTGAAAAATGACGGAAGTGGATTATATGATTCCTGAGGCTCTTTTCAGCAATAAAATTCTACTTGGTAATATCTGACCAATTGGCCTTATAGACTGCTAATCGTTTGGGGGAACAATTCTATCATTCTTTCTGTTTGAAAATACAAAAAGAATGGAGTATGTTTGGTTTCTCTTATTACAGATTCCAAACGTGCACAGCAGAGGAGCCCTAAAAGAAGCAGAGCCGTCCTAGCACTAACTCATAGACCACCTTTCCTACTGAGGTGAATAACATGATGTATTCCCTAGATGCTGAAAGAAAACTGAAACGCCACTTGACATTTAAAAGTAAAAAGAAATGTTGTTTTTATGTTAACATTTATGATTACTGGTCACTAATTACCTTTCTTAGAATCTCATCCAACAAGCCCATATTGGCCTCCTGAGCCTTTATTGTGTGGGAGAAGAATGCATAAGTCTTCTTAGACATTAATTTTTCCTCCGGGGGTCTTTTAACTCCCAAAATTAGACAAGCTTCAGAAATATCTTCCTGAAGAATGCCACCAGCTTTAACATATTCCTGGGAATGCAGTTTTGGTTAGAAGTTATTTCCCTGATTTTTTGTATTCACATTTTCTTTAATAAGTAAGTGTAGCAATTAAAGGCACAATCTTTTGAAGGCATTGGAACAAATAACAGAACAACGGCTTCTAATATTTTTACTTTCTGGCTAAAGATCAATTTAATACTCTCGACTTTTGTAGCAAAAAAAAAAACAATTAGAAAATTTACCACCTATTCTTATTTAAGTCCCGTTAATAGTTTAATCATAACCACTAACACACATGATTTAAAAATACTTGTGAAATGTATAATTTATATCAACAATGCACTGAAACACTAAATGCAAAATAGTAATTTATTACTCAGGTTTTTTTGGCTTTTTTTTGTTTTGTTTTGTTTTGTTTTTTGAGAGACAGCCTGAGCGGTGTTGGTGAGGACAGAGGGAGAGACAGAGAATCTTAAGCAGCCTCCACACTGGGCATGGACGTCACGGCTGTGAGATCATGACCTAAGTCAAAATGGAGAGTTGGAAATTTAACCAACTGAGCCACCCAGGCACCCCTTACTCAGGTATTTTTAAAAGAAAGACATGTATCTGCAATATTTCCTTTCCTTTCTTTCTTTCTTTTTTTTTTTTTTTTGGTTCAATTAGTATTTATTACTGCCCTATTCTGTCCAGCGGACTGTGCTACAGACGAGATGATAAGATACACAAAAAGGCAGACAACACCCCTCCTGTAAAGGCACTAACAAAACATGGTAAAAAGAAGTCAGGAGCACAGTAAATGAGACCAAATTCAAAAGAATTATGCACAGCAGAACCTAAGTGATACAGTAGTTTAATGAATACTGAGATAATTCCTGGGTGAGACTACCAAGGAAATACGCAAACTTAAAGTAATCTTGAAGCCTAGGTAGGATTTGGAAAGATGGAGGTGGGCAATGCAACATGGTAATATCAGTAAGGGGCACTGAAGGAATACATACAAATTTGCAGCCTGGGAAATAAGGAGGTATTAAGGGCATAGTGGGTAAAACAATTTGGAAAAGTAAACTAAGTATTATCATGGTGAATATGATCTTTATGGGATAAAAAAATCATCATCATTTATTAATAAATTAGTACATGCTTTAACTGAGTTCTTTTCATGAATTATCTCACTTAATTTTCATAAAACTCCCATGAGGTGGGTGCTATTATTGTGGCCATTTTATCAATGGGAAACCTGAGGTTTACACATTCAACTGAGATTGAATAGTTAGTACATGGAGGCAATAAACAGTCATTTCAGATTTCTAAACAAAAGGAGCAGCATGATCCAGGCAGAATTAAAAGAGCATCAAAAGTGGCCGTTGAATAAAAGGAAGATGAATCTAGTTAGGAATCTACTTCAAAGGAAGCTATAAGAAAGACACTACAAGAATGAACATATAATTCATACCTTGTTTCTTTGAAAATAATCTATTTACCCATTTATAGCAGACTGGTTAAATAAATCACAATAAATCATGGAGTAATTACAACAGAATAATTATAGCAGAGCCGTTAAACAGAATGAAGCAGATCTCCATGAACAGACATGGAGTGAGTGTCAGGGTATGTTGTCGACTAAACAAATAAGGTGCAATACAGTATGTATAGTATACAACCTTCTATATAAGAATACACACACACACGCACGCGCACATACATTTTCGCAAACAGAAATATAGAAATAATAGATGAGAAATGACAGTAGTAACCTATGCAGTGGGTGGGAAGAGGATCTAAGGGATTAAGATAAGAGGAAGACTTCTCTGCAGCACATCACTGTACATCATTTTCACCTCTGAAACTTGTAAATGTTTCACTTATTTTAAAAATATAATTAAATCAAAAAGGATATTAAAGCAACTGTTAAAATGTATAGAAAAAACACAAATAAATCCAGCTGTATATCACAACGATGGTGTAACTACACATTGTATAATTCACATAACTTGAATACAGCACTCTGAATATTTGTTCTGAGATGTATTCTAAAACAAAAAATAATTTTCAACTAAAAAAATTAAACTCCATTTAATAGGTTTATTTTTTTTATTGAGGTAGAAGTGACATACAACATTATATTAGTTTCAGGTGTATAACATAATAATCGATATTTTTACGTATTGCAAAATGATCAGCACAATAAGTCTTGTTAACATCCATCACTATGCATAGTTACAGAATTTTTTTCTTGTGATGAGAACTGTTAAGACCTACTCCCCTAGCATTAATAGGTTTATCCTTAGTTGTAATATTAGTATTGTGATTCCAAAACTATTTTATGTATAATATAGGATAGAGCAAAAAACATGCATTAATGTTATAAAGAATTAAAATTTTCACTGCTGGAGAAAACATACAAATATAAAATTTTAAAGGTAAGAAAAACCTGCACTGTTAAAATTTTTAATGGAAACACCAGTATTAACTCATGATTAAATAATATATATGTATATGTATATTATATATGTATGTATGTATTATACGTATGTTATATGTATATATATGTGTATGGGTATGTGTAATCTGTGTATTTCTTAGTTTGTCCACTAAAGGGGCTAAGAATGACACTATCCCAGTAAAAATAAGCACACCTAACACGAGATATCAGATCTTGGTTTCTATATACTAAAAGAAATCAGGGTTCCCTGATGAAATGGCTAATCCCAGGTGTGGGGCAAAAAAGCACAAGGTGAGGCTAAGACCATATGTTGCTGCAGGAAACAAGAAAGCTCAAAAATAAATGGATTCATGTCCAAAGACATGGGAGCACCCTTAAAGAGACCCTCTATCTCAAATTTGGGATAATTCGGACATTTAAGAAAATGGTTAACAGATTCTCATCAAGGGAAAAGGCTCACACATCCATAATGATACTCGAAAGAGCAAAAGAGAAAAGAAAAACTAAAGGAAATCTGTTTTCTGCAGAAGAATATCAGCAAATAACTTAGAAGAGTGATAAAATTAGAAAATCATCATTTTGCAAGCTTCCACGGGAAAAAATGATTCAGGCAAAGATTATCAATGGATGCTAACTAACATCTTTAGCAAAAGGTGGTTGAGACACAAGCAGGAGATTCACCGGTCTCAAAATATCATCCCACAGATGACTCAGTAATTACAAAGGGAAAAAGGTACTTATACAATGGAGAGATCTGATGGTAACCACCTCCGCCAAGTGACCACAAATTTCTAACCTTGGGACAACCTGATATATTGTGTCTCTGATGTGATCCAATGGGAAGAACATAGATCACTTATATCACATTTATATCAAAAGTGTTTAACCTGAATGTAAACACCAGAATAAAAACAAGACTAATTACAACCAGAAGTAGATTATTCTACAAGTCAACTAGCCTGGACTCTTCAAAAAGAGTCCATACCACAAATCAAACAGGTGTGCTGTTCTAGATTAAAAGAACTAAAGAGACATAACAATGAATGCAATGAACCTTGATTAAGCCTCAATTAAAATTAAAAAAAAATAGGGATGCCTGGGTGGCTCAGTCGCTTGAGCACCTGACTTGGGCTCAGGTCATGATCTCCTGGTTCCTGAGGTCCAGCCCCACATCAGGCTCTCTGCTGACAGCTCAGAGCCTGGAGCCTGCTTCGGATTCTGTGTCTCCCTCTCTCTCTGCCCCTCCCCCGCTGGCGCTCTGTCTCTCTCTGCCTCTCAAAAATAAAGAAACGTAAGAAAAGAATTTTTAATAAAAATTTAAAAAAATCATGAAGACCATTGAGACAATGGGGAATTTGAGATGGGTTATGTGAAATGGTATTATGGAATTATTAATTTCTTAGGTATGATGGCTATGTAGGAAAGTGATTTATTCCGAGGTAAGGCAGTTTTTTATTGACCTTAGTCTCCCCAGTCCCAGAACTAGGGTCACACCTGGAGACATGACTATAGGACAGCACCTCCTTCGAAAGGCAATCCCTCCACCCCTCAGCTGGAGAAAGCATGCAATGGAGTGAAAATAATACTTATTGACTGAATACTGGACCCAAGGAAAAATTCTGAAAGAGAAAGGAATACTGTCATGTGGCATTTACATGACACTAGCAAACATTTTATTTTTACTCTGATGCTCCTTCATTGAAAAAATTAGAAATGTTTACCTTGTCGTGAATGGCCCGCCGATTGGAAGGCTGTATTAAGACTTTGTACCCCAGGTTGGTGATCCCTTTGATGTGCCGGGGGGCCAGGGGTGCCCTCCGCTCCCAGGCGTTCACATCCTCCCGCCTCAGGGCCATCACAGCCTTGTGGTGAAGCCCTTTGTACAAGCTGAGCCCTAGCCTGCCCAGTTTGGTCCTTTGTACTCGTAGCATCTTGAAACCTGGTGACTGAAAAGACACCATAAGAGAATAGCGCAATAAAAGGCAGGAGGGCTCACAGATCAGTTCTGGTCTCCTGAGAAATCTGCTGTAAAATCCAACCAACTCAGATGGAACAGATACAAGAGAGAGGAGGAGAACCCTAGATGATAAAAAGTGCTCCTTTACTCAACAAACCCAAATTTCCACCAGTGAGTTTATTTATTTCCAAAATAAGAAAGTACTGAGCAAATTATAGGGCACTAACCAGTATCTGCTAAGCCAAAACCGTTCTTTATACACAATAAAACCTTGGCTGGAGAGCAGAGTTCGTTTCAGAAACGTGCTTATAATCCAAAGCACGTGTATATCAAAGCAAATTTCCCCATAAAAAATAAAGGAACCTCAGATGATTTGCTCCACAATCCAAAAACACTCATTAAAACATGATTACAGTACTGTAATATAGTACAAAATAATAAGGAAAATACAAAATATAAAGAAAAATAAACAAATTAACCTGCACTTACCTTTGAAAACTTCCGCATCTGGTGTGAGGGAGACAAGAGAGAGGAGGTTTACTGTGTAGGACAACTTTCACTATCACTAAGGGAATCACTGCTATCTGTTAGCTCAATGGAATCTTTTTCTTTACATGCAGCTTTAACGAGGAACCTATCCAATGACACTTGCTTTTGCCTTCTTTTGAGGATTTCGCGGAAATGGGACATTGCTTTGTTAAACAGGTGCATAGCTCTCACTGCTACAGTCTTATGGGAGTGCTTCTTTCCTACAAAGTTTTGCACTCTTTCCCACATTTTACACACCTCCCTAATCTCACTCGAAGTGACGGATTCCTCTGCCTTTTTCTCTTCCTCCTCTGCAGATGAGATGCAGATGTTAGATTTATAAAATCTTGCAATTTCAGCCACTTGCATACCTCATTCACACTTCGCGATGATTTCCTTCTTAACGTCCACTGTAATCATCTCCTTCTTATTGCCTTTCTTTTCAACTTTTTCTGCATGGGGCTATTGTATAAGCTCACACGGATATTGACTACAGTACAGTATTAATAAACTCTTGTTATATACTGTATTTAATGTAACTGGCAATAAGGCAGCAAAGGAAAGGGTCTCTATCTGCAGGCAGCCTGACCTAGAATGGAGCAAAGCACTCCCAAGCTTACTCTTGTATGGAAAAGCAAACGACTGCCTTTAGGTGCTTTGAAGTGACAAAACTACACTAGTGCCAGTTGTGGGCACCTTCCAATGTTCTGGAAAATCACTGATTTCTGCCAAACACTGTGACTTGAGACCAAGCATTCGAGCATGGGGAGAGGGGGGCAATCACCCACAACCCCGCAGGAAAACAGAGAGAGAGAGAGAGAGAGAGAGTTGTGATCATGTGGCATTTGGTACCGCATACTACTCATATTACAAAACATCATTCTTTTATCAAGTTAGAATTTATAAGAAATGTTTGCTCGTCTTGTGGAACACTCGCAGAACAAGTTACTCGCAATCCAAGGTTTTACTATATATGTTTCATCAATCATGTGTCCAGCACAAAAGTTTTAAGCATGTTAACCTAAAATGCAAGTACAGGAAGATAATTTGTGCCAATTTTGATGGCATAAAGGTTGGAATCCTATAATCATGTGCAGGATTCTTGACAATCCAGCTCCAACCTCTTTCGAGTTTTATCGCTGACCAATCCTTAAACTAGTGCTACTTAAAGTGTGTTTGGAGCCTGTTGTAGGTCAGTGAACTGCTTTTTACAGGTCCTGTATGAGCTATGTAGAAATAGGAAGTAAGCACTTGTAAATCTTAATATCACATGATCATTTTTGCAGTAATTCATTGTTATTGAATTTTATGAAAGTGTTGGTCCTGGCAGATTAGAAATTTAAGACAACAAAACTAACATGTTTCTTCACCATAGCTGTTAAAAGTTTAAGAAGCACTGTCTTAACCCTCCCTGACTCTTTTGTTGCTATAAACATGCTGTTCCCTTTTTCAGGATTTCCTCTTCATACCACTTCCTCCTGCTTTTATATTAAACCCAGACCTATCTCAACCAGTTTTCTAACTGCTATTCCAGATTGCATAATTCCACTCATTTATTCAATCAAGAAATGTTGACGAGAGGCTTACTATGCATCAGCAGAGAGCAAATTTTATATAAAAGCATAAATATCAAACAATACTCTGTTCCTCTTCAAACGGTTACATATACTTGGCAGTCAAATGTCATGTCAGATGACAATTTACTTTCAATGATTTTATGTTTAAGGATGGCATCAGAATATGGGGACTAAATGATGTCACACCTTCTAGAAATTTCCCACCAATCACTGCTGACATAGATCAAAATTCTTATGGAACACATTTCTGTTACATCAGACTGCAATCTCTAAATCAGACTCACTTTGCAGATGGAAGTTTTGTCTAAACAGTGGCGCATACAAGTGCATTTCCTGGGGGCAACTACCTGCCACTTGAGATAGAAAAATTGTAGGTCAACTCACAACACAACAGACTAAAAGAACAAAGCAAACAGCAAGGAGATCAGCTAAGAAGCTTTAGAAAGAAGAGGGGCAGAAAGAAAAACAATGTCCACAGCAAGCAAACACGCTGATGACAGAGCTCAGGCTAACTTTTACTTGAGCCAAAATACTGATGAGCAAAACTGCCATATATTCTATCTAATTTTTGGTTTATTCATAGTTGTGTTTTTAAAAGAGATTGTATTAGACCCAAACCCAAGCCCGAGCCCACAACACTTCTTCTCCCCAAAACAAAGGGAAACCTGCAACTCTCATAGAACTAAAGTCCCTATGTTCTTAAATAAAACCAATTCCAAAGACAAGTGAGGTTTGTTGAACACACAGATGAGCCCAGAAATGGTCCCATCTTCTGAGCAGGGGCTCTATTTCACACACCATAGGTGACCAAACGAACCTGCATCCACTATTCTTAGTAGCAATTCCTGGAGCCAATATGAGGGAACACATTCAGATAAGTTAGTCTCTCTCCTCGTCCCAAACTTGATTTATAATCGCAGCCTCCTCTCACTCAGTGACCATCCCACCCCTTCCTCCCCACCTCCCTTGTCTGGGGTGGGGGATACAGTGTAGGAGGAGTCACGGACACACACACACATGTGTTTGCAAAGGCAGAACCTTCCGTGCAGGCTAGAAAAGGAAAGGAGCAGGGAGCGACACTCTGAAGTTGATTTGGGAAGCTGCTTTCACTTTCACTTCTTCTAGGGAATTCTCAACTCATAATTTCTGTACCTTTGCTTTTCAATAAATGCAACAGTAGTTAGCAATGATTTAGCATTATGTACCAAGCACTATGCTGAGCTCTTTATAGACATTATTTCATTTCCTCCTTGCAAAAATCTTAATGATTAGATAACTGTTATTATCTCTATTTTACAGATGAAAAACTGAACTGGAGTCCGACTAGAGTTGTTGCTTTTAAGCAGAAGCAGGATTCCCGGGTTAATATTTAATACTTGGGATTTTCTCTTTGTCAAAGCCTGCAGATCCACACCATGTAGGTCTGATGCATGCTACTGCTGCCAGCTCGTTTCAGAAATAAAAGAGATCCATATGGCATCGACTTTACTAGAGTAAATGATCAGTTCTCCCCTCCAGGATGGGGTGCTTCTGTGGATCCCTTTCCCATGTGCCACCGAAAACCCTTCCTGAGTCACTGCCAAGGTAAATTTTAGGTTTCTGGGTGCTTGGAAAAGAAAAAGATTCAATTATAGCAGGTATTACTGTGTTAGTAATTGCTTGAACCTTGAAATTGGGTCTCAACATGAAACTTTCCAGGCCCACCATTCATTTCACCCTAAGGTCATCAAAAAATCTGTAGCAGTGAGGATTTCTTCATTGCTCTTAGGGAGGGCACTGCAGGGTCTGGTGTTTCATGGATATGCTCAGGTGGGCTGTTTTGGATTTCCCTGTCCTGAATTTTGTGGGCTTTTCCAAGAATAACAGGAAATAAACGTAAGGTGTATTTCTGGCAATGCTTTCAATGCAACGAAGCAGGAAGGCCCCTGGCTTATCTACTGGCTCTAGTGAGTTCACTTGACAGTGCGAGGTGCTAATGACAGCCTGTGGCAGGAGAAAGGAGAATATGGGAAAGCAAGAAAATGAGAGGAGAAGACAAAGGAAGAGTCAGAAGAATAAGGAGGAGGAACAGGAGAAGAGGAATACGGGGTAGAAAGAGAAGTGTCACATAGGCAGTGGAGGGAAATAAGACTCTTCTCCTGACAATTTCTAAACAGTCTTTCCTTCAACATATGAAAGACCAATGTTCCAAATACCATAAAAATGAAATTTAAAAGATTCTTCTCTTTGTTTTTATAAAATAGGATCTGCACTAAGATAAATGTTTTTACTTACCTAGGATCAATCAGGAATTTGAAATGACTCTAAACACTTATGGGAGTATTATAGTGAATTACACAGACATGTACTGTGATAGGAGGAAGATTAAGTGGCTGGACGTAGCAATAGAACATACTCTGTGATACCAGCTTACTTCTCTTTCCATCTTTCAACGGGGGGAAGACTTAAGAACTTCTTTTAACTTCTAAATTCTCTATCTTTGCAATGTACACATGAGAAAGGGGCAGAGGGAGGACATGCTAAAATGTCCTTAGTATTTTCTAACCTTTTCAAGAGAAGTGAAAAGGAAAATGGTGATTAGATGACAGGATGGATGGATGGATAGATAGATAGATAGATAGATAGATAGATGGATAGACAGACAGGGCAAGCCTGGCATTCCATACATATCCCACCATTTTCTTTCAGTTACTATGAAATAAAAGATCATCATCCTAAATCACATGAATGAACCAAAGAAGATTTTGTGAGATGTATTCATAGAAAATTATATCTGACAAAAAGCCACCTACAAGGGCAGAGAACCACAGCTCCACGGCCAAGAGTCTTGGCCCACACTACATATTTGGTATCCAGACCATAATAATCCTGGAGAGGCCCGAAAGAGTTCCAAATTAATAGAACACCTGGTGATGGCCTAGAACTAATCCAAATACCTCCCAACCCCAAGGCTTGCTAGAACTAGGCTTGGGCATGCAACAACACCATCCTCCATACTTTCACTTCCCCTTGCGTAGGTACACTCTTATCATGCTTCCACACGAAACCTTTTCTAAAACTGTTAACGCTATGTTAACAAACAAACGAACAAACAAACAAAAAACAGTAGACTTGGGGCAGGGGGAATCTAATATTAATTAATCTGGTCTAGGAATATTCATGTTTTCAAGCAGCTTCTCAAAGTCATCCAAAGATCTAAGATCCATGACTCTTCTGGTCTTTAGCCCACAAATTTAGTATCATTGAGATGGAATGCAAAGTTCATTTTAAGTTGGACTCTAATCCAAAATGTTTATCTGCTTGTCTGTCTCTTTGCTAAACTGTAAATGCTTACTCTGTGATCTTGGTACATAACTTGACCTATTTGTGTCTCATCTGCAAAATGGATTCGTATTGATATCTACATCTCAGGGCTATTGTGAAGTTTATCTGAACTCATATGAGTAAAATACTGAGAACTGTCTCGCATGCTGTTAACACTCAATAAATGTCAAGAACAGAAAAAGGCTCCAGGCCTGCTTCCTCCTCAAAGGTGAGCACAACCACACCACTCACAGAAAACACTACCTTTCTGTCATCTTTGTCACACTGTAGTGAGGCCTTCACGAAGACTCCACATTGATCCCCCCTCCCTTCTTTACATTTTTCAAGGAAAACAAAACAGAGCCCAGTAAGCCCTCTCTTCACTCTGCAGGCATGGGTGTTCAAGATAAATAATTTAAATACAGCATTTCATTAAATTTATGATCGATTTTTTTCACATTTTAGCATCCCTGAAAGAGGAATGCATTTTACAATTGATAGCATCTTAGATTAGATAAAAAGGGTAATAATGTTGTTATTTCCCATGTGAAATATACCATTTCTGTGATTCCATTAATTCCATAGAATTTTTTTTGTGATCTTACCAAGGAAATTTGCCACCGTTTGCAATGTTGTTTCTATGAGACAATTAACAAGATAATATTTCGAAAAATGTAAACTTTTGTTAAATGGGCACTGCGTACATACTGAAGATCACTTCCAAAATCCTGAGCCAAGGTCTGTTAAGGCTTACATAAAGTCTTATTTGGGGGTGGGAGGGAGGATTCCATCGCAAATAAATCAAAGTTCTGATGATGTCACCAGTAACAAGTGAGATTGACAACAAATACGATTGTCTGGAGAACAGGAATGTCACTAGGGAAAGTTGGCCTAGATCTTTGTCCTCCTAACTCACTTCACAGAATGGCCACAAGTGTACAGTGCCAGAAGGTCATGTACCCCTAGATTCACTAATTGTTATGGAGAAAAAGGGGGAGGGCAGCGCAGGTGACAAAGTAGACACAGAGAGAGACATACAGGCATCCATGAAAAGTGCTATTGGTGGCTTTTTTTTTTTTTTTTTTTTTTTTTTTTTTTTTTTGCTATCAAGTATGTGAAAGCTACCACCGGGGTCAATACTTGGGTCCCATGAGTAGCTACATCGGCATAATCACAGCTACACCTTACCCACATTCTGATAACTGATGGCCCACAATATCAAAAAATGTTCACCTTTGTTCAGGTTACTGGACACTCGCTCTCCCCTTCCCTTCTTCTCCCACACTTCACCCCACTCCCCTAAAATCAGTGTCTGAAAAGCACATCTCTTCTGGAAGTTGTCAGGGCATTTAGCCCAACTCAATCAAGCAGAGTAGGTAATAAATGGTGGTCTGCCTGCGCTCCTTCCTCGCTTAAGTGGTC
Organism: Panthera leo; assembly: GCF_018350215.1. Taxonomy (NCBI): domain Eukaryota; kingdom Metazoa; phylum Chordata; class Mammalia; order Carnivora; family Felidae; genus Panthera; species Panthera leo. Next base: position 138,294,457 of record NC_056680.1, read on the forward strand.
ACCCTGGACTCACAGCCCCACAGGGTCTTGGGAGTTTAACTTTCTCATGCCTTCTAGATCCATTAGAGAGTAGCCTGGGGACGGCAGTTTGCTGAGGGGGCCCTACCTAAAGAGAATGGCCAGCCCAAGATGGTCTGGGTGAGAAGTTTATGATCAGAGTTTGGCTAAGCAGGCCAGAGATGGAAAGGGCAACCGCGCACAAAGAAAGCTGGGGGTAAGGGAGAGGATTGCCCCCCACAGTCTCCATCAACCACACACTGCAGCCAGCCAACCACCTGATAAATAAGCGCAGAGTCGGAAAATTAACAGGGTGTTCCTTCTACAGCTTCAACGCCTATCCTTTACTCCCCAGCAACTCCCTTCCCCCGCCAGAAAGAAGAAGAAGAAGAAGAAGAAGAAGAAGAAGAAGAAGAAGAAAGAAGAATAAAAGAAAGAAAAGAAAAGAAATTCTAATTGCCACCCCTTCCCTTTCCTATTCAGAAATTTCAGTACGGCGCCCACAGCCCTTCCCCGCTCCAAGGGAAACGCTCCCAAGGGAGGCCCAAACGCTCGCCACCCTCTCCCTCGCCGGTCCCGGCAACGGCCGGGTTCCGCGGAGTCGCCAGGTCGCCCGCGGCGCAGGGTGGGGGAGGCCGAGCTCGCCCGCCCCTCTCCGAGGACAGTCGGAGCCTCGCCGGCGACCTCCAAGTGCAACTCGCTGGCTGAGCCCAGCCCCTTCGGGCGGCCTCCTCACCTTGTCCTCCCTGCTGTGCCGACCGGTCCTGCCGCCTCCGAGCCCCCAGCTCCGGACTGGGTAGGCTCCGAACTCCCAGCAGAAATTGGGATGGGAGCCGGGAGGAGGAGGTGTTTGCTCAACTTCTGAGGACGTCATGCCTCTTCCTCCCGCAGCCAATCAGCAGCCGCCCTGAGGGAACAACCTTCTGCTCCGCCAATCGGGGGCGCTGCCAGGTGCTAGGTCATGCCCTGCCCCTGCTCCTCCCCGAAAATCCTTCTGCCTTCTAGATCTCTGACCTGCGTGCGTCCTTAGCTGGGGGCATCACGTTCTCCCAGGACTTTGTAACTGTCCGTAGCAAAGGACAGGCGGAGACACTGAAGGACGAAAACAGTCCGGACATTATACACTAAATAGATGTGTGTACCTGCCGGAAAAAAGTTGCAAGCTCACGTGTATTACGTTTATTTAGCGATATACACTTCTCAAAGCATTTTCACAGCTTCATAATAAGCCGATGAAGCCAGATGACAGTTCTTAGAACAGTTGAAGAGTCCAACAAGCTGAGACTAGGAAATTAAGTGTAGTGTATTCCATGAATATTAAGAATCTATGTGTATATGACGAAGTCTACTATTCTTAAAAAGTCTTGAATGGCCCTAAAGGGACAGGGAAAAATGCATTTCATAAAGACTAGCCTCAGCACTAGACACTGAAGAAATGCCAGATGCTCATCTGTGGTCCTCCTAGGGAGTCAATGGTCAAAGAGTAATTTTCCCTCCCGTTTTTATAACTTTCTCCAATACTTAGACTTTTCTCATACCTAACACGAAACTCGTGTCAACAATCTAGAGCTTAGAACATTCTTATAAACTCCACTTGTACTCAAGTGCAGAGAAAATTAAAATCTTTTCTGCAGACTGAGACTGTCCTCTGTTTCTTTAACTTCACATACCCAAAATCATATTCCTAATCACTCCTCTAAAGCCTTTCCTTCATGCTGTTTCCCAGCTCCATTCTTGATATCACCAGCTTCCTTATCACCACTGGGCCAGAACACCAAATCTGTTTCGATTCTTCCTGTAGTCTGTCAACCTTACCCCTGGGGTTGACTCCATCCTTTAAAATCCCTCTACTATCTCTCTTACCCAAACCTCTTTTTATATACTACCTAGATCATATTCCCTTAAGGACACAACTCTGATCATCTCATTAGCCTGAGCAAAAGCCCCTGGGACTATCCACTATTTGTGGACCATTGTGCAAAGTCCTTCACACAACATGTGAGTTGCTTAAGATATGGCTAAGATCAGCCATCTTAGCTTTATTTCCATAGAAGAATCAGCCTTTAACGAACACTGAAACACAGTCTGTGCTTTGCTATATCCTTAAGGATTAGGAGCCTGGATCAGAATCCTTACTTTCCCACCTTAAGCTGTAAATCATGGGCAAGTTACTTCATTTTCAAAAAAAGCCTAGGTTCCCTTATCCGTTGATAGACCAATAACAGGAACTACTTGAAGGGGGTCATTATGAGGATAAAATAAGATGATGCCCAAAGTGCTCTTCCAAGTGTCTAAAGAAACTGACAGTTATTATTTATCTCCCCTCACTGCCTGTCCACTTACCCGTAATTCTTATTGACAAAAACACTCACCTCTCTAAAACTAATCCATCCTTTAGGGTTCAGCTCAAATGCTACTTCATCAATGAAACTGTCTCTGAATATCAAGCAGATACGATCTCTTCCTTCTCTCTTCTGGGTCTGCCTCTCTGGTTGTACTTACCACAGTCTTCCTTATGCAATAGCCATTTCTGTCTATCTTATCTCCATTTTTCATCACCATTGGCTCATAAAAACTTTAATAAAAGCAAGTATATGTTTGTGTGTGTATATCCTTATTCATTTTTATTCCATTGCTTCTAACACAATATTATGCATATGACAGGCCAGTCAGAGTCTCAGAAGGAGACATGGCACAATCCAACCGGGCAAATTAGGAGACACGAAAGGAGTAAGTGTGTGCAGCAGTAAAGGAAGGCAAAAAAAGATGCTGCCACATCCTGGGACTAGCAGCAGTGAGAACCACCTGCAAGCCTTAATGTGGCCAGGGCAACAGATTGTTACCAGGACTCAGAAAGAGCTCTAGCTGTGGTGTAGCTGAAGCTATAGAAGTGTCACTTGACAGTGGTGGCTTTTTTTAGCGGGCAGGAAGCTGCTGAAGGAACCGATAACTCCACCCAGAAGGAGCCACCTAAGGCACGAGTCAACAAACTTCTTTTTGTAGAGGGCCGGAAAATAAAATCTTTAGGCTTTGCAAGCCATAAGGTCTCTGCCACAATTGCCCAAATCTGTCATTTAGAGTGTAAAAAGCAGCCACAGACAATACTTAAATGGATGGGTGTGGCTGGGTGCCAATAAAGTTTATTTATAAGAACAAATTACAGGCCAGATATGGACTGGGGGGCATAGTTTACAGACCTCTGGCCTAGGTAATGAATAACTCCCCCTTCATTCTCCAGAACACAAGGAAAGGCAGAGGGTTGGTGCAGCCCATAAATGTTAGTCCCTCAGAGACAGAGCAGGTACCAAGGGGGCAGAAATTATAGAAGATTCAAAGGAGAATATTCAGCACAAAAAGTGTTCAGCAAATGCTTGTTGAGATTAATGAATCATATGACTGGTTACTGTGAGTTCCTCTACATATGGTTGGACACTCATGGGAAAACTCTTTCCCTGAATGGACAAATTTGGGAATGGGCCCTGGACCATGGTGACTCCACCAAGGATCCATAAGGCTCAGTCAGCCTCTCTCTTGCTTTAATTTGAAACCCCATGCACTTCTGACCTGCCCTCACTTTGAATAAATATTAACCTGGCCCCAAATCCTTCTTCTGTGAATTCTAAACTACTGTTCAAATGCTTATGGTATGCAGGAATTTTGCTAAATATGCACATGAGAAATACTAGTTCTTAAAATGGAGAATGAAAATGTTTTGCATCATAGTCATATTTGTTGTAATAAGTGTGACAGTTCTCAGAAATTTCTTCCCAATGAAAGGGGGCAACAGATGAGATTAAAACAAACCTTGGATATACCCCAAGTCAGCCCCCACAGTCAACCCCTCAGACACCTTCAATATGAGCGACCCATTTCACCCATGTGGGGTGCTAGGTTGACACTCTTAAATTAGAAAGCTGATCTGGGGCCACTCAAGCTGCCTCTCTTTCTCCCCACTTCCTTGACTTCCTCTTTTCCCAAATTGCTGCTTTGGTTTTGTCCTTCCTGAGAGACAATGAGGGTAGTAGTTAGGTATCCAAACCTTGCAGTGAGCTGAACCTAGACATAAGCCCTCCTTTTCCACTCACTAACAAGCCATCTTGTTTCTTCATTTTCCCCATCAGCATAGTGGGATATATCATAGAGTTTGCAAGAAGATTAAGTGATGCATGTTCTCAACATATGTGAGCTATTATTGGTGCTTACTATTTTATTCTGTCTCATCTTCTCCTCCCCCCCCTTTTGTGTGTGTGTGTGTGTGTGTGTGTGTGTGTGTGTTCAGAATTCACTCTCAAACTTAAGTGAACTTTGCTATAAAGAGAAAAGAGGTGAGCATTTGGAGGGAGGTGGTGCAAGGAATCCAGCATACTATTAAGTTGGTTCTGTTTATTTCTCAAGATTTTATGTTTCTTACATGAACAGCAATTTTTACTATATCACCCATAATCTATCCACCCTAATAAATTATTCTATTATAAAGACAATTTTCTTGTAGGCAGAAAGTGCAAAGTCAAATGTACAAAATAAAAAATCATTTAGGAAGGAAAAGTTTCTAAATGACAATTACTACTGTTGCCTCCCCAGTTATCTTAGGAATGAAACATACCTTCGTTATCTTCAAGCAATTTAAAACTCTGATCAGGTAAGGCAAGAGCAGAAACCACCCACAGGTAAGTCGTAATTCCTGCAAACAGGTTTTGGGTCGAGATAGTGATGTCCCACAGGACTGTTCCCTCCCACCCTTTCATTAGAAAGCAGAGAAAACTAATTCCTAATTTACCTCCTCTCCCATTAGCAGTCCTTAAAGAGCATTCCTGAAGACAATAAAACGCAAGAAAATTCCAAGTTCCTCGGCATTTCCAGAGTCAGCCTTTGCTGGTTTCTAATGTTTCACAAAGTCCTCAAGGGTGTTGGCATGCCTTGAGAATTATGTGTGTAGGTGTACCTCACTGGGTCCTGAGTTTGCTGCCCATCATTTCCCGCTTGGTAACAGTTATTAGAAGTCTACTAGGGCTTACAGATTTTCTGTTACGTATCTTGCATTTTATAAATTGGCTGCGAATTGTATGCTATAATAATATAAGCAAATTTGGGGAATGCAAATTTTGGAGTCTATCTCCCCAACAAATGATGGATCTAATCAAGGAAGAAAACTCAGTGCTTTTCTCTCTGCCTTATTTGAATGAAAGTCTCAAGAAAGAAGGTGTCTTGAAGCACTGAGAAAAGACTGGAGAAAGGAGGGAGGGGGTAATTAAAGCAAAAATAAAACACAGGCCTAATTTTTCTGGAGTATTTCTAAGTGTAATTGAGCTGGAGAAAACCAGCAGGCCAGGTAGAAGTAGTAGAGTCAGGACCTTTCATACAAGCCCCAGTCTGGGTCAGGTACTGAATAAAACCAGTCTTTTACCATTGTCATCACACCATAAAGATAGGAAGGAGAACATTTAAAAAAAAAAAAAAAACAACATAAAATTTGGGTTTGTGCAGAATAAGAAGTAGCATCTAAGAAAAATAATCTCAGCATAGGCAAGGTCATGGCAGAAAGAAAAAAATCAGGTGAAGAAAGTACCCCTGACATTGAACTGACACTCATGATAATTGCCAGTTATATAGTTCCTCACAAAAAAAGAACACCAGAGGAGGATGTTCCTGTTGGACGGTGTAATGTTGGCACTGCCCATGATAGTAGGTACAGGCCTTCCTGTCACTAGCACTTACTATTATTGAAGGACCCTAACCCTCTAAAACAAAACAAAGGCAAAAGACAAGAATGTGTGAAATAACCAGAGTGCTGCCTGGGCCAATACACATAGGCTAGCTGCAAATGTTTGTCAGCTGTTTTGTAAACGGGGTTTAAGTAAACACTCCCCCTACCCTAAGAAGCTAAATGCCCACAATGTCAAAGATGTGTCAAGACAAACACCACATCAATGTATAAACTCCTAGGAGTCAGAGACTCTGCGCTCTGTGTCTTTGGAATCGTCCAGTGTCTATTGCTCACCCTACACACACTGAGGCCTGAGGGATCCATGCAGTTATGTGGAAGGAACAGATTTGGACCACGGGTAACACAGGGAAGTGACAAGAACAAAATGAGGGAGAGTGGAAAAAACAAGGATGAAGGATGAAGTGAGCGGAGGGGGCCAGGCCTACAGCAGGAAAGGCAAAATGTATTCACTGCGTGTGAGTCCAGTGCGACAGAAACAAGAAGCTGCCAGCGAGAACAGAAAAGTATTTCAAAAAGGGAAAAGGAGTCAAAGGTTTTGTGAAAAAAAAAAAAAACAACCCAAATCTTAGAATGCATCTGTTGAATTTTAAGAAAGGAATTAGTTCAAGAAACCTTTCACAGCTAGCAACAACGTCAGCTCCTTAATACCTCTCTTCCTTGGGCATGAGGCTGCCCTTGCCCGCTTCCACCCTCAGCCCCTTCTCTCAGCCCCAGCCTCCTCCTGGCTGCTGTGAAAGCACCACGGTTTGGCTTCTGGAAGTCTGGCTGTGCTATCTGCTGAGCGACAACAGTGAGATACCTTCTCGACGGAAAGCAAGGGAACTGTGTCCCTAAGCACCTGAGTTCAGTGGTCTTTGTACTGAGTTGAATAGTGTCTCCCCGAAATTCATGTCTACCTAGAACCTCAGACTGTGACCTTGTTTAGAAATAAAGTCTTTGCAGGTAAAATTAAGGTAAGAATCAAGATGACATCATGCTGGATTCAGGTGGGCTCTAAATCCATTGAAAATGTCATTCTAAGAGACAGAAAATAAAACACATGACAGCACAGGGAAGAGGGCCGCGCGAAGACAGAAGCAAAGATTGGAGTCATGCTGCCCCAAGCCAGAGAACCCCAAAGCACCAGGTACTGGAAGAAGCAAGAAAGAATTTTCTTTCTCTCCCCTTAGAGCCTACAGAGGGAGCATGACCACGCCAACACCTTGAGATTAGACTTCTGGTCTCCAGAATTGTGAAACAATAAATTTCCACGTTTCTAAACCACCCAGTTTGTGGCACTTTGTTATGGCAGCCCTGGGAAACCAATGTGCTCTCAAATCACCAAAGAGCCAGGCTGCCTTCCAATGTCTGGGTGATCGTGCATGTACCGTTATCTGAAGACACAAAACAAAATAAAATCATACAATGAACAAAGAAGGTGAAAGTAACTGCATAAGCAGGAATTTGAGGTCAAGATCACCCTGTTGGATTGATCTCTGACAGCTTGTTTGCTCTAAAAGTCTAGAAAAACAGAAGCTAAGCTGGGGCCTCATGGTGAGCTCTATAAACAATTTGAAATACAGGTACACTGAGGCTGTTTGATCCTACTTTTAAAAGACTTATGCCTAAGGATTTTGGAGAAGCAGCTTTATACCTACAATTTCTACAGACCCATTTAGCAAGAGCATCTCACTTATAATAAACTGTGAAAAGAAAAGTGGTGGAAACAACTTGCTTTAAATCATTGTCATTCTTGACAAGTTGTCTGTAACTTATGCTCCCTCATTAGGTAGGCTGAAGAAAGCTTATCAGAGAACTGGTGAATACTATCGTGAAGATAGCGTCATTGTTATTATACATGGTACACTAGACACAATAACCCCCAGAATGCGAGAAAAAAGTCAGAAAAGGATCACCCTCAGGTGAAACAGGTGAACAGCAACAAAATGGAGGGGAAAGTGGCCAAGTTTAGAAATTGTTTCTAAATGAACTGCTGAAGGACTAAGGTATTTCCCAGCTCTTCTTCAGGAGACCCTGTTGTCTTCTCACAAGGACCTCTATGAGATACAATAATATAAATGAACCATAACTTAATTGCTTGCTTTCTGCCTGAAGGAATGATATGGTGACAAGAGTAGTGAAATTTATGGAATCTAAAAAAAAGTAAACAGGGTCTTGAAAGAGTGTCCTTTGGCCAAACCAGCAGAGTGTCTATGTCCCTACACTAGAAACACAGGGACAGATCCAGACACTGAGGAGCCTGGAGGAATTTTTTTTTTTTTTAAGTAAGATCTACCCCCAACATGGGGCTTGAATTCACAGCCCCTAGATCAAGAGTCACATGCTCTTCCAGCTGAGCCAGCCAGGCGCCGCTGGGGGAACTTTTTAATAAAAAAGGCAAAACTGTGAATTCAAAATGAGTACAGAAGTATTTATTTATACAAAGAAATGAGGGGTGCCTGTGTGGCTCACTTGGTTAAGCGTCCGACTCTTGACCTCAGCTCAGGTCTTGCTCTCAGGGTCATGGGTTCAAGCCCTGCATTAGGCTCCATGCTGGGCATGGAGCCTATTAAAAAAAAAATTCACAGTGAATTATTAGAGGCTTGCCAATTCAGGTCTCATTCTTCTGAAATCTCTTTAAGCAATTAACCAAAAATGTGTCCATAGGAAGTCTTCCGGTTGCAATTCTGGCTTCGCCCGCCATGTAAAACACTCTGCAGCTCCCAGCCACTCCCAGCACTCACGGGGCTCTTGTAAGGGAGGAGCCAAAGCTGAAGGGTATTTTTTTACTTTCTATTACATCTACCTCCATAGAGAAGGTTGCATCCAGTTGTAACACAGACTTCCCTGCATAGGAGAGGATGCACTGTCAAGCAGTGACATGTACTTCTAATTGCAAATTAGTAATAAACTGATATTTTGCCTTTCAATCTCTTTTGAGTTCAATCTGCAGGAGTCACTTCCTAAGAACAAAAAGTGCTGACAACAATGAGAGAGCCTGAATTTGGGGGCCCTAGCTAAAAATATACTGAGACTCACTAGTTGACCAGCCAGCCACACTATATTTTTGACATTTTCAACAAGTGCCACCTGATTCTAAGCCCATATATCCACTTAGCAAGAAACACTCAACTCTTCCCCTTCCCAGACACACACACACCCCTCACAAGATACAGCGCACTCCATTTTTAAAAGACCAATTATGATCTCAGTTTAGGATAAATTCTATATCTAATATGTTCTTGGTCTTGACTGTACATCACAATCACAAGCAAGAAAAATGTTCTGATAGTGATACATAAAATATTTATTTATTTATTTATTTATTTAGAGCACAAGAGCACAAGCAGGTAAGGGGCAGAGGAAGGGGGAGAGAAATAATCTTTTTTAAAAAATGTTTATTTATTTAGTTTTGAGAGAGTGAGAGTGCAAGCGGGGGCAGGGGGACAGAGATAATGGGAGAGAGAGAATCCCAAGAAGTCTCCATGCTGTTAGCTCAGAGCCCGATGTGGGGCTTAATCTCACAACCATGAGATCATGACCTGCGCTGAAATCAAGAGTCAGACGCTTAACCCACTGAGCAACCCAAGTGCCCCACAAAATAGGTTTTTAAAAAAGAAGAACAATCAATGCCATTGTATCAAGAGATAAATTAGGGTCTTAGTTAAAAAGAATCACATCTTAAAAAAAAAAAAAAAAGAATCACATCTTGTTTCCCTAGGACAAGGCCATAGCAGTTCTATTCATGAAATGGAGTGATGGATGAGGGGATGTACTTTTTAGAAGAAGAGTTAAGTTTTATGCGTATTTCATTTCATATACTGCGTTATATGTCTAGATACAGGTGTCTAATCACTGTGTACTGAAATTACATTCATGCATATCTTTACCTTCTGGTAGATCGTCAGCCCCATGAAATCAGATAATGTACCTTATTCACTTTTATATTCTTGGTGTCCAGCTCAGAGCCTACAATACAGAAGGAGCCCAATAAATATTTTATGAATGAATGAGCAAATAAACATACCTGTGAAGGAAATTAACTAGTGTTTGGTAATCTGTTTAGGAACTGAATCATCTACACTGAAGCTTTTCTGTCCATTTTCCAACTCCCAAAGAAAGACAAGAACTCTGGTACCTGAAGCCCTGACGTCTGGGAACTCTGATTCTCTCATTCTATCTATTTGGCCATCAGATTCTCCCAAGGACTATCTTCTCTTGGATTCTTCACTCCCTTACTGCACATGCCCATAAATTCATATCGCTACTCCTTGCAATTATTCTGTAGGGCTGATTGCTCATCTAGAATACTAACTGTTATCTCCCCATATTCTCTATTTTCTGTGTTCCGTCTTCCAAGCTGCATTTCCCCTACCACTTGTAGCTGCATCCCAATGCCAATGGCTGTCCTCACCTGATCCCTCACAATTTGTCCTTCCTTCTATGATGTATCAGTCCATGTACTAGCAGGAAAGAAATGGTAAGCACAAATGCTGGAACTGAGAGTTTAATGAAAGTATTATTTAAAGAGATATGGAGAAAGCTAAGGGGAGCAAAAAGCTTGGGGAAATACCCAGGGACCAGCAATAGAGGGAAATCATTACTACTCCAGAAGTTAAGAGACAAGAATAGTGAATGTTGCTTCCAGAGACTGAAAACAGTATGGAGCCATCAAAGAGGAATTGCTGATAGAAGCTGTATCCATAGAATAGAGCCTCTGCCAAATCTGTGATCAAGAAAAGGTGGGAGAGGGGAAATACATACTTTAACCTCTTTCTCCTCCCATCTTCCAATACTCCATGGCTGCCTTCCTTTGACCAAACTGATCTAGAAGCCAAAGGACAAAAGAACCTTGATAATGGAATCCATAGAGGTCAGTGTCCTAGAGCACAAAAGGTGAAGGGCATGGTATGGATCAAGATATGGGTGGGGAGAAGCAAACAGAGAATAACCAACACAGTCTATCTCCCTTTTGCGTCCACCCTTGACCTTTTAGTGGATGAAGAACTTCTGGTCCCATCATGGAGAAACACAAACTCTCATCAGCCGCAGTATTGTTGTTGAGTGATGTCAGCCCTTTCATACTTCCTATTGGAACCTAAATTGTAATGTTAGCCACCATTAGCGCTCTTATTAAAATGGAAGAAGGAAAAGGGGGAAATAATTAATTAAAACTAGCTTCTACTGTGCTCTGAAGCTGGTCACAAGACCTAAATTGACAATAATAGCTTCCCTGTTTTATCACTCATTCCCTTACCCACTACCAATATCTTAGCAGTACAGAATTCTTTTAATTTCAGTATAGTTGACAAAGAATGTTAAATTAGTTTTAAGTGTACAACATAGTGATTCAACTTCTGTATATGTTGGGGCTCCTGGGTGGCTCAGTCAGTTAAGTGTCCGACTTCGGCTCAGGTCATGATCTCACAGTCCGTGAGTTCAAGCCCCACGTCGGGCTCGGCTCTGTGCTGACAGCTCAGAGCCTGGAGCCTGCTTTGAATTCTGTGTCTCCCTCTCTCTCTGGTCCTCCCCTGCTCATGCTCTATCTCAAAAATAAATAAAAACATTTAAAACAAAACCTTCTGTATATGTTATCCTATGTTCACCACAAGTGTAGCTATCATCTGTCACTGTATGATGCTATTACAATATCATTGACTGTATCCTCTATGCTATAACTTTTATTCCCATGACTTATTCATTCCTTAACTGGAAGCCTATGTCTCCCACTCCCCTTCCCCCATTTTGCCCACCTCCCCCTCTTCTCTGGCAACCATCAGTTTGTTCTCTATATTTATAGGTCTAATGCTGCGTTTTTGTTTGGTTGGTCATTTGTTTTTTTTGTTTTTGTTTTTTTTGTTTTTTGTTTTTTGTTTTAGATTCTACACATGAGTGAAATCATAGGGTATTTATCTTTCTCTGTCTGACTTATCTCACTTAGCGTAATACACTCTAAGTCCATCCATGTTGTTGCAAACGGCATGATCTCATTTTTTAAGCTGTATAATATTCCTGTGTGTGTGTGTGTGTGTGTGTGTGTGTGTACATACCTGTCAGAATGGCTGAAATAAAAAACATAAGAAATAACAAGTGTTGGAGAGGATGTGGCAAACAAAAGAACCCTCAAGCACTATTGATGGGAATGAACGGAATTCTTCATCTACCAAGTTGCCCAAACATTCTTTCCTCCAAAATACGAGTCCTTGATATTTTTGACTTTATTAAGCTATTGCGGTTTTTCATTAATTAGTGCTTTGAGCTGGGAATTGTAGGTTTTACATATATCCCTGTGTACCCTCTCCAGAGCAGCCAGAAGTGTCCCATCTATTTCACAATTTACCTCATGGTTGCTGCAGCAACAAAGTGCCACACTATTTGATCTCTCACGATTTAATCCTCTCCCTGTATTCCATCACAAGCTACCTCCAATGATAATTTGAGTAATGTGATGTTAATGTGTGATACACTATATCCCATTTTGCCCCCACAAAGGAATGTATCCATACACTCAAATATGTGAGCATTGTAATCCTAGAATGCTGTTTTTGGGACCTGCCTCCCGAGGTCACTTCTCAAAAGAATATTAGCCAGGGTCTCAACAGAAACATAATTCACTCAAAGAGTCACTTGGCCTCTTTTTCTTCCCATATCACAGAATTTATCCAACCCAAATCAACAAGAAACCTTAGAGCAAACTCTGGGGGTGCCATCCATAAAAATCACAGAACAAGTGAGCCTCCTGGGGCACAGAGCAAGTCAGAGAAACCTGGAGAATGGGTGTGATGGAGCAGTCAGATAATGACCACACTTTTTAAGTAAGTTGTTTTTTAAGTTATAATTCCTGAATTATAAAATTTAAGGTTGAGAAGACTTCAGTCTTCTTTACTGAGGAAAAAAATCTGTATTTGTCTCTTAAAAGCAATTAATATAAAAGACTATATGAACTTGTGTATGGAAGATGCTCTCAGCTCTAGAAGCCTGAGACCCCACTATCTAAATCCACTTCTTTTTTAAATTTTTTTAAGTTTATTTATTTATTTTGAGAGAGAGACAGAGATAGTGAGACAGGGAAGGGCAAGAGAGAGAGGGAGAGAGAATTCTAAGCAGGCTCTGTGCTGTCAGCACAGAGTCCGATGTGGGGCTCAAACCCAGGGACCGTGAGTGAGATCATGACTTGAGCTGAAACCAAGAGTCAGATGCTTAACTGACTGAGCCACGCGGGCGCCCCTAAATTCACTTCTTAACGGGAAGATTACTCAACAAATGCCAACATGACTTATAATTATTTCACTTTGATTATATTTTCCTTTTGAGGTTTAATGAATTTGAATATTTTGCTGGTGCAATTTTGTTAAAATGGAATTTATCAGTTTTAGAATATAATTTATTACAAATTATATTTGCTATAATTACAGCTAGAAATATTCCTTCAACAATACTATACATGTTTGCCAATGTTATTTAGGGCAAACAAAATTACCACCAGAGCAAATGTGAGCATTTTTTAAATTTCTCATCACCTGGTGGGGATGGCTTTATTGTCACCCAGTTATATCCATTTCATGGAGCCAAAAACCGATTCGAGGAAGAATGAGCAAAAAGTTTCATTTCCTGCACATCCTTATCTCGGCCTCTCACCAGCAACACTCCATAACTTTCCCTTTTGGGTGAACGAGCGGAAGTAAGAAAGAGGTGGGTTGTGTTCAGGACGCTTCTATTGTGGTTATTATTAGCTCAGTAAATGAAGAGATGAAACTGGAGAAGCAATTGCCTTTTGCCCTACTTCATTATGATCACCAAATTTGTCCATGGCCTGTTTCACTGAAGCTTGACCATTAATATTTACACCACTTTATGGCTTGTGCCATGAACACATTTTACTGTTATTATTGATGATGTATTAGCTTGCTTGCTAGCATTTCCGTAACAAAATATCATAGACTGCGTGACTTAAACAGAAATTTCTTTGCTTACAATTCTAGAGGCTACAAGTCCAAGATCACAATGTCAACAGATCTGATTTCTTCTGAGGCCCCACTCCTTGACTTGTAGATGGGCAACTTCTCACCATATTCCCACATGGCCTTTCTTTGGTGCATGTACATCCCTGGTGTCTGTATGCACTAATCTCCTCTTTTTATAAGGCCACCAGTTACACCAGATTAGGTCTCACCTAATGGCCTCATTTTAACATAATTATCTCTTTTTTTTTTTAATGTTTATTTATTTATTTATTTACTTTGAGAGACAAAGAGAGATAGTAGGGGGTGGGGGGCAGAGAGAGAGGAAGAGAGAGAATCCCAAGCAGGTTCTGAATTGTTGGCACAGAGCCCAATGTGGGGCTTGATTCCATAAACCATGAGATCATGACCTGAGCTGAAATCAAGAGTCAGACACTCAACCAACTGAGCCACCCAGGTGCCCCTTAACTTAATCATCTTTTCAAGGGCTCTATCTCTGAAAACATATCTGAGGTACTGGAGGTTAGGGCTTCAACATATGAATTTTGAAGAGACACAATTCAACGCATAATGGATATGTTTATACTGCAACATCAGCCTTGCACTGTGTACAAACCATATTCCTGCTTCTCTGTCAATGCCAGGCTAATGTTTACCTCCTTTTCTTTACTCCTTGGGTTGACTGACATGCAGTTCTTATTATGAAAGCATGTGATGAAGCAGCCTAGTGACAGACAATAACTTTTTAAGACTCTCTTGCGATCTATTGATACCTATCAGGAATCACTTAGTCATAAAAACATTGGCACGGGGCTAGAATATGACTGTATAAATAGGAGAGAATCCTGGGGAGCACATGCTGGAGTAGTGAAGAATGAAAAAGGTACTAAGAGAGTATGATGTGAAACCAAAAGGAGCCAACACAAGGGAAAGTTTGATACAAGAAGAATAAGAGAGTATCTGAAGAAATTTCCAAACCAAAGCACAGGCAGTTGAAGACACTCTTCAATTCTCATGACAGCCAGCATGGCTGTGCCTGGAGCACTTCAAAAGCAGAAGAAGAATGTGTAGTCATGAAAAGGAGCTCATACTGATGAGACAAATAGTATAGTGGCAGAATCAACAGAACTTTGAAGGTGCCTGGAAACCAAGGGGAGACAGGGAGAGAAACAGCAGAATTGAAAACGATTAAGTCTGAGGACAGTGCCTGATATAGTAAGTAGAGGTTAAGAATTGTATTAGAAAATCCAAATACAATGTTCCAGCAAGATAACCTACCTGACAATATACAGTAGGAACTGGGAAATTCAAGACTAGAGTTAGAAAACTTAAGGCTAGAGATAAGGATTTGGCATGTATATGCACAGATAACACAAACCAGGAGCTGGTGAGGATACTGAGAGCAAAGAAAAAGAAGAGAGTTGAGGACATGAACTCTCTGGAACCCTTCTAGACTGGACTATGATTCCATTTATATGTCATTCTTGAAAAGACAACTTATAGCAACAGAGGATAAATCATTAGTTGCCAGGGTTATGGATGGGAGCAGGACGTTATTGGCCTGCGGGAGTCTTGTGGACAATAGAACTGTTCTGTATCTTGACTGTATGGTGGTTAGGGTTTAAGAATTTATACATGTGTTAAAATTCATGGAACTGTTCTCAAAAAAGGGTAAATTTTACTGTATGTTCACTTTAAAAATAAAGTACTGGTTATAAAAAGTTTTCATTTTGATTTTTTTTTTCTTCCCAATCAGATGAAAGACCCATTGGCCTTATTTCACTTGCTGACAAACTTCTCAAAAGACTATTGAACACTAGAACTTCCCAAACTGGTTTACTCAGGGAAAGAGTTCCAGAGAAATTAACAGCTTTGATGGGAAAAAACTTTCTCAACTCAGTCAAACGAGTTTCTTTTTTGTTATGACAAAATATTTCCTAGATTCTTCAATATGTTATTGTTTATTGTGAAGCTCTGAGAGAATAATTTATGACAAATTACCCAAGTTTCTTTTTTTAAGTTTTTTAATTTATTATTTTAATGTTTATTTATTTTTGAGAGAGAGAGAGAGAGAGAGCAGGAGAGGAGCAGAGAGAGAGGGAGACTGAGAATCCGAAGCAAGTTCCAGGCTGTCAGCACAGTCTGACATGGGGCCGGAACCCATGAACCATGAGATCATGACCTGAGCCAAAGTCGTTTGCTCAACCGACTGAGCCACCCAGGCTTCTGTGACTACAAAATCTATGGTTGTTGGTGTATTAACATATCCCTGAAGTATCCGTTGTCTTAGCTAAATCTGCTATAGCAAAATACCATAGGCTAGGTGATCTATACAGCCGAAATTTATTTCTCATAGCTTTGGGGGCTAGGGAATCCAAATTCAAGGTGCCAGCAGATTCAGTGGTAGAATCAATAGAACTTTGTTGTGTTTTCATTTTGCTACTCAGGAGTGGGGTTATGAGATTTATGGGAAGCTTAACTTTATAAGTAACTGCCAATCTGTTTTCCAGAAATGGCTCTATCATGTTTTAGCACCACCAGGAGGCCAGAAGAGTTACAGTTATTCTGTATCCTCACCTGTACTCAGTACGTTCAGTCATCTTAATTTTAGGCAGTCTAATATACATATATATAATGACATTAAAAATGTGGTTTTGTGTTTTCCAAATGGCTAATGATGTTGAATAGCTTTTCATATGCTTATTTGCTTATTGGTCTTTCATATAACCCCTTTGGTGATCTGTCTTTTCAAGTATTTTGCACATTTTAAATTGGATTGTTTTCTTTCTCTTCAGTTTTGTGAGATTTTTATATATTCTGGATGTAAGATCTTTGTAGAGTATTTGGATTGCAAATATTTTCTTTGTGTAACTTTTTATTTTTATTTTTTACTCCCTGTTCAGGGTTTTCCACAGAAAGAAAGGTTTTAATTTTAATGAAACCTGATTTTATTATTTTTTTATGAATTCTGCTTTTGCTCCCTTACCCAAGAACTTTTTGTTTAACCCCATAAATGTTTTCCTAGGATTACTTTAAAAAATTTTATGGTTTTAAGTTTTATGTTTAGATTATGAGCAATTTTAAAATTAATTGTTGCATAAGATGTGAAGTTATGTCAATGTTCTTTTTTTTTTTTTCTAGTGTTTATCTAATTGCTGCAGCATGATTTGTTTAAAAGGCTACCCTTTCTCCCTACACCTGGGTAGCTCAGTCAGTTAAGTGTCCGACTTCAGTGAGAACTGTTATGTTCTCAGGGTTCATGAGTTTGAGCCCCACATCAGGCTCTGTGCTGACAGCTCAGAGCCTGGAGCCTGCTTCAGATTCTGTGCCTCCCTCTCTCTCTCTCTCAGAGCCCCTCTCCCGCTCATGCTCTCTTTCACAAAAATCAATAAACATTAAAAAAATTTTTTAAATAAATAAAAAGCTACCCTTTCTCTATTGAATTGCCTTTGCATCTCTGTCAAAAGTAAACCAATGTTTAATAGCTCTATTTCTGGACTATCTATTCTATCCCATTGATGTATGTGTCTCTTTGCCAATACCACACAATCTCGATTGTTCTGGCTTTATAGTAAACTTAAAATCAAGTGTAATAGTTCCTCTAACTTTATTCCTCCTTTTAAAAGTGTTTTGGCTATCCTAATTCTTTGCCCTTCACATATAAATGTTTATATAAAAAAATCCTGTTGTGATTTTCATTTGAATTGCATTAAATCTGTAGATCAATTTGGGAAGAATTAATATCCTCATTATGAAATCCTTTAATTTGTGAGCATTTATTTAGGTCCTCTTTGATCTCTTTCCTCAAAATTTGCAGTTTTTAGCATACAAATCTTGTACATTTTTTTGTTAGCTTCATACCTAAGTACTTAAGGTTCTAGAGTTTTTAAAATGTATTTTTTAATGTTAGTTTCAACTGCTATTCTTAATATATGGAAATAAAAGATATTTTTGTTGTTCTTATATCCAGTTTTCAACCATCAAACATATTTTACAGAACTCAAGAAGAGGTGAACATTCTATTATGTTAACCCAGATATTTACCATTTCTATTGCTGTTCCACCATTCCTGACATGCCATGTTTCCTTCTGGTATCATCTTCCTTCTGGCTGAAAAGTGTACCTTAGCAATTATTTTAGAGCAAGTTTACTGGCAACAAAGTCTGTTAGTCCTCCCTCACCTGAGAATGTTTGACTACTCTAAGATACCTCATCTAAGTAGACTTAATGTATTTGTCCTTCTGTGACTAGCTTATTCCACTTAGCATAATGTCTACAATGTCCATCCTTGTAATTTATGGTAGAATTTGTGATAGAATTTCCTTCTTTTAAGGCTGAATAATATTGCCCTGTGTGTGTGTGTGTGTGTGTGTGTGCCTGACATTTTCTTTACCCATTCATTGATGGAGATTTAGGTTGTTTTCATCTCTTGGCTATTACAAATAATGCTATAATATGCATGACAGTGCCAGTATCCCTTTGAAATTCTCTTTTCAATTCTTTTGGATAAACGCCCAGAAATGGGATTGCTGGATCATTATGGTAATACTGCTTATTATTTTTTGAGAAACCTGCACACTGTTTTGCATAGAAGATCCACTATTTTACATTTCCATCAACAGTGTAGAAGAGTTCCTATTTCTTCACATCCTCTCACTTACTTTTTTTACTTGGAGTTTTGTTTGTTTTTTATAATGGTAATTCTAACAGGTGAGGTGATATGGTATCTCATTATGGCTTTGATTTGTATTTCTCTGATAATTAGTGATGTTGAACATCTTTTCATGTACCTGTTGACCATTGTATTTCTTCCTTGGAGAAATGTCTCTTCAAGTAGTTTGCCCGTTTTTAAACTGTTATTTGCTTATTTGCTTTTGAGTTATATATTCCTTATATTTGGATACTAACCTCTTAACAGATATATGGTTTGCAAATATTTTCTCCCTTTCCATAGTTTTCTTTTCACTCAGTTTCCTTCTTGTGTAGAAGCTTTTTAGTTTGATGTAGTCCCATATATATATTTTTTTCTTTTGTTGTCTGTGATTTTGACATCATATCCAAGAAACATTACCAAGTCCAGTGTTACAACACTTTTTCTCTATTTTCTTTTAGAAGTTTTATAGTTTCAGATCTTACATTTAAGTCTTTAAGCCATTTAGGGTTGACCTTTTTGTTTGGTGTAAGATAAGGGTCCAGTTTCATTTTTTTGCACGTGTGTATCCAGCTTTCCCAACACTATTTGTTGAAGAAACTATTCTTTCCCTTTTGTGTAGTCTTTGCATCTTTTTCAAAGAGGATTTGACCACATAAGTGTGGGTTTATTTCTATGCTCTCTATTATGTTCCACTAATGTATATGTCAGTCTTTATGCCAGTACCATACCTTTTTGATTACTGTAGCATTGTAATATGTTTGAAAGTCAGGAAATGTGAGGCCTCTAGTTTTATTCTTCTTTCTCAAGATTATTTTGGTTATTTGGGGTCTTTTGTCATTCCATATGAATTTTATTATTTTTTCTATTTCTATAAAAATATGATTTTTTTTCTATTTCTATAAAAATAATAAAAATAGGATTTTGATAAAAATTGTATTGAATCTGTAAAGTGCTTACAGTAGTATGGAAATTTTAACAATAGTTAGTCTTGGAACACTGCTGAACCCCTTTTGTGAGGCCACCATTACCTTGATGTTAAAGCTGGACAAAGACACTACAAGAAAATTCCAGGGCAATAGCTCTTATGACTATTGATGCAACAAAATGCTAGCAATCTGAACCTAACAATACATTAAAAGGATCAGACACCATGATCAAACGGGATTTTTATGAGGAGTGCAAACATGGTTCAACACTGGAAACCAAACTGATACATCACATTTACAGAACAGAGGGTAAAAATTACATGGATCATCTCAATAGATGTAAAAAAGGTATTTGAAAAATTGAACACTCTTTCATGATAAAAACACTCAACAAACTAGGAATGGAAGGAAATTACATCAACATAGTGAAGGCCAAATATGAAAAGTCCACAGCTAACATCATTCTCAATGGTGAGAAATTGAAAGATTTTCCTCTAAGATCAGGAATAAGATAAGGATGTCCACTCTTATTCAAGACTGAATGGAAGTCCTAGCCAGAGTAATTAGGCAAGAAAAAGAAATAAAAGACATCCAAATCAGAAAGGAGGAAATAAAATTATCTCTGTTCACAGATGACATGATCTTATATGTAGAAACCCCTCAAGGTTTCATTTTAAAAATTGTTAGAACTAATATATAAATTTAGCAGTTTCAGGATACAAAATCAACCCGCAAATATGTATACACTAACAGTGAACGATCCAAAAAAGGAAATTTAAAAAGCAATACTATTTATAGTAGCATCAAAAAGACTAAAACACTTAGAAAAAAACTTAAGGAAGTGAAAGATTTGTTCCCTGAAAACTACAAAGCATTGATGAAAGAAACTTTCAAAGACACAAAGAAATGGAAATGACATCTTGTGTTCACTGATCAGTTTCACTCCAAGCACAGTGCCTGTCCTTGTCCCTCTTTTGTCCCAACTTACCATATCATTACAAAATATCATTTTTTTAACCATTTATTGCACCCACGATTTTCTGTCCCTCCCTGTTCTCCAGTTCTGAAAATCACTGACTACTAGAATTGCTATTTAAGAATAAAGGGTTGCATACTGCTGCTGGAAGTGGCTAAGAGGAATAAGAAAAGGAACCTAATACCCTTTTATCTTCATCCTGTGATATGGAGGGCTAAAATGGTCTCCAACTGAGATACTGTAAAATATAAATGTAGTTTCATCAAAGCCAGAGTTTCGAGTAGAAAAAATAACATGTCTATTTGGAATATTTCAAAATTTGTTGACAACAGAATTATCGAGAAAGAAGACAGTTGGTAGTATCAAGGAAATGTAAGTCTGGGCAGAACTCACACACAAAAAAATAGGTTGAACTGGATAGCGATGAAAAAAATGATTAAAGGTTATTGGATGGTTTTCAGTGGTATTTTAGTTCCTATAGCTTAATCTTCCTCCCTTCTGGGGTGGCCTGATGGAGAGAATATATTATAAAAATCAATAGCTAAGCAAAAATTTATTGTCAATTTTATTAATACCTTGGATCTCAATGGTAAATAAGAATAAGAAGATACAGTTTAAGTTCAAACTTAAAGGGAGATCTACTCTCTTATGAGTACTGGAAGGGAGGGAAGGACAGTTGGAGGGAGGGATGATGTGCAAAGCATTCACCTAATTCACTAACCCAACCAGCCACATGAATGAGAAGAGCAGGCCTACGTCATTTACCCAGACTTCTGCTTGTGAAGAAGTTATCCAATTTATCCAATTTGCATTTAAATCCAAGAGCATGTCAGAGGACAAGAGACTGTGTCGCCAAAAGGCACTGATGTAGCACTATCACTCAGACTCCAATGAATCAGGTTTGCAACTCCTCCTCTTATGGAGAGGAGTGACGATGGGGTGAAAAAAAGAGGAAGGCCAGAGGAACTCCCTTCAAAATTCCTCTGAAGTATGAATTTGGGTTGGTCCACAAGTCTCTTGCATATGAACAGACACAGAAACTCAGGAAAGAAGGGGAAATGTTTCCCCTCTTCCACAGTAGTTAATGAACCCAAAGATTTCAATAGGAACACTGGTGTAGGAAGAGCACCTAGTACAAGTTGAGTTTTAGGTTCATTTTAAACATTAAGGAAATAGAATTAGTTATAGGGTTGTAGTGTTTTTTAAGTGAAAACAAGGTCAGCTGACATGATTTTCATGGAAACTCATAAATTATGGAACAATGAAAATGGCAACCAGATGTTCACTGCAATTTATTCTTGAATGTTGGCAATGAAAGTTTCCACACCTTACTTCATGAGCTCATACAAACTTCCCAAATCATGAGATGCTGTTCTTGATTTGTCCCTCAGTTTTATATCCCAAATTTTAAACAATTTCTTCACTTCAAGAGAGAGTGACAGAAATTCCTTGTGGACCAGAACAAATTAATTAATCTCTTTATTCTCATAAAGATCTAGCATAGTGGCTGACACATATTAGATACTCAATAAATGTTTATTCATTTAATTAAAGGAAGAAGTGAACAGCAATGTGCAGGAACCAACTGGAACTGGATGTTACTGATGGTTAAATATTTGGAAATACTGAGAACCAGTCATTGTGAGCTTAAAAGTCACCATGATTGGAGTATATCCACCATGGAAATCAGCAAACACTATGAAATCAGGGCTTGCTTGCTTATTTGTTTGTTTGTTTGTTTGTTTGTTTGTTTTGAGAGCTGATTTATCAGAACACCACTGCCCAGCCCTGTCACCATATCTTTCTTCCTGGTGATTTAAACCTAAGTTTATTAACTTCAGACAGATGGAAATATAGCCACATAATGTCTGCTCTATTTTGCATTATCAGGTATTTTTTGTTTGATCACATCTTAAGAAAGTGTTGAAATCTGGATTTGTTAAGAGATCTTAATATGGATTTAGAGATAAATGTATGTATATGCTTTTTTCTCCTCAGTTTTAAGTACATATTCATGTACTTTTTTAAAATCCTAATATTTAAAAGTTAGTATTGGTCAAGGGAACCCAAGGCAAAAGCTAAACAAACTCAGGCAAACTAAAAGAATTGATAAAATGACAAATACACATAAAGATTCACTGACATGAAGTGGAAAACAGTGAAACAATTCCCTCCCATGCAGTAGCAGCCTGTTTTGTGCCTTGAACAAAAGGAACAAAAATTAATCCTTCACACACTTTTACTAACATTTCAAAGCCAAGGTCCAAATATATTGAATACTGCCACTTATAAGCATTACTGTGGCTCTTACAAAACATCACTCTGACTAAACTCTACCTACAAAAAAAAAGAAGAGTATTAAGTGCTGCACCCTAATGCACAATGTTTCAAAAGCATTATTCATGCCTCTGGTATTTATTTTAAAAGACTCCTTTTTTCAATTCAATGAGTAAATGCAGTCAAATAGATTGATTTTGAAAGATCACTAGTTTCAAAACCTTGGAAATTTTTATTGCCTTCCTGATATTGAAAGTCTTTGTTTTTTCAAAAACCTAGCCCAGGCAGAGAATGATGAACATTTAGAATAAAACTTCTCATAACTTAGCTACTCATAGGCATTGACCTTTATTATTCTTAGATACATAGCAGTAGAAGTGAATGACTCTATTTATACTCTTATTATATGATGTGCTAATTCATATAACAATGAATTTCCCATTCCTCAGGGATAAAACAATGGATCACCCCGAGCAATCCAATATAATTCCTTCTATAAATTCAACCTGGAGAAATCACTGAAGACTAATAGAAATATATGAAATAAATAGCCCAAGATAAGTAAATGGGTCTGTAAGACTTATCCGATCCAAAATTGTAAAGTTCCGGATAATCTTCTCCACTCCTACTTCCTCCTTCTCTATGCCCTCTCCAGGCACAGATTTATCTAAAGTGAATGAAGCTTTTTTATTTTAGCCATTCTGACAGGTGTAAGGTGATATCTCATTGTGATTTTGATTTATATTTCCCCAATGATGAATGATGTTGAGCATATTTTCATGTGTCAGTTGGCCATCTGTATGTCTTCTTTGGAGAATGGCTAAAATAAAAAAGACAAGAAGAAACAAGTGTTGGTGAAAATGTGGAAGAAAGTAACTCTCATATGCTGTTGGTGGGAATGCAAATTGGTACAGTCACTATCGAAAACAGTATAGAGGTTCCCTCAAAAATTAAAAATTGAAATAACAGCCCAGAACTAAACTCACAATTATATGGCCAATTAATCTTCAACAAAGGACGAAAGAATATGCAATGGGAAAAAGACAGTCTCTTCAACAAATAGTGTGGGAAAATTGGCAGCTACGTGCAAAAGAATGAAAATGGACCACTTTTTTACACCATACACAAAAATAAGCTCAAAATGGATTAAGAACTTAAATGTAAGACTTGAAACCATAGAAATCCTAGAAGAGAGCACAGACAGTCATTTCTTTGACATTGGGTATAGCAACAATTGTCTAGATAGGTCCCCCAAGACAAGGGAAACAAAAGCAAAAATAATCTATTGGGACTACATCAAAATAAAAAGCTTCTAAACAAAGCAAAGGAAACAGTCATCAAAACTAGAAGGTTACCTACTGAATGGGAGAGGTTATTTGTAAATGACATATCTGATAAAGGGTTATTATCCAAAATATATAAAAAACTGATTTAACTCAGCACCAAAAACACAAATAATTCAATTAAAAAACGGGCAGAAGACATGAACAAACATTTCTCTAAAGAAGATATACTATATTGCACACCTGAAACTAATATAGTACTATAGTTAACTATATTAAAATTTTTTAAAGTTTGGGGCACTTGGGTGGCTCAGTTGGTAGAGCGTCTGACTTTGGCTCAGAGCATATGTCACGGTTCATGAGTTCAAGCCCCACATCAGGTTCGCTGCTGTTAGCACAGAGGAAGCTTTGAATCCTCTGTCTCCCCCTCTCTTCCCCTCCCCTACTTGCTCTCTCTCTCAAAAATAAATAATTTTTTTTAAGTTTTAGACAAAATTAGTGGAAAAAATAATCAAAATAGAAATAAAAATACTATATGATCTAATAATTCCACCATTCAGTACTTACCCAAAGAAAACAAAACCATTAATTCAGAAAGATATATGCATCCCTATGTTTATTGCAGCACTATTTACAATAGCCAAGATATGGAAGCAATTTAAATGTCTACTGATAGACAAATGGATATGGAAGATGGGGGGAGATACACATATATAGTGAAATATATATGGAATGGAATAGGAGGGGTATATATATAGATATATATATGAGAGAGATAATTATAGATATATAATGGAATATTACATAGCCATAAAAAAGGATGAGATCATGCCATTTGCAACAACATGGATGAACTTAGAAGGTATTATACTAAGTGAAATAAGTCATACTGAGAAAAACAAATGCCACATGACTTCACTCATATGGAACTTAAAAAACCAAATGAATAAACAAACGAAAAGCAGAATCAGACCTATAAACACAGAGAACAAACTGGTAATTGCCAGAGGGGTGGGGGAATGGGCCAAATGACTGAAGGGGAGTGGGAAATACAGGCTTTCAGTTATAGAATGAATAAGTCATGGAAATAAGAGGTACATCCTAGGGAATATAGTGGATGATATTGTAATAGCGATGTATGGGGATAGGATAGTAACTACGCTTGTGGTAAACATAGCCATAATGTATAAACTCATCTAATTACTATATTGTACACCTGAAACTAACGTGACATCGTGTGCCAACTATATTCAAACAATAAATAAATAAATAAATGAAGTAAATGAAGCTTAAGCCTCAGGGTCCCTCTCTTACATCGACCATCTTCAAAGTCTGGGAACATTCCTGTGATGATCAAGGTTTTTTGACAACTTGGCTAGGCTACAATCCCCAGTAATTCAATGAAACACCAAGCTAGGTGTTGCTGTGAAGATATTCTATAGAAGTGATTAAAGTCCATAATCAGTTGACTTTAAGTAGGCTTGATTTTATCAGTTGAAAGGCCTTAAGAGCCAAGCTGAGACATTCCTGAAGCAGAAATTTTAGGGGCGCCTGGGTGGCTCAGTTGGCTAAGCATCAGACTTTGCTCAGGTCATGCTCTTACCACTTGTGAGTTTGAGCCTGCATTGGGCTCTCTGTGGTCAGCACAGAGCCCACTTTGGTGCCTGTCTCCCTCTTTCTCTGCCCCTCCTCAGCTCATGCTTTCTCTGTCTCAAAAATAAATAAAAACATCAAAAAAAATTAAAGGAAAATTTACCTCTACAGCAGTTTCTGTCATGCCCAAAAGTTCCAACCTGCCCTGAAGATTTCAGACTACCACAACTGTATAAATTGATTCTTGGCAATCACTCTCTTGCTATATATCCCCTACTAGTTCCGTTTCTATGGCTGAACCCTGATTGCTACAGGCTTTAGTGTGTGTGTATGTTTTTTTTAAACACAAAAGTAAGATATATTAATTACAATGAATCACAACAATGATCTCTTTCCACTCTGACTTGCCCCCTACCACACTGGTGGAGTAGTGTTGCAGTGGCCACAGGCATTTGGGGGATCTTGCTAAGGGGAAACTGAGCTGGAGATATATTTAGTTTGAGTTTGGCCAATATATTTATGATGCAGTCACTTCCATGAATAGTTACACCTAGCTATTTGCAACATAGGAACACCTTCCTAAAGATATTCCTAAAATGTTAATGTGCAAATACATCTGGAGTCCGACAGAAAAAGTGTAGAGCCAGAGGTCAAATCAGGGTATGAACATGTGCCACAGCATCTAGGACCAGATATATGTAGATAGCAGAGAGTTAGAAAGGTTGAAATGTGTGGAGCCAGAAGCCAGTGAGTAGAAGAATCCTTCCAACAGTGAGACATGTAAAATGTAAGCAAAGGAGATGATTCCCAATGACATCTTATGTAAATGGAAGCTCCCTGCCATGAAGAACATATTCAATAATACATTTATGTACCATCATAAACACACTGCATAGTTTTTTCTTTTTTCATGCCAAGTACTTAAAATAAAATTTATTACAATCTATGATCATAGAGTACAAATTTGTAGCAGTATTCCAGATGTCACTTGCTTTATGCCTGTCAACAGTCAAGGAAAAACAAATTTCAATTAACCATGTTAGACAAAATACTGAACTGTCTTTCCATTCTCTTTATACCAAATGTCATTTCACATGAAGTGATTAAAAAGTAAGAAATATAGACCAAACAAGTATGAGCAAAGTGTGTCAGATAGTTTTTCTTGATTTTTCTTGATTTTGTGATTTTGTAGCATTTATCACCTTTTCAAAAATGTGTAAGTTGTGATTTCTTTTCTCATTCTAAATAAATATTCACTTTGTATCTAATTGTGCATTTATAATTTTGTATTATTTTGCTTAAAGAGGGCCTCTCCAACTGTATAAGCTTCAGACCTTGCAAAACCAGGACCTGCCCAATCCACTTCTGTGTCTGTCATTTGTCTATTTTGGTGTCTTTCAACATTTCCGCCACTTTATTGTGCTACTTAGAGCTTCCAACTGAGAACACGCCTTTGCCTCCTTAATTCCCATTTCCTTCCCTTCCCCAAACAGGAGGGAGTTGCCAATATTCATGCCACTGTCAGAACTCTCTTGGTGACAAAAAGTATAGGACTGGAATTGTAGAAAAGAGGGTTATAAAGGAGAGCCATGCAGTCAGGTGGTCAAGCATTGGATAAAGTGTCTGGCCTCAATCACGTGAAAGAAAGGCTTTTCCATACTTGAGATTTCTACAATTATAAGAGCCTGTTCTTTTTTTTTTTCAACTAAAAAAAATTTTTTTTGTTTATTTATTTTTAAGAGAGACAGAGTGTGAGAGGGGGAGGGGCAGAGAGACAGAGGGAGACACAGAATCTGAAGCAGGCTCCAGGCTCTGAGCTGTCAGAACAGAGCCCAAAGCGGGGCTTGAGCTCACAAACTGTGAGATCATGACCTGAGCCAAAGTTGGTCGCTTAACCAACTGAGCCACCCAGGCGCCCTGAACCTGTTATTTATTCAAATATGCATTCGCTTAGGGTTCTCTTCTCTGTTAGAGACTATAAAATAGTTTGAGCTAAAGGCTTAAAAATAAATGTGTTTCAAAGTATGCCATACTAACATAACATGGAAAACAGCTCACGTTAGATAAAGAGATGTGTTCTTAATGCAGAATTGTGAGATTCTTCTAAGAATAAATTTCCTTTGAGTAAATGGCACCTGGGTAGAAGGACACAAAAGCATTAAAATTGATAGTAGTGAGCTTCACTTAAAAAAAAAGGTGGCGGGCACTCCTGGATGGCTCAGTCGGTTGCACATCAGACTCTTGATTTTGGCTCAGGTCATGATCCCAAGGTTGTGGGATAGAGCTCTGCATAGGGCTCTGTGCTGAGCTTGGAGCCTGCTTGAGATTCTCTCTCTCTCTCTCTCTCTCTCTCTCTCCAAAAATAAAACAAATCTTTTTTTAAAAAGTAACCAAAAAAAGCAGAAAACATTCTATGTAAAACTCTGAAATGATATATTCTCTACCTTTTTTTTTTTTAATATGATCTTAGGGAAGATAGTGTAGTAATTAACATATTATAGTAATGAGAAAAATCTAACCTGTTCCAGTATGATGGGATGGATCCTCACGCAACAGTTCACTCCCATTCAGCGTAATATTTAGGTGATATTGTCTTGCTGTGATGGTTCATTCAAGGGAATAGTGCATCTGAATGTGACACTATATGTACCACTGAGTGGCTGCTCTGAGCAAAAAACCAGGACTGATAATCTTGAGAATTATGAAGTGCAAGGCTCACGATGAAGGCCAGAACAGCTCCGGTAGGAGAGAAAGGGAAAAGTCAGGAAAGAAATTGTAAAAGGTTAATAATACGTAAAGGTAGAGCTGTCCCACGTGTACCTCCTAACTCTCCATATGTACCTGCTATGATCAGGTCATTGTACCAGACACATGAGGAGTTTCAAAGAAAGCAGAACCTGACCTGAGTAAGAGGAACAATATAACCTTCAAATATCACTAAGCTAAGTATGTGCATAGTTTGGGGAATAGCAGTGTGCCAAGGAATTTCAACACATTTTATGCCCAGCACTCAGGAAGTCAAATCTGGAACGACACCAAAATGTTCAGTTTTTCAGAATGAATCTTATCTCCCTTTTCTGCCCTTCCCTAACTGATTTTTTTTAATCATCTGCTATGCATTATTGTTGTGCCTATGGGAAAACTCTGCCTTCTAAAGAAACAGACTGTATCTTTTTCACATTTCCTGATACCATGGCTTGCATAGTACCAATGGCAAAGATGGCTAAGAACTGTATTTCCCAAGACCCTTGCACCTGCATATGGCCATGTGACTAGTTCTCACTCACCAATGAATTGTGAGTGGAACAGTCTTGCTCGATGCCAAGGCTTTTAAGAAGCACATGCACCTTCTCTACCTTCACCAGCTAGATTCCCAGGACTACAAGTCCCTGGGATGGTGATGTCACAAAATGGAAGGAGTCTGGCTTCCTGACTCATTGTATGGGTGAGAGCCAACTAGGAACATCTTCCTCAAATTATTACGGTACCAAGAAATAAATGCCTATCATGTAAAAAGTAGACATGTCTGGGTATTCTTGTTCTGAAGCCAAGCAATCTAATACAGTGCCCTACATAAATGCATCTACTATAAATGTATTGAATTAAAAGTGACAGGCTAAGACAAGTATTTAAGCCTCTGCATGAAATCCCATACACATCCTATTTCGTGCTTTGTAGTTATTTAAGGGGAAGAGGAAGATGATGGAATGCGCGACTTGTACATTAAGACCAGGATGAAAATACCAGGTAGGAAAAGATGCAATGCCTGAGTTAATTAATCACATGAGGTGGACAGTTGTAGTTTCGCCATCTAACATCCATTCCCCATTCTTCCAGGAATAGCACCTCAACTGTATTTGTCAAGCCCAGCTTTTCCTGCCCTCAGTCCAGGAGCTTAAGATGAGGTTCTATTTTGGGGCACCTGGGTGGCTCAGTCAGATAAGCAACAGACTCTTGATCTCAGCTCAGGTCATGATCTCATGGTTTGTGAGTTCCAGCCCCACGTTGGGCTCTGCACTGACAGCGCGGAGCCTCTTTGGAATTCTCTCTCCTTCTCTCTCTGTTCCTACCCCACTGTGGTCTCTCTCTCTCTCTCTCTCTCTCTCTCTCAAAATAAATATATCAACTTAAAAAAAAAGATGAGGCTCTATTTCAAGCTCCACAGATTTCAGTGTGACTCATACCAAACCTATTAGAATACCAAGGTCCTGTTGTCATAGTGACTGGTTCAGGAATGTACATGAACCCAATTAGTACAACTTCATCTCAGCAACTATAAAAGTTGGTTCAGGGATAGGTGTGTGACACAAGTTTGCCCATTTTTCATGAATTCATGGAATTACGCAGACGTTAGCAGGAAGAGAGGTCCCTGGCCTCTTCTGGGTGACAATGTGAAGTTTCAGCTGCTGCAGCCATCTCACTGTGGCAAGATGAGAGCCCATCTGAAAATGACATTGACCTGTAGAACAGAACAATGCCAAGGGACAGAGATAGATCATTTCCCGACTCTAAAGCCATATGGATCTGAAACTAGCACTACCCCTGTACATTTCTCTTATAGTAGACAAATGCCTCTTTGCTGAAGATTGGATTGGGTTTTCTGTCCCAATCCAATGGGATAACCAATAAATGGTTATATCCATTTATCAGTTGTTGAACATTTAGGTTCTTTCCATAATTCGGCTATTGTTGAAAGCACTGCTATAAACATTGGGGTACATGTGCCGCTATGAATCAGTGCTCCTGTATCCTTTGGATAAATTCCTGGTAGTGCTACTGCTGGGCCATAGGGTAATTCTGTTTTTAATTTTTTGAGGAACCTCCACACTGTTGTCCTCATGATTATAAAAGCTCTGACGTATCATAGAAGGTTTGGTGGTAGAGGCAATACACCCGCCACATCTGAGTGCAGCTAGTAGTAGTGTCAGACCCCTCAGATAGGCATTCAAAGGGCTAGGCTGGAGAACAGGGTACTGGAATATGTGGTGCTTAAAAATGAAGGTCTAGGGCTATGCCAGGGTTTTATTCTTCACTCCCATATGAGTTCCATTAATTGTCCATCTCTAAACCATCACATATATTTAGACCAGAATTCCTTGAAGCATCTTTTTAAAACTTTGCATTTTAATTGCTCTTAACAAACAAGCTGAATCAAAACAATGTGTTAGTCACACACGTAAAACTTCTCCACAACGCTCCAGCCCCTGCTTTCTTACCTTCTTGCCACCAATATGCTTTTCCCATATAGAAATTCTGGAGTTACACCAGCTAAAAGCTAGTTCCAAAATTTTGCTCAGTAGAAAAACCCAATGGCAGAGCCAAAGTGGCTCTTCAGAATCTGGAGGTAAGACCTAAGATTTGTAGTGATATTGGTACTAAGTGCTAAGAACCAAGAGTTGGTAGCATGATAAGGAAGACAGGGTTAGTGAGAGGAAATGAATGGGATGCTGTCTGAATTGCTTTGGAGACAGTCACTAATGAGAATAACCAGGCTTTCATGTGATCTTTGTGACATGTCTCATTTGTTGCCTTGATCCATTTAAAAGACCTAGAAAGTGACCAAAACTGGCCAAAACTGGGGCTTGGATCATTCACTTGAAGTTCTAAAGACACAGTGGCCAACCTCAATTCATATCAACAATGCCAAACCAAACACCCAAACTTTTCACAAGTTTGTTTCTCTGCCTCCCTATGTCCTATACTGAAACCCCATATGAGCATTAACAGGCAGTATAGTCCTGACTTAGGACTGTATTCCAACTACCATCCCATATTCTCATAGATTAGTTTCAGATAATCTATTAAGAAAGGTCAAGAAAGAGACTTGCTCTAGCTACAGTGTAGGAGTCACAAGTTCATATTCCATTTATGTCTCCAATAATTCTATTTGGTTCCTTTGCATTAGATGTTACAAGATAATGAATACTTCCATAGCAACAAAAGTGTGACAATAAACTGTTACCTTGATTTTCACATTTTAAAAGAAAAATCCCTCAATGGCAACCAAACCAGAAGTCTCAGTAATGAATGTGCAATAATGGCTACAAGGTGAACAGTTTTTCTATTCCACTTTCTTCGCAACATCATTGATTGATTCTCTTGGAAAGGAATTTAGATTACATTAGATTTAGATTTTATTAGATTACCTTTTTTTTCAGTTGTATAGCTTATCACTAGCAATTAAAATATGCAGTTGCTTTCTAACAGAATAGGTGACATCTGAGAGGTTTATTACATTCTGATACAAAATGATTTACAAATGCAATTTTATTTTAAAACTTCCATCCTTTCTGTCTTTCTGGTTACAATTGTCAAAGTATTCCAAAATCAGAAAGTATGTACATAACTGAAAAAGAAGTACAAAACATTTCAGGTATAGTAAAGGCTTTACAGGCTAAACTTAAAGGATACTGTTGCTGTACCTTTTTATTTATTTATTTTTAACCCATCACCTTTCTTCTTTGTACAACATGCTTTATGGACAACCTCCCATACACTGTGTGAAACCAGAAAACACTTTGTAATGAATTACAATTAAGGAAAGGCTATACCTATCAGCCACAAGGAAACTGAGTTCCAGCACCTAGAACTTACGTTCTGGCAATGTTGAGGATTCAAAGCTTCCAGCTTTCAGCAACTGTCTTCGTAAGGGTTAGACTAGACCCCCATATAGAATTATAGGCATGTGCAAGAGAATCCCTGAAAATTCAGAGCTTCAGTGAACTCAGTATAAGTCCTAAAACTACAGATCCCTAAGCATTTACCCTAAATGTTTCCATACTGGCTTTACTGGGTATAACTTAAAAAGTGGACATTTCATTTTTCAGGACCTTGTGATTATGGCTTTAGAGGGCCAATAAATAGCACTCCTGTCTTTTTTACCCCAGTAGATGCAAAACTCTGACAGAGATGAAAGCATGAACTTTATTAATGATAAAATTATGGGAATGAAGCTTAAATGATCAGCCTCAATAAATTTCCTAATACACTGCCACCATATTGAGCTTATGCTTAAGGGACATTCAATGAATTCATTGTACTGGGGGTTGAGATTGGCACCTGGCCACGTTGAGCTCCTCATGACACTGACTCAACAGGCAAAAGAGGAGTAATTGTATGGTGGGGGGCTGCTTGACTCTGAGTGAAAAGGGGGAAATTAAGGTTGTCAGTACACAATGAGAGAAATGAGGAGTTTGGAAAACGGGAGATCCTGTGGGACACTTCTTAATACTATCATGTCGTATGAGTAAAGTCCATGGAAAACTACATCAATTTAAGTAGACCTACTAATGGCTCAGACCCTTCAAGGATGAGAATTAGGGTCACATCACCAGGCAAAGAATCACAATCAGTGGAGGTAAATTCTCAGAGCAAAGGAAATATGGAATGGGTAGTAGAAGAAGGTAGTTATAAATATTAGCTACATCCACGGGACCTGTTGCAGAAATTAGGAATTTAATAGTTATCAGTGTTTTTACTTAGCTTTATGTGGCTATTTTTGTTTTCTTACCTCCGTTAACCCTTACTATCTAATGTAAGATATGTTATTAGTAGTTAGCTAACTCTTTAACAGGATATCAAAGGGGGAATGTGAGTCAGCTAGGAGAAGAATGGACACCCAGAAACAAACAAACAAACAAACAAACAAACAAAAAAGAGACTTATAACCTCTCCTCGGGAAAGGGTTAGCATATTTTTCAGTTCTACGTGATACAGTTGTAGCAAATAAAGTGGAAGTGTGACTTTCTTATTGTCATAATGTGAGATTACATATGGTTTAAGGAAATGTGCATGGATGCCAGTTCAACAGGGAATGGACGATGGTGGTTTGTCAATTTGACTAGGTTGAACTACACTTTTTTAGTTTTTTATTTTCAGGTAAGTTTTTTATTAGGGTGGGTCAGAGTAGATTCTTGTGAAAGAGATAGAAGCATAATGATATATGTACATAACTAGAGATATCTATAAGGATATCCATAAACATTAATGTAGATATTTCTAAATATTTCTACATATAGACATAGACAGAGACTTTCCCATTCTGACTACCTGAGCTGTGGACTTCAAGATCCAGTATCAGATATGATGACAATAGTTTTATAGAGAGTGCTCAACCAGCTCCCACAATTGCTCTATAAGGTCAATCCCGGTAACAAATCTTTTTAGATATAGATACAGATATCATAGTGGTTCTGTTTCTCTAACTGAATGAATCCTAATAAAATATATTTCAAAGATGAAACCAACAGAATTTGCTAAACATGTTGAATTTAGTACAAGAGAAAAGAGGGATCAAGAATGACTTCAAGTATTCTCCCATAATTGTATTGCTGTGGTATTGGTTGTGATCTCTCCTCTTTTCTATGTGATTTTATCTATTTGGGTCCTCTCTCTTTTCTTTTTGAGAGGTCTGGCTACGGGCTTATCAATTTTGTTTATTCCTTCAAAAAACCAGCTCTTAGTTCCATTGATCTGTTCAACTGTTTTTTGGATTCTAAAGCGTTTATTTCTGCCCTAAGAAGGAGAGATACTTTCCCAGACAAACAAAAACTAAAGGAGTTTGTGACCACTAAACCAGACCTACAAGAGATCCTAAGGGGGACTCTGTGAGTGGAAAGCAGCAAAGATTACAAAGGACCAAAGAACATCATCACAAACTTGAAATCTACGGATAATACAGTGGCACTAAATTCATATCTTTCAATAATCACTCTGAAAGTAAATGGACTAAATGCCCCAATCAAAAGGCATAGGGTATCAGAAGGGATAAAAAACAAGATCCATCTATATGCTGCCTACAAGAAACTCATTTTAGACCTGAAGACACCTGCAGATTGAAAGCGAGGGGATGGAGAACCATCTATCACACTGTTCTCCAGACTGGCTGCACTGGTTTGCATTTCCACCAACTGATGAATGGATAAAGAAGATGTGAGATATATATAATGGAATACTACTCAGTGGTAAAAAAAGAATGAGATTTTGCCATTTGCAACAACATGGATGAGACTACAGTGTATTATGCTAAGTGAAATAAGTCAGCTAGAAAAATGATTTCACTATGAATCACTATGAATTCACTATGAATCACTATATGATTTCACTAATATGTGGAATTTGAGAAACTCAGCAGATGAACATAGGTGAAGGGAAGGAAAAATAAGATAAAAACAGAGGGAGGCAAACCATAAGAGACTCTTAAATACGGAGAACAAACTGAGGGTTGCTGGAGGGGAGGCGGGTGGGGAGGTGGGTTAAATGGGTGATAGGCATTAAGGAGGGCACTTTCAAAATGGGTACTGGGTGTCATATGTAAGAGATGAATCACTGGGTTCTACTCCTGAAGCCATGACTACACTGTATGTTAACTAACTTGAATTTAAATTTTAAAAAATGATTTAAAAAGTTTTTTAAAAAAGACTGACTTCAAGGTTTTTAACCTGAGAGACTGGAAGAATGGAGCTGCCATTCACTGTGAAGCAGAAGGCTGAGACTGAACAGCTCTAAGGGACAGAGTCAATAACATGTTTATAGCAATGCTGTATTTGAAATGCCTACCAGACATCTAGATGGAGGTGTTAAGTAAGCACTTAGTCTGAAGTCCGGGTGAGAGGGCTTGACTGAAAGATAAAAATTTGAGAGTCATCCCGAATTTAAGTACTTAAAATTTAAGTACATTTTATGGTACTTTAAGTATCTTAAGTTCCATAGTTAGCACTGAAATTGTAGAAATGGATGAAGTCATCTAGGGAGTGAATGTAGAAAGAGGAGAAAAGTGATCTGAGACTGGAAAACGGAAGAGGGAAAAGAGTTGGAAAAATGAAGAGGATCCATCAAAGGAGACTAAGAAGAAGCAACCAATGATGTGGCCCAATTGTCAAATGCTTCTGATAGATCGAGGTAGATGAGGACTTAAATACGCCACTGGATTTAGCAATGAAGAGGTCATTTCTCACTTTATTTGGAACAAAGTGATAGGAATGGAAGCCTAACTAGAGCAGATTCATGAGGAATGGGAGGAGAGGAACTGGAGACTGAAAAGGCAGTCTACTTTTCTGCGAAATTTGCTGTTAAGGGGAGCAGAGAAATGGTGGGAGCCAGTGGGAGGTAGGGGGTCAGGCAAACATTTTTTAAGGTGAGAAATATTATAGTACATGCATATGCTAATGTGAATGGACAAGTAGATCAATACAAATTAACAACTGAAGAGGGAGGGGAGAATTTACTAGAGCAATGCCCTTGGGAAGGTGAGAAGAAACAGAATCCAGGGCACAAGTGGAGAAAGTGGCCATAGACTGGAACTTAAACTGTTCATCTCCTTTAAGTGGAGAGAAGAGAGTTATGTGGATTTAGGTACAAGGTATAGATGCTTTAGTAGATTAGGTAGTTGAATCTTGTGCAAGTTCTTTGCTAATAACTTCTATTTTCTCAGCAAAAAAAGAATAAGGATCATTAGCTGATCCTGTGGTTTGGGCTGGGAAGTGTCAGAAGTGTAATGAGAGAAGAGAAGAATGAAGAATTCATCTGGGAGAGTAGGAGTGGGACAGGACTGGAAAACTGTGGTAGAGTCACTGGGAGACACCTGAGCTTAGTAGACATGAATGTAAGGACAAAGTTTATATCAAGCTTCTGCACTATCCACAGAAGACCAGCATACAGTTCCTTTCTGCACGAGCAGATCTCAAAAGAAGAGAATGTGAAGCGGCACAGCCAAGCATCTGCAGCTTCTCCAAAACTCACCAGCCAGAGAAGTCAGTCTTCTCAGAGGGAGAAGAAAGTAAAGGGGCAAGGAGAAGCTAGAAGTGTCCTACTTGTAGACTTTGCCTCTTTGGGAGGAGAATGGAAATTCCCTTCCTTCAAAGAAAACATGAGTCAGTGGTAGATGGTCCCCTAACCTGCAGCAGTATTTAACAGTACACCAGTGCGATACACATTCTGCACACTGTGTTAAGGGATTTCCTTCAGACATTTCTTAAAGAACCTGGCCAGTTTTATGCAAATACTCACTAGATCTCCCTGTTGGAATTCATTTTAATTACCATAATGAGAAAAAACAAACGAAACGAAACAAAACAACCTTTGGCCCCCAAGGTGGAAATCTGGAGCACAAGGAAATATAGACTCTAGTAGGTATTTGGCCAACAATTTCCTGGCTAAACTGGATTGCATCCAGATTCTGAGGTTCCCAGTACAACTGGATTTGTAGCGGTCCAGGATAGCTGGTACATAAAAGTATAAAGAGGATGTGAATGGTAAAAAGAATTCCTTTAGGAGGCTATAGAACTTCCAGCCCAACCCAGAATAATCTATGTGTTGGCAACAGAAGAGAAAGGTTATGTTTTCTGAAGAGTCCTTCCATCTTATTAATAAAAGTGTCTCTCTCTGAAACATTCAAATGACAAAAGAAAATTTTAACCGTTTAACTGTAATCAAGTTATTTAAAGCTTCCTAACAATTGCAAAGGTTAGGAAATTGTATGTAAACAAAAGTCCATAAAATGGCAGTCAATTTATTGCTGACACTACTCAGCATTCTATTTGAAGTTGGGGGAAATCTGAAATTTTAATGAACTGTTCATGTGAGAGGGTTAAATCTACAATATAATTGTAGTTTTCTTATCCCAGGAACTGTTCATTGAATCTACCAGAATAGCTCTATAAATTCAAGTAGAAGGGTCAGTATGTAGATTGGCAAAAAAAAAAAATCATGTAACTCTTTTCCATCTATAACAGAGATTTTCAGCCCTGCCTACAATTAGAATCTCTTCACAAACTTTTAAAAACCACAGAGGCCTGAGACCCCACTCCAGATTAACTACAGCATAACCAAATGGTGGGGGGGGGGGGGGGGGGGGGCAGAGGGAAAGGCTCAGAAGAGTTTTTAAAAGTCCCTTGGGTGATCCTGATGTACACCAAGGTCTAGAACAATGGTTCTCAATCTTTATGCAGTTAGAATCACCTGGGGAGGTCTTGAAATTTGTTGATGGCCAAAGCACACCTTGGACCAATTAGATAAGAACCTCAATTGCTTGATTCAGACATCAGTAATTTTAAAGGTCCCCAAGTGCTGACAACGTGCAACAAAGGTTGAGAACCACTGCTTTTGAACCATCAGTCTAATGGGACCGATTGCATTGGTTTACTTTCCTTCGTAATTTTGGTATAAATAAATTAATGCATATATGTATATTTCATTAATAGAAGAACATGTTGATAGTGCTTTTGTACCAGATATTCTACTGGGAGCAGTACTTTCTATAAAAAAGAGACATGAATTTATGAGACACAGTAAGACTTGAACCATACAACCAGTCCTGAGAACTCTCCTCTGCCCATTTGCCTCCTATGTCTTTAAAGATGGAGAAGTGCAGAGAAAACTATGGATGAGAAGAGGAACAGGGCAGCCATCAGGGACCATTAGATGGAAGCTGCATATTTAAGGTCACAAGTAGAAGAAGCCTGGGTCTTGGATGATAGTAGATTTCTCAGGACAGCTCCACAGTCCTAAATAACCTACTCAGGCTTTAACATGGGAGAGAACTTACCTCTATCTTATTTAAACACTGTTATTACTGGGCATCTTTCAACAGCCAAACTTATATCCTAACTAATACAGGTCCTGACCAGGTAGTCTTGCTATAAAGGTATATCTCATATTCAAAAAAAGTGTTTTTAATGCATATGGTTGAATAACAACCAAATGACCAAAAACTTCCTGATACTTCAACAAAATGCATCTTGTGAGCAAGCAAACAGTCTCCTACACAATGGAAATTTTCACTTTTAATTTTGGCACCTTGGGTAACATGCCTCATATTTTGCTTGTGAATGAGTGTGAAAAGTTCAGACTTTTGCAGGGCTCTTGTATGTTGAAGAAAACATTAAAAACATTTTTTTCAAACATGTAAATGTAAAAATGTTATCTAACAAAGTGTAATATAAAAATCTTCTTTTATAATCTAATTCAGTCAATGCCGAAGTACAATATGTAATATTAATTTGTATCTTAAACATATAAATTTTCCAGCTGTCAGCCATCAAGTAGGTAACATATTCCTATTTCATAAATGAAACAAGTCCAAAACATCTGTCCCCAGTCTCTCAATTCCATGTTTTATTTCTATATTACATTATCTCACATTGAAGTTAAATGTAATTCAAAATTTATACTATTTCTCTTTTGTGATTATGAATATCTCTGTGAATTACAGGGTATAATAATGAACCAGTTACCGTTTCAATTTGCAATTTTCCTCACAAATGAGCTTATGCTGCAATTTTCAATTTTGCCACTGGATGGCACCAAACTTTACCTTTTAAAATCAATTTCCAATTGCAATTGAGATGGTGCACAGCAGTTAATATTTAAATTATATGAGTTAATCAAGAACTAAACACTTCAATCAGGTAAAATCACATCCTGATCCCCAATTCAGTGCTAAAAAACAATGGTATCACTGTATGTTCATAACTGAAAAAACAAATTATGTGTATAATAAATGAACATTTCAATTCAAAAGTGCTGATTCAAAGTAAATTCTATATAACAACACTAATGAATGTTTAAACTAGAAATTAGATTAATCCAGAGGAAAACTGTTCAACCACATAAGTCACAATAAACTAATTCACGGTACAAAGACAC
Source organism: Panthera leo (assembly GCF_018350215.1). Taxonomy (NCBI): domain Eukaryota; kingdom Metazoa; phylum Chordata; class Mammalia; order Carnivora; family Felidae; genus Panthera; species Panthera leo. Next base: position 138,333,472 of record NC_056680.1, read on the forward strand.
AGAAAGCAACGCAAATATGCTCCAGCTTTGTGAATTCAGGTTAGACAATATGTAAAGCTTATGACCACATATTTTCTTTTCTTTTTTTCTTTTTAAAATTTTTTAAGTTTATTTATTTATTTTGAGACAGACAGCGTGAGTGGGGGAGGGGCATAGAGAGAGGGAGACAGAGAATCCCAAGCAGGCTCCACACTGTCAGCACAGAGCCCAATGCGGTGCTTGAACCCATGAAACCATGAGATCATGATTGGAGCTGAAACCAAGAGTGGGATGCTTAACCAACTGAGCCACCCAGGTGCCCCGATAACTACCTATTTTGTCAAACAATCTGCTCTGAGAGTTCACTCCAATGGTTTGTGCCCTTTGTAAGTTTTATCTGTCTTGCTGTGATCTGGGAAGTCATCTTTTGATTTCCCTATCAAAGCAGTCTTCTCTTAAAGGGAATAAACCTTCAACATGTTCTTGCCTCATCCTTCCTCTTTCCTCTGGTGGTAATTTACACATTCAATCCAAAATTATATTTTAATCATTTCACAATATATACAATATATATTATATATACACAATATATATCAAATCGTCACATTCTGCACCTTAAACTTCCACAATGTTATATGTCTATTATATCTGAATAAAACCAGTAGTAAAAAGTTGTACTTTATACAGAGGTTGGTTATATATGCATTGTAACCAGCCCTCTCATGGACTATGAAGAAAAAATTATGCACAGAAGGAAGAAAACCGGAAAAGGATAGTGCATGGGAGGCAAGAGAAAAGTCCTTTTGGACAGTTCCTTCCTCCCAGTTGTTCAGACTGGAAATACATGAATTATCCTTGACTCTTCTCTTTTTCTCACACTGTAGATCCAATCCACTAGTTCTATTTCTCTGCCTTCAGGACTACTATGCTCTGAATGTTTGCGTCCCCCTAAAATTCGTATGTTGAAATCCTAATGATCAATGTGATGATATTAGGATGTGGGGCCTTTGGGAGGTGTTTAAGTCATGGGGGTGGAGCTCTCGAATGGGATTAGTGCTTAAAAATAAAAAAATTTAAAAAAGATTATATATATAAGCAATCTCTACACCCAACATGGGGCTCGAACTCACAACCCCAAGATCAAGAGTCACCCGCTCCAACAACTGAGCCAGCCAGGTGCCCCGGGATTACTACTTTCATAAAAAGACCCCACAGAGCTCGCTGGCCCTCTCTGCCATGTGAGGATGCAACAAGAAGTCTGCAAGCCAGAAGAGGGCCTCATCAGAACCCAAACATGTTGGCACTATGATCTTGGACTTCCAGCCTCCAGAACTGCGAAAATTAATTTCTGCTGTTTCTAAGCCACTCGGTGTGTGGTACTTTGTTATAGCAGCCCAAAGGACCATGACAAGGACCCGGTCACTTCACTCTATTCCTTCCCCTATAACCCTGCTCCAAGCCACTACCATTTCCTGCCTCAGTTAATTCAACAGCCTCATAGCCAATCTCCCTGCCACCATCTTCCCTCCCTACAGTCCACTGTCAACACAGTTACCAGTGATCCTGCTAAATGTGAAATATCACTCTGCTGCTCACAATCCTCCATTGGCTTTTTCTTCCTCGTTGATTGGGAAGGTTGTGATTTTCAAGATGAATCTCTGTATTTCCTAATAGCAAAAATTTACCTTCCTAAAGCAAACCTGGAAAACGAGTCAAGTGGCTTTCAGCACAGTTCCTTCCTTAAAGCGTCCGTCTTTCCTATTGTAGTAAAACCAACATCAGCGATGGTGATGGTAATGACAACAGCTGACATACATTGAGCAGGTATAAATATGCCCAGGCTCCATGGTCTGTGGCCAATACCTTACCAAATATTCTCAGCATCATTTGAGATAGGTGTTATCATTCTCCCCTTTTACAGAAAAGAATACTGAGTGCCTAGTAACTGCCAAGAGCAGTAAGCAATAGGACCATGTCTGAAAATTAGATCAGCCTATTCTTTACGCCCTTAGTCTCACGGTGCCCTCTTGTGTTGTCACAGGGAGGCCAGAGACCACATGGCTGGTCTGTGTCTGTGTTTCAGATTCCATCATTTCTTCCACTTCACTTGGATCAGAACTTCCCCATTTTGTGCCGCAGCTCTGGGCTGGAAAATTTTTTTAGCTGATCTCAAGGACAAAAACGTACTTGATTTATGGATTCCAATGTCCATTTTTAAACACATTTATATGTGTTTGATATAATTGTCTTGATGTAAACATGTAATGTCTTGAAGCAAAAGAGTGGCCCTGGTGCTGGACTCTCTGGCAGAGGGAGATAGGTTTGGCAGGCAGAGGTTCCCAGTACCCAAAAGATATTCCTTTGTAGGAAGCAGTGTTGGGGGAGGCAGCAGAAGAAAGCCCCTTCTGCAGGCGATTCCCACCACAGGACACTTCCTGTTATTACCTAAATGTTGCTCACGTGATCTTAGTCCTTACATCAAAACGAATTCTCTCCATATTTTTTATTAATTCCATTTCACTACTCTCCTCCGACCAAGGAAATATGCTGGAAATACTCAGGAAATATGCTGAAACTGTAGGATACATAGTACACACTAGTTATAGGAATAAAAGTTCCCCTATATTAAATCTTTGGTTCCATTATCTTTGAGGATCAATGGAACCCCAATCTTTAAGAGTCTCACGCTCTACCGACTGAGCTAGCTGGGTAAATGGAACCCCAATCTTTAAAGGGTATTTTTTTAATTGTACCAATGTCTATAATGTACTCTCAAAACTGCTCCCCTGCTTGTATGAGCCAGACTTGGAACAGTTATGCCTAGGAAGAGAAATGGACCTTCAGATTTCTCAAGGACTGATTATTTATGTTGCTTTGTAAGCTTCCTTGCATGTTTTTTACATATGTATTATATTTCTATATTGGTTAGAACTGTTAGTTGAAAATAACAGAAAGACACCTCAAACTGTTTTCTAACCAAAAAGGTAACTAGGAAGTTCAAGGGATGAACATACAGAGCTGAATTCAGGTGCCCTATCTCTGGCATCAGCTTTGGTCTCTCCTTCTGCTGTTTTTTAACTCAGCAAACTTTTGTACTGGCTTCCTTCTTGGGCATGTTGTCATTGTTGCTGTTGTTTTGGCTTTTTTGGTGAGGTTTGATTTGGTTTGGTTTTGGTTAATTATGGCCCATGGACAGCTTCAGACTCAAATTTTCCTAGGGTAACAATCTGTAGAAAGAGTTTCTTTTCCCAACAGCCCCAGCAAAAGTCTCAAGAGTTTCAGAGTTTATTGAGCTGATATGGGTCCATGCCCAGACTTGAAGCAATCATGGTAGTTGGGAAGTGGTCATCTCTAAAAGGCCAGATCTGTGACATAGATGCCTAACTCTGGAGAAACCCCAACCCAATACAGAAACTGAGAGTAAGATGGTCAAATCATGAAACGGTGAGAAAAGGTGCTGGACAGGAAGAAAAGGAAAAGAAAAGATGTTCTAAACTCTACAATGTCTGTGTCTTCACCAGGCTACAAACTTATCAAAAGTAAGGACTATATCTGATAATTATTTGTATTCCCCAGAAAGTACCCAAAATAGTACTATACATAAAAGTTCATGAATAAATGTTTATTTACAAATGTCCTAGCTACCTGGACTTCATGGGTTAAAAGGGGCCTTTATCTAGATCAAAAGATATGTTTCTCTCCCTAAATAAATTACCGTTTAAATTCCACTAATATCTATGTAGCAAAGAACATGCGCAAGGCACTATATGTAGTGCAATATTACTTATTACTTCATGTAATAATTAGTAAGTATTAATGCATAAGTATTATTTCTTTTTCAGAATAAGGAAATTGAGCTTCTGAGAGGTTATTTGCTTAAAGTCTCCCAGTTAATAAATGGGGAAACTTGGAGACGTTTTTGATTCTAATATCAAATTATTTCCACTAGACTAGAAGTAGACATTTAAATGCCAGAGCAGTATATGGACAGGAAGTTGTATTAAAAAGTTGAAATGGAATTCCTTTAGGAGAGACATGTAATCATATATTTATGGTATAGACCAATCTTTATTGACTTAGTGCTGACCTCCTTCTATATTTATGATACCTTCGTGGCTTCCAGAAGCATTTGAGTTGGGGCTCTTCATAGGACCATGATGGCCTCCTTTCTCTAAGAAGTCATTCACACTCCATAGCCTTACATCCGTTTCATTGCCTTGTTTAAAAAGTACAATATTTATATACTTTTGAAAATTACATCTAGGGGCGCCTGGGTGGCTCAGTCAGTTGAGCATCTGACTCTTGGTTTCGGCTCAGGACATGATCCAGGGTCTGAGCTGATGGCGCAGAGCCTGCTTGGGACTCTCTCTTTCTCTCTGCCTTCTCTCTCCTCTCTCAAATAAATAAATAAACATTTAAAAAAAGAAAGCTACATCTAAATTATACGGTACTGGTAGAGTAAAAGAAAAATAGAACACAATGGAGGGTACAAAAACACACAAATCTATATGATAAAATGGCATTCTAACCAATAGGAAAGGATTGGCCATTCAGTAAGTGGTGTTATCACAAGTGGCTGTTCATTTGGGGGAAAAATTAGATTCTGTTTACACGACACATAAAAGTAAATTCTAAAAGAAATGAAGTGCCAAAAGAAAATATATTTAATAAAATATATTTTCATAATTTGGTTTTGGGGAAAGTCTTTGTAATAAGCAAATCATGAAAGTCAGAGCAATGAAAAAAAAAAGATTGAAATATTTGACCAAATAAAATTAAGACCTTCCATGTGATGGATGGCATCAAAAGCCTATAATAAACTATGGTGGGCAAAGAGTGCCTGTAAAACTGATGAAATTAGAATCAACTATGTGGAAGGTGCCAATGTCGGTTTCCTGGTTTTGACAAGTGTATTATAATTATGCAAGATGTCACCATTGGTAGAAGCTGGGTGAAGAGCTCCTGGTATTCTCCTATGAACTTTGTGTGCGTTTGTGGCAACTTTCTGTGTATCTGTATATAATGGTTAAATTTATGGGTCAACTTGACTGGGACATGGAATGCTCAGGTTAAACATTATTTCTGGGTGTGTCTGTAAGGGTATTTCTTGATGAGATGTGCATTTGAAGTAGTGGGTTCAGTAGACTGTCCTCCTTAATGTGAGTGGGCATCATCTAATCCATGGAGGGACTGAATAAGAAGAAAGGGGAATCCACTTTCTCTGCCTGACTGGTTGAACTGGAACATCAGTATTCTCCTGTCCTTGGATCAGGACTTACACCATTGCCTGTCCGGTTCTTGGAAGTATTACCACTGGCTTTCCTGGGTTTCTAGCTTGCAGACAGCAGTTCATGGGACTTCTCAGCCTCCACTATCATATATATATTTATATCCTCCTCCTGGGTCTCTCTGGAGAACCCTAATACGCTGCAATTATGTTAAAGTAAAAAGTTTAAAAAATATATAAATATGTGTGTGAACTGAACAATTTTAAAATTGTGTTTAATTGTAGGAAATGATAAATATATGAGTATCTGTAGAGAAGATAAGCAAATAAACTTAATATTTCCATGGAACAGCACTGTCAAGAAAAGCCAGGTTCTGAAGCCAACAAAACTGTGCTGGAGCCCTGGCTCCATAATCTTTGTATGCCTCAGTTTCTTATCTATAAAATGGACCTCATAATACCTACCACACTGAGGCTGTCGTGAGAATTAAATGAACTAATAATGTCTACAGAGCACTAAGCCCAGTTGCTGGCAAATAGTAAGGATACTTACTATTAGTACATAGTAACTACATAGTAGTTACAATTAGTAGTAACTTAGTAACTTACTTAGTAGTACATTAGTAACTACATAGTAGTTACAATTAAAATTATAGTCATTCGTGTTTCAATATATTTTATAAGTACCAATACCTTCATAATATTGGATTTTTGTCATAGTTCTAAATCTGGTACAAGTATAAAAAATGTTACAAGAGCTATTTTCAACTCACTTTTTTACTAGAAAATAATTTATGAAATCCTTACAGGAGACCATTGGAGCTTTAATTTTCTTCACCCTCTACTTCTCAGCACGCTGGAAAGTATATTATGCTATTGGCTATTTGGTCTTGGAATTTTGTTCACACTATCCTCGGGAAGTGTTGCCAAGGTGCACAGATGAAAATCAGAATTATGAATCTTTCTTATCCAAATCTCACTACTAACTCCAGCTCTGATGGCTGGTCATATTAAAGACTAAAGTGAGTCATTATGATGTGACCTTTAAATTGCACAATCTTTTTATTTAAAAAGCATGATTTATTCAAATGGCAGCAGAGAGCCCAGATCCCACAGTTACTTACAGTGTTTTCTAATACAGGCAATTTTCTGTCCTGGAGATAAAACATGAATGGACCAGATATTGAAATGACTAATGAAATGATTGTGACAGACATCTAGATAAAAGATTAAAAGATAAGGACACAATTAAATGTCACTGACCAATCTCATTATCATTAGAACATCAGATTTTCTGGAACATTGTTTTCACAATCAAGTATTGAAAATTGGGTGAAAATGATCACCATTGGATGAAAGCAAACATAAGGAAAATTCAGGCTTAATGTTCTTCATATAAAACAATCAGTTCATTCCAAACTTTTACTATGAAATGTTTTTTAATTCAAATTTGTGTGTATTTATATTTTCATTTACAACTTCAGATGGGTCATGCAAAAAAATGAGTAAAGTTTAAATGTAAGTAGCTGTCAAACAATACATTCTAGTTAATTGGGAGACAAAATTGTATAAGCTATTGTCAGGAACATCAGGGATTCTAACTAAAATGATTAATTACATGATACATGAAAAAAAGGTCTCATCTGCCTGGAGACCTTCAGTCTGCAGCAAGTAGTCGGGATTAAGCTTTTTTTTTTTTTTTTTTTTTAATAAAATGAAGAATTTGAAGGCTCTAACTTCTAATATTTGATTATTCCAGCAACCAGGTATTTGAAATTTTCCAAATCTAATTTGTGAAAATTCTTAAAACTCCAAAGAAAATCTGGTTTGCCCAAACTGACCAGCATGTTATGGTTTTATTAAGGATCCAACTCTGGCCTCAATTTGATTTGCATAGCACTTATGGTTAAGCTGTCCTGGGGACTGCTCCCAAAGCCCAATTTAGTATCTCTGGACATGGACTACTTCTATTACTTCTTAAGATTGGTCAGGAGTCTTCTTATTGTGAGTGATGGAACTTTACTCAAACCAACTTAAAAAATAAAACAAAAGGAAATATATGGGCTCATATACTCATTTGTTCCATTAGAAACTGATGCTTACTTAACACTCAACCCATTTTCCCATTCTTACCCCTTTAGCCCATAAGATGTGACAAATTAGTTCATTATTATTTACTATTTATTCACTAGTATTTACATTATTCTTTAAACATATAAAACAACTGTAGTTGTTGTATTAAGCAACTATCTTGGCTAAGGAAGATTAAAAAGATCTAAAGTAACTGACCTAGCTCAGTCATTTGCTCACTTAAACTAATTATGATGACCCAGATCTGTAATTTGGGACATTCTGATAGGCTATGTCCAAATTCTGTGCTCAAATCTTATGCTCTCCCAGATGAAGGGCAAAGGGGTACTAAACAGACCTAAAAAAGTGTCCAACTTTAAAAAATTTAATATTTATTGGCTATTTAAAACATGCCAGGCACTATAATTATAATGAATATAATTACTATAGTTATACCTACTCATACAAATATTTGTATATATAATAGGATAAATACATAATATATTAAATATAATGTAATAAAAATAATGCAATGCTTATTTATTTATATATCAATTATTAGATGTATTTATAAATATGTAATTGTATATAACTTTGTATGTAAACATTATAACTTCATATTGTGTAACTTTATATATAATTATATAATAATATAAATATGAGTATCATGCATATATAATGATGATTATATACATTTACACAAAAATTATAATTATAATTAATATAATACATAAGCATTGTATCTGTAGGGTTGTTTCTCATCCTTACATCACCCCTAAGAATTAGATGTTACTCTTAATTTACAGACAAGAACACTGAGGATTCAAGGGTTGTCAAGTAACTTCTCCAAAGTCTCCCTGCTAGTGAGTAGAGGCATGGAGACCTGAGCCTAGGCAGTCTGAGTCCCTCCTGACTGTCACACTGTGCTGCTGGCAGGACAGTCACAGCCCTCTTTATCTTCGGGTGTTTCCTCATCTAGTAAATACCTGAAATCCCTTTGGTCTTCAAATATTTGGTCTTCACTTCTTTCCTATGAACTGCAAGGTCATTTTGACAGTCTGATCTATTACTCAGGACAGCATGGCAAAGAGAGAGGGCTCACTTTACACAAGTGAGAAAACCAAAACACAAAGATACCTAGTAAAGATTGGACAGCTCTGTCCTTTAAGCAGAAAGCAACCTGGAACTCAGAGCTCACACAGGGATGAAGACAAGAAAGGGGATCCCAACAGCAAGTCCTAGTTAGGGCTGAAGCAGTCAAAGGTAAGAGGGCGAACTGGTTTTCACTTTCTGATATAACTATTTGCCTAGCACACACATTCAGGGATAGGATAAGAACACTTACACCCTAGTTCACACTGATATCAGTAATATTGCTCAGAATCTGCAAAGCAAATCAGCTTTACTCTTCTTTTTAAGTTATCTGAGCTCCCCAAATTCATGACTACTGAAAATGGAACCAACATACTGATGACAGCCAGCCTTCTGTGAATCAAAGAGAAGCTCAGGGCAGCATAAACAGCACTAGAAGAGAATAAATACAATCAGAAGTTCCTTGTTCTCAGTCTTTGATCATAATGTGATGAAACAGTCCCTAAAATGACATGCGAAGGGATTATACTAAATTCTTACTGAAACTTTCCTTTCACTGTTTCCTTTATTAACCAATTCTGAATTGGTATTCCAGAGACGGTAGTATATTTTATTAAAAGCTTATATAGAAGCATAAATATTATCCAAGGTATAAGCACAGTAAGGTGATAAATGACTTCTCCAGAAGTGCATGCAAATTAAATTAACATTGGAAGTGAAGTTCTTCTTTTTCAAAAGAATCCCACACAATCTACTGCTTTCCCCCTGTTGAGAGTGCTAATTTATTTTTTCTTAACTAGAAAACCAAGAGAAGATCTCTCTTAAGACTGGGTTTTCTGTTTATTAATTTCTTTCATTGATTCTAAGACACTGTAACAACAACAGTGCATCAATGGTTACAGTATTTTCAAGCTATTTAATCTAATGTCAGACAATATGTTTCATAGTGGAAAGAGAATCCCTTTGGAGTGTTCTGCAGTTTGCCTCCTTATATAAGACATCAAAAGACAAACAGTAGCAAGTATTTATCACTGCTTCAGAAACCCAGGGATTGGATGGAATTCTTCAGTCAACAACAGATACAGAGAGATTAATATTAATTTTCCAAGGATTTTATTTGTAAAGCAATTCATGCAAACATGTTCAGGTAAAATATTTAGTATTAACAGTGGTCGTTTCTGACTTTTCCTTCTGTTCACAGGAGCTAGAAAGCTTAGGAAATTAAAAAAAAAAATCCAGCACCGCTCTGCTTGTCAAATGTAATTTATATTATAGCTAGTAAGTGAAGACACTGGGTTAAATAACTTATCAATGTCTCCAGGTCCAAGACTCCAACTTGAAAACTGCTTCTGTTCTAAAAACCTGTAGCTTTAAATATTGTCAGGGTAGGCTAGCATAAACTATTAGTTGTATGATATTTGCCAAAAACTTAGTTTCTCTGAGTTAATTATTCATATATAAAATGGACCTACTTTCTAATTTATAGGATTATTGTGAAGATTTAATGAACGCAAAATATTTAGTACACCTCCTGGTAAACAATAGATGCTAGGTATAAAATAGCCCACAAAGGCCAATGTGAACCATTTAAAAAATTGAAAACAAATATTAAATATGTTAGTATCCCAAGTGTTTTCAAGAATATACAGGTTGTTTTCTCAAGTTAACTTCTTACTGAAGTATAAATACATATAGTAAAGTACACAAGCAATAAATGAATTGCTCAATAAACATTTAAAATATAAACAGACCCAAGTAATCAAACTGAAGAAATAGAACATTACCAGTATTTCAAAAGCCCACTCCTTTGTACTTTCTCCCTGTCACTATCCCCTTCTCAAAGGTAATCAGTATTCTGACTTGTAACACCATAGATTAGTTTTGCCCATTCTTAAACTTTCTATAAATGGAATATACAGAATGTACTCTTGTGTCTGACTTCTTACCTTTCAACATTATTTCTTGAGATTTATCTATGTTGCTGTGATGTCACAGTATCTCATTTTCATTGCTCTATTGTATGACTCTACCACAAGTTATCTTTCCAATCTAGCATTGATGGATTCTCAGAGCTATGAAGATTCTCTGTACATGCTTTTTAGTGCATATATGTATACATGTCATTGGGAGTGGAAGTGCTAGGTCCCTTACATGTAATTTCAGTAGATATTGCCAAACTGTTTTCCAAAGAGGTTACATCAATTTACACTCCCAGCAGCAGCATATAAGAATTGCACATGTTCACAAACACTTGGGATTGCCAGTCTTTTTTATTTTAGCCATTTTTGTGTCAGGGGTGTACCGATACTTAATTATTTAATTTTAATTTTAATTTTAATTTCCCAGCACTGTAATGAGGTTGAGCACTTCTTTATTGGAAATCCTCTTTTGTGAAGCACTTATTCAAGTTCTTTGCCCAATTATCTAGTGGTTTGTCATTTTCTTACTGATTTGTAGGTGCATTTTTTTTTTAATTCTAGATATGTCTTGAATCAGATATATAGGTGCAAAATTTTTCTTTCCCTCTAATTTCTTTCTTCCCCTTTACTTTTAATTTCTTAATGGCTTTATTTGATGAATTAAAGTTCTTGTTTTTAATGTGGTCCAATTTATCTATCTTTTCCTTTTCAGTTACAAGACACATGAGTAACAAATTGCATTAAAACAAACAACAGATTCAGAAAACTGAAGTCTTCAGATATTGAAATTGATATACAGTATAAAATTACTAGGTGGGAAATACGTTAAAATACAAAATATAATTTTTTTGAGTGAGAAAAACAATTATTTAAAACTTGCAACTGCCAGAGGGGAAGCGGTGGGCAGATGGGCCAAACAGGTGAAGGGGACTAAGATGTACAAACTTCCAGTTACGATACAAATGAATCATGAGGATGAAAAGTACAGCATAGGAATATACTTAATAACACTGTAATAACTTTGTATACTGATAGATGGTAATTACACTTACCATGATGAGCACTGGATAATGTACAGAATTGTCAAATCACCATGTAGTACACCTGAAACTAACATAACACTATTATGTCAAGTATAGTAAAAAATAATTAAAATATAACAAAATCATAACCCTTGAATCATGACACACTAGAATCATTTGCCAAGAACTGCCTTTTTAAATTTTATTCTATTTAAAAAATATAATGAAAACTTGGAAATTCAACATCTAACTTGAGAACTAACTTACATTTATTGCTACTGCTACGATCACTAATAACACCTTAGTGACTATGTTAACAGCATATAAAACACAGTTGAAAGCACACTGAAGAACCAAAGAAGAAAGCTCAAAAATTAACATAATGCAACACAAAGAGACAGGAATATGACAAATACAAAAGAAATTTAAGAGATAAAATGTTCAAATAAGATGGTCTAATTGGAATCTAGGAAAAGACAAGAGGGAAGATGGAGAAAAGGAAAAATATGAAGAGGTAATGACTAACAATTTTCCAGAACTGATAAAAGATACCAAGTCTCACATTTTAAAGATATCAAAACCAAAACAGAATATATAAAAATTCACACCTATAAATACTGTAACAAAATTGGAGAAGAATGTGGAAGCAAATATTTTCAATTTAAAACTTTACATTTTAAATATTTTTTAAATTTATGTTTGAGAGAGAGAGGGAGACAGAGTGCGAGCTAGGGAGGGGCAGACAGAGAGGGAGACAGAACCTGAAGCAGGCTCCAGGCTCTGAGCTGTCAGCACAGAGCCCAACATGGGACTTGAACTCATGAACCATGAGATCATGACCTAAGCCGAAGTTGGACACTTAACCAACTGAGCCACCCAGATGCCCCAAACTTTACATTTTAAAACAGCTGGAAAGCAAAGACTGATGGATAAACCAACAACCACTATGTGAGCATTCATAATTGTTAGAGAACAGTAAAATCATGTATTGAGCTCATTGAGAAAAAACCTAGAATTTTGGAACCATCAAAATTATCTTTTAGGAACAAGAATGTTCTTAAATACCTGTCTGGGCTTAGTGTCATCTTTGAGGGAAGATACAGAAAACTGAGCACCTAGTGATAGTGATCTACTAAGGAACTTCCTAAAGATGTGCTTCAGGAAGAAGCAAAACAGGTCCAGAAAAGGTTTGAATACAAAAAGGAACAAAAGTTAAAAAAAAAAAAAAAAAAAAGTAATTGTAGATAAAGCTACAGAAATGTTGATCAGAATTAAGATGTGCTAAGATCATTGTCTGGGATAGGGGTTAGGAATAAATTTTGGACTTTTTAAAATATAAATGGTAAAATTTCAAGAAAAACAACCAGTAGAATAAAATAGGGTGTATAACTTCCAACTAATAGAGGAAAAAAAGTGTGTAATGAGAAAAACAAAATAAACAGAAAAGGAAGAAAAAAAGAAAGTAAATCAAATATAAAGCACAAAATAGTAGATATCAGTAAAAGATTTCAGTACTATACCAGGAAAAAAAAATTAGCCAAAGACAGTTGGGATAGGTATTTTAATATCAAACAGAATATATGATTTTTTTAAATATCACCATATAAAGATGAAAAGTTCCATTAGTCAAGGCAGCTTAAAAATTTTAACTTTGTATACATCTAGTAAAATATCTTCAAAATAAGCAAGAAAAAAGATCATTAAAAGCACAATGAGGAATGGATAAATCACCATCGTAGGGGGAGGTATCAATATAGCTCTCTCTATTATTAAAAGGCTAGCAGACAAAAAAGATTTGAGCAATAAGCTAGATGTATATGGAATACTCCATCTAAAAAGATAAAAAATACACATTCTTGTCCAGCACATAAGAAACAAAAAACTGACTGCAAGCCATAAAGTAGACTCAAGAAACTTAACTGAATTGGTATTATTCAGACCACAACTCAACAAATATTGGAAATTAGTAACAACAACAACAAAAAGTTATAACCACAAGGGAAATTTAAAACCACAATTCTAAATAACTTCTGGGGTCAAATATTTTATTATGAGCACTGAATCTACTCAAATATACAACTAAAACAGACAACTATGAATGTACGATTACAGAAAATAAGGCCTTTAAATTTTGGCACTTATAACAAGTAAAAATTTGGACAGGAAATGGGAATAAAAATAAACTTTATACTTTTAGCAGCTTTCTTAGTAAATAAAAAATATTCCTATTTTGATAAATCAAGATTTAACAATATAAAAATATTTTCAAACACTACCAAACTATTGAAAGTGACTGAAAATAAGAATGTAACTAACAATATTTAGAAGGTGGAAGATAAGGAAAGAGCTAAATAAAAGTGTAAATTGCTAATTTTCTTATTTCCTTCTGCAAGGAATAGTATTGTCTGAAATTGTTAAGTTTATTTATTTATGATTTATTGTATCTTAGAGAGGGTGTGTGAGTGGAGGAGAGGGGCAAGGGGAGAGAGAAAGAGAATCTTGAGCAGGACTGAGTCCCACAACCTTGGGATCATGACCTGAGTCAAATCAAGAGACAATGTTCAATTTATTGAGCCACCCAGGCACCCCAAAGTTGTTATATTTAAAGCTAAAGGATCAGAGGGCCTGGGCGGCTCAGTAGGTTGAGTGTTTGACTCTTGATTGCAGCTCAGGTAATGATTCTTGGGTTGTGCAATTGAGCCCTGTGTCAGGCTCCGTGCTGAGCATGGAGCCTGCTTAAGATTCTCTCTCTCTCTCTGTCTCTCTGTCTCTCTGTCTCTCACTCACTCCCTCTACCCTCCTCCCCAACTTGCACACACTCTCTCTAAAATAAAAAAAGTAAATAAAATGAAATAGATTTTAAAAATAAAGATAGAAGATCAAGTATAATATAAAGTTATAAATGTAAGTAGAATTTAAAAAATAGATAATAATTGTCCAAATTATTCAAAGAAAAACATGAATACATCAGAAAAAAATCCATGCAACAACAGAAAGACTATAGAGAATGCGTTAACAACTTAACATAAAATAACAAAATATATAAATAAATAAAACCCAATATATTTGTTCTATCAATAAATATAGCATAAATTCATCTGCTAAGAGGAAGAATTCATATTTGATACTTTTTAAAATTATGTGTTATTTATAAGAAATACATTGAAAACAATGTGATTCAGAAGAAGTTTAAAAATGAGAATCTATAAAAAATGGTTACACAAAGCTAAATAAAGTAAAGCAGGAATTAAAATATACTGTTTTGACAATGAACTATTCAAAAGAGAAATTAAGAAAACAATTCCATTTATAAAACATCAACAACAATAAAACAGGAATAAATGTAAACAAAGGGGTGAAAAACCTATATATTCAAAACTATGACACAGATGAAAGAAACTAAAGACACAAGTAAATGGAATGATATTCCATGTTCATGGATTGCTATTGTTAAAATGCCTACGCTACCCAAAGCAATCTACAGATTCAATGCAATCTATCAAAATTCCAATGGCATTTTTCACAGAAATAGTAAAAAAAATCCTAAAATTCATGTGGAACCACAATACTCCAAATGGCCAAAGCAATCTTGCGAAAGAAGAATAAAGCTGGAGTCGTCACATTTCCTGATTTCAAACTATAGTACAAAGCTATAGTAATCAAAACATTATAGTATTGAGACTTCCAAGGAGACGGCAGAGTAGGAGAACCCTAAACTCACTTCCTCCCATGGATACAACTAGATAACGCTCACAGTACAAATAACACAGAAAACAACCTGATGACTGGCAGAACAAACTCTGCAACTAAATGTAGATAAGAAGTTACACTGAAGAGAGGCACCTGGTGACTCAGACAGTTAAGCATCCGACTTCCGCTCAGGTCATGATCTCCTGGTTCGTGAGTTTGAGCCCTGCATTGGGCTCTGTGCTGACAGCTCAGAGCCTGAAGTCTATTTCAGATTCTGTATCTCCCTCTCCCTGCCCCTCCCCCACTCATTCTCTTCCTCTCTCTCTCTCTCAAAAAAAAATAAACATTTTTAAAAAATTAAGAAGTTACACTGAAGAGAGTAGGAGGGCAGAGACACAGGGAGGGAGCCAAGTGTGTGGAGAAGGGAGAGGAACAGGCTATCCTATTGGAAAGCCTGCATAAGAGGACAAATCTCCATAACATTTGGCTTTGAAAACCAGAGAGGCAAAATTTCATGAGCTCTTACAACCAGCAGGATGTAAACCCTGGAACTTTAAAAAATCAGTAGGCACATGTGGGGAATAAGTTTAGTAAATCCCTGTGCTTGCACCAATGGGTTAATAAGGTTTAGAGTGGAAAGTGGCCACAGGGCAAAAGTGCCCCCAGAGTAAAACAAAAGTGTAGAGCAGGAAGCTGCTTCCACAGGATGAAAGCATCCAAGAATAGTAAACAGGTAAATAGGGCAAAAGACCACCACAAAAGGGTGAAATTGCCTGGGGCTAATTAGCAAAAAAAAAAAAAAAAATGCCTTGTTGACCCTGAGGTAGCATGCTATCTTATCCCCTAGGCAAGTTAAGATAAACAGACATGGCAAGTTAAGATAAACAGACATGCCTGCCATAAACTGCCATAAACTGCTTGGTGCCGGGATTTTGTTTCGTATTGACCCAAACCTCGAACACCACATATCTTCAAAACCCCTTTTCTCTCATACACTTGAGTTAATGATCACTGTTTCATTGTCTCTTTCTGCACATCCGTCATGTTTGTAAGCCTTCTGATGCTAATAAATACAGAGCAAGGACCCTAAGTCAGGGCTCTTGTCTCCTCTGGAACATTAGCCTCTCTCATATTAAATTCTGTGTCCACTCTCTTGCTGGAAAAGAGAGAACTCCAGACTGCAAAGTCTGCAACAGACACAACTCTGGGAGAGCTGGGAGGGTGATAGAAAACTGACTCCTCACCCTGAAAGAGACAGCACAATAAATAGCCCATGGAGATACAGCACTGAAGCAGAAGTTTGAAAATACACCTGGGCATATGGTAGGGACAGTTATTTACTATTCTCCAAGTTCCTTGAGGGACTTCTCCAGGAACAAAGGAACTGACAGGTGTCATTTCCCTACCCAGCCCCCCAGCATAAACACACAGCCACCTACTGGAAACCAAGCCTGCACCAGCATTTACTGCCTAACTTGCTTACACTATGCCCTGCCCCCTCCTACTGGGCCTGTCTCAATCTCAGTGCTATGTGTCCCCCCTCCCTCAGAAGACAGGTGAAAACCTTGCCAACACTACGTCTCCCTACTCTGAGTTTTGCAGGGCCTCAGTCCTGCAGCGTTGGTGGCCAGTCACCTCCCAAGGAGGATGTGTGCACCTTGTTAAAACTCCAAGCCCTACCCCCAACCATTTTGCAAGGTGGCCCTGGTGGCTGCACATCCCCTATGGAAGAGGACCAGGACCACCTTGTTAAAAGTGTGCATCCTCCCCACTACTTGCAAGAATAAGACACATAGCTGAATTTCCTAACACACAGAAACAGACACAGATAGTTAAACAAAATGAGGAGACAGAGGAATATATCCCAAATGAAAGAACAGGACAAAATAACAGCAGGAAACCTGTGAAACAGAGATGAGTAATATGCCTGATAGAGAATTTAAAGTAATGATCATAAAGAATTTAAAGTAATGATCATAAAGTATAATCATAAAGTAATGATCATAAAGATCATAATGATCTCAAGATGTGGACTTGAGAAAAGAGTGGAGGACATTAGTGAAATTCTTAACAAAGAGATTAAAAAGAACAAATCAGAGATGAAGAACACAATAATTGAAATAAAAAATACACTAGATGTAATAAATAGCAGGCTAGAAGATACGGATCTAATTAGCGACCTGGAGGACAGAGTTATGGAAAGTAATCAAGCTGAGCAAGTGAGAAAAAACAAATAGGCAAAATGAGAATATATTTAGGAAACACAGTGACTTCATCAAGCGTAATAAAAATCTCATTATAGGGATCCTAGAAGAAGAGAGAAAGCGGGAAGAAAATTTATTGAAGAAACAGTAACTGAAAACTTCCCAAATCTGGGGAAGGAAACAGAAATTCAGATCCAGGAGGCACAGAGATCCCTCAACAAAATCAACTCAATGAGGTCCACATCAAGACACATAGTAATCGAAATGCCAAAAAGTAGTGAGTGATGAAGAATTTTTAAAGCAGCAGGAGAAATAAGTTACATACAAGGGAAACCCCATAAGGATATCAGCAGATTTCTCAGCAGAAACTTTGCAGGGCAGAAGAGAGTGACATGATATATTCAAAGTGTTGAAAGGAAAAAAAATCTGCAGCTGAGAATACTCTATCCAGCAAGACTGTCATTACGAATATAAGGAGACAGAGGATCTCTTTTGCATTGTTGGTGGGAATGCAAGCTGGTGCAGCCACTCTGGAAAACAGTATGGAGGTTCCTCAAAAAACTAAAAATAGAACTATCCTACGACCCAGCAATTGCACTACTAGGCATTTATCCATGGGATACAGGTGTGCTGTTTCAAAGGGACACATACACCCCCATGTTTATAGCAGCACTATCAACAATAGCCAAAGTATGGAAACAGCCCAAATGTCCACTGATGGATAAATGGATAAAGAAGAGATGGTATATATATACAATAGAGTATTACTTGGCAATCAAATAGAAGGAAATCTTACCATTTGCAGTTATGTGAATGGAACTGGAGGGTATCATGCTAAGTGAAATTAGTCAGTCAGAGAAAGACAAAAATCATATGACTTCACTCATATGAGGACTTTAAGACACAAAACAGGTGAACATAAGGGAAGGGAAACAAAAATAATATAAAAACAGGGAGGGGGACAAAATATAAGAGACTCATAAATATGGAGAACAAACTGAGGGTTGCTGGAGGGGTTGTGGGAGGGGGGATGGGCTAAATGGGTAAGGGGCACTAAGGAATCTACTCCTGAAATCATTGTTGCACTATATGCTAACTAATTGGGATGTAAATTTAAAAAAATAAAAAATTAAATTAAGAAAAGGATATAAGGAGAGATAAAGAGTTTTCAAAACAAAAGTTAAAGACGTTAATGACCACTAAACCAGCCCTATAAGAAATGATAAAGGGGACTCTCTGAGTGGAAAGGGAAGACCATAAGCAAAGGTAAGAAAAGCAGGAAGTACAAGAGCAGTGCTTATTTTTACAAAAGTTAAAAATATATGTTAAAGATCAATCAAAATTTTTAAAAAACTGTAAAGTATGATACCATACACCTAAAACATGGGGAAGAGAGGAGTAAATAGGTTCAAACTTAAGTGACCATCAGCTTAACATAGACTGCTATATACAGAAGATATAGTATATAAACCTAATGGTAAATAGGTTTACCTATTTACCAAATAAAAAAACAGTAATAAATATGCAAAAAAATAAAGGAATCCTAGTATATCACTAAAGAAAGCCAACCTATGGTAAGAGAAGAGAGCAATGGAAGAAAGGAAAAGAGAAGATCCACAAAAACAGAAAACAGTGGTACCTGGGTGGCTCAGTTGGTTAAGCATCTGACTCTTGATTTCAGCTCAGGTCATGATCTATGGTTTGTGAGTTTGAGCCCCACATCAGACTCTGCTTTTGATAGTGCGGAGCCTGCTTGGGATTCTCTCTCTCTCTCTCTCTCTCTCTCTCTCTCTCTCCCTCTCTCTCTCTGCCACCCAACTTGTGCATTCATTTTCTCTCTCAAAATAAATAAATAAACATTGAAAAACACAAAACAAACAAAATCGCAGTAAATACATACCTATCAGTAATTATTTGGAATGTAAATGGACTAAATCCTCCAACCAAAGACACAAAGTGACAGAATGGACCAAAAAAAAAACAAGACCCATCTATATGCTGCCTTCAAGAGACTCACCTCAGACCTAAAGACACATGCAGATTAAAAGTGAGAGGATGGTGGGGCGCTTGGGTGGCTCAGTCGGTTGAGCGGCCGACTTTGGCTCAGGTCATGATCTCACAGTCTGTGAGTTCGAGCCCTGCATTGGGCTCTGTGCTGACAGCTCAGAGCCTGGAGCCTGCTTCTGATTCTGTGTCTCCCTCTCTCTCTGCCCCTCCCCTGCTCATGCTCTGTCTCTCTCTGTCTCAAAAAAAAAATAAAAACATTAAAAAAATTTTTTTTAAGTGAGAAGATGATGAAATATTTATCACCCAGACAGATGTGAAAAAAGAGCCATGGTAGCAATACTTACAATAGACAAGATAGACTTTAAAAGAGACTGTAACAAGACAAAGAAGGATGCTATGTAATCTTTAAGGGGGCAAATCAACAAGAAGACATAAGAATTGTAAATATTCATGCACACAACATGGGAGGACTCAAATACATAAAACAGTTAGTAACAGGTGCACCTTTGGTGGCTCAGTCAGCTAAGCATCTGATTCTTAATTTGGCTCAGGTCATGATCTCACAGTTCGTGAGTTCAAGCCCCGTGTCAGGCTCTGTGCAGAGACAGTGTGGCTCACGACCCTGAGATCAAGAGTCACATGCTCTACCAACTAAGTCAGGCAGGCACCCCAGAAACAGTGGCTTTGAATGACACTCTAGATGAGATGGATTTCATGGACATATTTCAAACATTCCATCCTAAAACAGCAGAATACACATTCATTTCAAGTGCACATGGAACATTCTCTAGAATAGATTACATATTAGGCCACAAAACAAGTATCAACATAATAAAATAAAATAAAATAAAATAAAATAAAATAAATCAAAGTCATACCACACATCTTTTCTGACCATGCTATGAAACTAGAAATCAACCACAAGAGAAAATTTGGAAAGAGCACAAATACATCAAGGTTAAAAAAACATGGTATAAACAATGAATCGGCCAACTAAGAAATCAAAAAAAACAAAAATTCCAGGAAAACAAATGAAAATGAAAACACAATGGCCCCAAATCTTTGAGATGCAGCAAAAATGGTTCTCAGAAGGAAATTTATAGCAATCCAGGCCTACCTCAAAAGCAACAAAAATCTCAAATAAACAGCTTAACCTTATGCCTAAATGAGCTAGAAAAAGAAAAACAAACAATACCAAAACTCAGTAGAAGGAAGGAAATAATAAGATTGAAGCAGAAATAAACAAAACAGAAACAGAAACAAAAAAAACACAACAGGACAGATCAATGAAACCAATAGCTGGTTCTTTGAAAAGATCAACAAAATTGATAAACCTCTAGCCAGACTCATAAAAAGAGAGGCAGGTGTGGGAGGGAGAGAAAGAGGACTCAAATAAACAAAATCAGAAATGAAAGAGGAACAATAAAAACCAACGCCACAGAAATACAAAAAACTTTAATAGAATATTATGAAAAATTATATGCCAACAAACTGGACAACCTAGATGAAATGGATACGTTCCTAGAAACATAACCTACCAAAACTGAAGCAGGAAGAAATAGAAAACTTGAACAGACTGATTACCAACAGTGAAACTGAATCAGTAACCAAAAATTCCCAACAAACAGAAGTCCAGGACCAGGTGAATAGGTGAATTCTACCAAACATTAAAGAAGAATTAGTATCTATTCCTCTCAAATTTTTCCAAAAAATAGAAAGGGAAGGAACCTTCCAAATTCATTCTATACCCCTATCCCAAAGACAGATACAGGCACAGCACAAAAAAAGGACTACAGACCAATATCTCTGATGAACACAGATGCAAAAATTCTCAACAAAATATTAGCAAACCATTTCCAACAATGCATTAAAAAAATCATTCACTACAATCAAATGGAATTTATTCCTGGGGTGCAAAGGTGGTTCAATATTTGCAAATCAACCAGCATAATATATCACATCAATAAGAGATAGGATAAAAACCATATGACCATTTCAATAGATGCAGAAAAAGCATCTGACAGAATACAACATCCATTCATGACAAAAACTGTCAACAGAATAGGTTTAGAGGGAACATATCTCAATATAATAAAAATTTGATATGAAAAATCCATGGCTAACATCATACTCAATGGTGAAAAACTGAGAGCTTTTTCCCTAAAGTCAGAAACAAGACAAGGATGTCCACTCTCACTACTTTTATTCAACATAATACTGAAAGTCCTAGCCATAGCACTCAGACAAAAGAGAGGAATAAAAGGCATGCAAATTGTCAAGTAGGAGATAAAACTTTCACTATTTGCAAATGGCATGATCCTACATATAGAAAACCATATAGATTCCACCAAAAAACTGCTAGAACTGATAAATGAATTCAGTAAGGTTGCAGTTTTCAAAATCAATGTACAGAAATCCACTGCATTTCTATACACTAACAATGAAGCAGCAGAAACATAACTTAAGAAAACAGTCCCATTTACAATTGCACCAAAAATAAGACACTTAAAAATAAACCTAACCAAAAAGGTGAAAGACTTGTACTTGGAAAACTATAAAACACTGATAAAAGAAATTGAAGATGACACAAATACACGGAAAGATATTCTATGCTCATGGATTGGAAGAACGAATATTGTTAAAATGTCTATACTACCCAAAGCAATCTATAGATTTAATGAAATCCCATCAAAATGACATAGCATTTTTCACAGAACGAGAACAATCCAAAAAATTGTGCGGAACCACAAAAGACCCTAAATAGGCAAAGTAACCTTGAAAAAAGAAAATCAAAAGTGGAGGTATCACAATTTCAGACTTCAAGTTCTATTGAAAACTGTAATAATCAAGCAAGCAATAAATAAATAAATAAATAAAAGAAAAAAACTGTAATAATCAAAACAGTATGGTACTGGCACAAAAACAGACATACAGATCATAGGAACAGAATAGACAGCCTGTAAATAAACCCACAATTATATGGTCAATTAATCTATGGCAAAAGAGGCAAGAATATACGATGAGAAAAAGTCTCTTCAACAAAATGGCGTTGGGAAAATTGCACAGCTACATGCAAAGGAATTAAACTGTACCACTTTCTTAAAGCACACAGAAAAATAAACTTAAAATAAGTTGGGGACTTAAATATGATACCTGAAACCATAAAAAACCTACACTAAGAGAGTACAGGCAGTAATTCCTTTGACATTGGCCATGGCAACATTTTTCTAGATATGTCTCCTAGGCAAGAGAAACAAAAGCAAAAATAAACTATTGGGACTACATCAAAATAAAAACTTCAGCACAGCAAAGGAAACAACACATAAAACTAAAAGTCAACCTACTTAATGGGAGAAGATATTTGCAATGATATATCCAATAAAGCGTTAGTATCCAAAATATGTAAAGAACCAATATAACTCAACACCAAAAAACCAAATAATCCAATTTAAAAATGGGCAGAAGACAGGAACAGAAATTTCTCCAAAAAACACATACAGATGGCCAACAGACACATGAAAAGATGTTCACCATCACTCATCACCAGGGAAATACAAATCAAAACCACATTAGATATCACCTCACACCTGTCAGAATGAATGGTTAAGATCAAAAACACAAGAAACAACAAGTATCAGTAAGGATGTGGAAAAAAAGGAACTCTCATTCACTGTTGGTGGGAATGCAATCTCTAGATGGATAGATAGATATTCCAATACACATGCATAATGGAATATATACAAAATAATACTGCATTATATATTACATATATTCCATTATTATACACTAATATATATTAATGTATATATTATATAATACATCATAATTACATTAAAATTAATGTATACACACATTAATATATATTATATATTTTTATAATAATACGTATGTGTACATATGTATACATATATGTGTACATATGTATACATAATACATATATATAATGGAATATATCTGGCCATGAAAAATAATGAAATCTTGCCATTTTCGGCAACATGGATGGAGCTAGAGAGTATAATGCGAAGTGAAATAAGCCAGTCAGAGAAAGACAAATACTATATGATTCCACTCATGTGTGAAATTAAACAGAACAAATGAAGAACAACAAAAAAAGGTACAAACCAGAGTCTTAACTACAGAGAACAAATGGATGGTTATCTGAGAGGAGGTGAATGGGAGGATGAGTGAAATATGTGAAGGGGATTCAGAGTGCACTCTCATGATGAGCACTGAGTGATATATGGAAGTGTTGAATCACCATATTGTACACCTGAAACTAATATAACACTGTATGGTAACTACACTGGAATTAATATTTTTTAATTTGTATATTGGCTATAAATTCATGCACAAATGTTATCATTAATATTTGAAATAATTTTTCCTTGGAATGTATACTTTTATAAGTAATTTGTCAAAGAAATAAATTTATCCAAGTTCTAATATGTTAAAAAAAAAGGTATAGGGGCGCCTGGGTGGCTCAGTCGGTTGGGCGGCCGACTTCGGCTCAGGTCATGATCTCGCGGTTGGTGAGTTCAAGCCCCGTGTCGGGCTCTGTGCTGATAGCTCGGAGCCTGGAGCCTGTTTCAGATTCTGTGTTTCCCTCTCTCTGACCCTCCCCCGTTCATGCTCGGTCTCTCTCTGTCTCAAAAATAAATAAACGTTAAAAAAAAAAAAAAAGGTATGGTATTGGCATAAAGGCATGTAGATCAGTGGAGCAGTATAGAGAGCATAGAAATAAACCCATGCTTATATGGTCAATTCATTTTCAACAAAGGAGCCAAGAATATACAATGGGGAATGATAGTCTCTTCAGTAAATAGTGTTGGGAACACTGGATAGCCACCTGCAAAAAAATGAAACTGGACTCCTATCTTACACTATACACAAAAATCAACTCAAAATTTTTCCAAAGAAAACATACAAATGAGTGGCAGGTACATGAAAAAGTGCTCAGCATTACTAAACATCAGAGAAATGCAAATCAAAACCACAATGAGATACTACCTCATATTTGTTAGGCTGGCTATTATCAAAAAGACAGAGATAACAAATGCTGGTGTGGATGTGGACAAAAGGGAAGCTGTGTGGAGTGTTGGTGGGAACACAAACTGGTATAGCCCCTATGGAATATGGTATGGAGGTTCCTCAAGAAATTAAAAATAGAACTACCATGTAATTTAGCAATCCCACTTCTGGGTATATATCCAAAGGACACAAAAACATTTTCTCTAAGAGATATCTGTACTTCTATGTTCATTGCATCATTATTCACAATAGCCAAGGTGTGGAAACAACCTAAGTGCCCATTAACGGATGAATGGATCAAACAAACGTGGTATATGGATGCCTGGGTGGCTCAGTCGGTTACACATCCAACTCTTGATTTAGGCCCAGGTCATGATCTCACAGTATGAGCCCTGCTTCAGGCTCTGTGCTGACAGTGGGGAGCCTGCTTGGGATTCTCTGTCTCCCTCTCTGCCCCTCCCTCTCAAAAATAAATAAATAAACATTAAAAAATAATGTGGTATATACATATATAAAGGAATATTATTCAACCTTAAAAAAAAGAAGCAAATGCTTTCATTTGCAAAAACATGGATGAAACTGGAGGACATAATGCTAAGTGAAATGAGCCCTACAGAGAAAACAAATACTGCATGGCATAACTAATATATGAAATCTAAAAAAAAGAAGAAGAAAAAAAAAAAAGTCAAACTCCTAACACACAGAATAGAAAAGTGATTGCCAGGGGCTAGGGCATGAGGGAAATAAGTAGAGGCTCGTAAAGGGGTATAAACTTTAAATTATAAGATAAATGACTGAGGATCTAATGTATACCATGGTAACCTAGGTTGGTAATGCTGTTTTGTATAATTGAAATTTGCTTAGCGGTGTCTGGGTGGCTCAGTTGGTTCATGAGTTTAAGTCCCCATCAGGCTCTGTGCTGACAGCTGGAGCCTGGAGCCTGCTTCGGATCTGCGTCTCCCTCTCCCTCTGCCCCTCCCCAACTTATGCGTGCATACGCGTTCCCAATCTCTCTCTCTCTCTCTCTCTCTCTCTCTCTCTCTCAAAAATAAACACACATTAAAAATTTTTTTTAAAGAAATCTGCTTAAAGACCAGAATTTAAATGCTCTTACCAAAAAAAGGCAATTATGTGATGTGATGGATGTGTTAATTAATCTTTTCACAATGTACATATGTCAGATCGTCATGTTGTACACGTCATGTATCTTACAATTTTATGTGTCAATTATATCTCTATAAAACTGAAAAAAAAAACCAATCTGTTTGGCATAAACAGTAATTGTAGTTCTCATTTACTGAATGCTATGTGCCAGGAGTGTTTTTAACATAACACATCCAATTCTAAAAGCAACCCTCTGAGGCTTCATAGCTCCATTTTACAGATGAAAGAACTGAGGCACAAAGAGATTAAATAATTTATTTAAAGTCACATAATGTCTTTGGAGGATCCAGGATTCCAGCCCAGGTTTTCTAGCTCTGGAGTCTGAGGTCCTGCCTGTACTATTCTGTCTTTACAGTCCAATAAAAGAAATATTTAAAATATGTATTTTTATATGCATAGAACATTTTCAAGAAAGATACACTAGAAATTGGCAAAATAGTAGTTTCCTTTAGGAAGAGTGTCTCAGAATGAAGAAATGTTTACTTTTTATTTCAATCTCTCTATTTTTGTTGTTGATTTATTTGAGGAAGAGTTAAAGATTGTTCTTCATGTAACATTGGATATATACAAAACTATGTAATGGAACTATGTAATGGAATATTTTGAAGCATAATAAAATGAATTCCTGTGAATTACGCATCTTAGAATATTACCAATACTACACATTACCAATACATCAAGAATTCAGTTCTACTGTAACTTTCTAATCATGTGAATATGGTACTTTTTTTTTTTTTTAAAGTTCAACTGGAGGTATTTGGATGGCACAACTACACCACTTTTGTATTCTTTATGAATTTCTAAATATTTTTTAAGAAATTAAAAAATAAAGTGGAGCGGTGGATTAGAATGTTACCTCCTCAAAAATGTAAGAGCTCTGAGTCCCAGTTACACAGGGGGATGTGAGAGCATGATAAACCTTGCAATGCCCAGGTTAAACCCCTATGTTCCTCACTGGAGACAATGTGAGACACCAGTGAAATATCCATTGTAAGTTCATTTAACAGGTTATTTTATAACCTCTCAAAGGGCAAGTGGATTCCAGAGGGAAAATAGCAATTTTATGCAAGTACTTTGCTTAAAAAAATAAGCGTATGAAAAAAATTACCCATGTCTAGAGACTCTTATCACTATTAACAATAACATGAGAACTTGTCTCCACAGGTACTATCCGCTTTTGTCACTCTACTCTTTGTCTTTGCCAACATCACTTTTGCTTTAAAAGAAGAAGAAGAAGAAGAAGAAGAAGAAGAAGAAGAAGGAGGAGGAGGAGGAGGAGGAGGAGGAGGAGGAGGAGGAGGAGGAGGAGGAGGAGGAGGAGGAGGAGGAGGAGGAGGAGGAGAGGAAGGAGAAGAAGAAAAGAAAAAAGTGCCTAAAAACCTTGGAACCCAACGATCTTTCCTACATGAGTCTGGGATGAACAAGCACGTATTGTTCAACAGTTCTATAATAAAGTTAAGGACCTTTAATAATAATGTCAGCACATTGATGATATTGTCAAAAGCTTTATTCTAATTCTGAAACACACAGGCAGAATAAGCTGCTTATTGGTGCTTTTAGGTGTTCTTTTAAAAGCCTTTAAAAACCTGGTTTTTAAAATCTTTAAAATCTTTAAATATGAAATCTTTAGCACTTTATGGAGACGTTTCAATTCTTGAGAAAGCTACTTACGTGAAATAATGTTTTTCATTAACAAATTGAGCCCCAACAAAATTTTTCAAATAAATTCAAGTTTCTTAGAAATACATTTTATATAATACATTCTTTTCAAGTGATAGTTTACTTCTTTCACTACAAACTATTGAAATGACAATTCAGGAAATTGGATGTGAAGATGCTATTTGAAACACTACAAACATAAAAAACATATCCTTCAGCATAATCTTGGCATTGCTGGCACAGATGTGATTTCAGCAGAAGGATCTTAAAAGTATGAGCCAACAACAAGCCATGTTTCTAGAATAATCTATGCATTTTTACATTCATTTTAGAATACATTTTAAATACATATAGGAGCCACTTGAAATAATGTATCATTCTACTTCCAAACAGTTACCACTGTTATTATTTATATTATTGCTACTGTTCTTTGAATATAATTTATTGATGGTCTAGTAGATGTCAAGAATCTACTAGATGCCTTGGGGCGCCTGGGTGGCTCAGTCGGTTTGAGCCCCTGATTTTGGCTCAGGTCATGATCTCACAGCTTGTGAGTTCGAGCCCCGCGTTGGGCTCTGTGCTGATGGCTCAGAGCCTGGAGCCTGCTTCGGATTCTGTGTCTCCCTCTCTCTCTGCCCCTAACCCACTCTCATTCTATCTCTGTCTCTCTCAAAAATAAATAAACATAAAAAAAAGAAAAAAAGAATCTACTAGATGCCTTATCTAATCTACACAATTCCGCAATTCTTTGATGAGGAAATGAAAGGTGACTCAAGGTCCCACTGCAGGAAAATGGCAGCAATAGCCTATAACCTGAGCTCAACCACCTTAAAAGTCTCTCTTTAATGACCGATGCATCCTCCCATGTTTCTGTATATAAACCATAGTTTTTCATCTGGGTTGGAAATCAGCATTCACTGTAATTTTAAATTAAATTTTTAAATTTAAATTAATTTTACATTGGCACTTAAAAAACTGGGGCAGCTAATCAATCTGTAATAAACTGGCATTTTTATTCCTTACCACTGAACTCTCCATCAGTCTTCCTTCCTCTCCTCATACAACATTTTAAATCCACCTATCCACACAACTTTATGATCAAACCAAGTGCTATGAAATACATTAGGGATGACCCAGAAAGCAAGATAAGAGACTGATACCTTCAGCAATTTGAAAGGTGATAGAAAAAATTACCTGTGGCATAGGCCAGCTTGAGACATAGGCTCAGATAGTGACTCAAGAGCAAGATTCTTTGACATTTTAGGAGTCTTTGATAAATGCTACCTTGTGTCATAGATTGGAAGCTGACTCTGAAACAGTGATTGGCCTGCAGAAGGTTTCTAGGAAGTGCCCCTGTGGAAGGGAGGGATCAGAAGCAAGATGGGGCAAAGGGAGAAGGTAGGCTGGGATGCAGTCCCAATGAAGGCCCATCTGACCCTACAGGCAGCTCTGCAGCTGGGATGGCCCTTCAGCAATATCCAAGTTGAGGCAAAGGTGCTAGGAAACTATACCTACTGATTGCTCGGTTTTCGAGGCTGCTCTAGAAGGAAGCCAGATCTTGGGAGAGGTAGTTTTCTTCAGCTGAAGACATGCCACAAAGGTGTTACAGCTGCAGACCATCTTACAACAGTATCTTCAGCAGCTGAAAGGGGTCAGAGCCACACATCACAGGTTCACCACATGTTATGGGTTGAATTGTATCTCCCAAAATCCGTATGTTGAACCCCTATTCTCTAGGACCTCAGAATGTGAACTTATTTGGAAATACAGTCACTGCAAAGTAGTTAGTTCGTTACTTAAGTTGAGGTCACACTGGAATAGAGTGGGCCCTTAATCCAATCTGACTCACAAGGGGGAATTCGGAGAGATGCACACTGGGAAAACAAGTTCTCACTCAAGACCCACAAACCCACATATAACTCAGTGGTTCATCCCAGATGCAGACCCATACACAGGTGCACAGGGAAGATGTAGAAGTCATAAAGGACCTTTCTCAGAACAGCGGCTTCTCCTGACTTGTAGGAATGCTTTAGCTTTCCGAAGAGAACAAAAACTGCTTCTGATGAGAGCTCCTAGGGTCAGACTACAAGGCTCTGACCTGCCTTTTCACCATGTGTTTTAATCATTTAGATGAGACACTGATGTCATGTTAAACCTTGAGAAGAACAGACCTTGGAGGAAGTTACTTTTGTGTGACAGAACCAATATCCAAAAAGATTAAACAATAAGATAAACCTAATGATGAAATACGTCACAGAAATATGTAGTATCATGTCCTCTGTTAAAAATAAGTGCATTTATTTATTTCTTAATGTTTATTTTTGAGAAAGAGAGAGAGACAGAGCATGAGAGGGGGAAGGGCAGAGAAAGAGGGAGACAGAATCTGAAGCAGGCTCCAGGCTCTGAGCTGTCAGTACAGAGCCCCAACACAGGGCTGGAACTCACGAACCACGAGATCATGACCTGAGCTGAAGTCGGATGCTTAACCTACCTAGCTGCCCAGGCAACCCAAAAATAAGTTTAAATACAGGACGAGAAATAAATATATATTAAAAATGACTTGTAGGTTTTCATGGACCATAAGCTCATTTCGGTCAACTATAAAGAGACTGGCCAGGGGCTAATGAGATAGCAGTCTTTGTCAATGAAGTCCAAGATGAAAGCAGAGATTGTCCAGCTCTCCTCCAAGCTGGTCAGACCACACCTAGGGTGTTCAATTCAGGTATCACATTCCCCAGGGCTCCTGCCAAACCAAAGTCTACTCAGAAGAAATTAGCAGGATGATCAATGACCCATGTCATTTCACGTTCAGAAGAAAATGGAAGAAACTGGGAAGAATTTACCATAAAACAAACAGGAAACAAAGGTTGAAAACCTACTGTAGACAAGAGATTAAGTTTGCTCTGATGGGTCCTGAGAAGCAGGGCTTTCTGAGACACCAATCACTGTTAGTTGAAGAGGAACTTAGGAACCATTAGAGCTCTACAGAGAAACAAACAGAGAGCAATGAGCTCCCCGAAGTTTGTTCCAGGTGTGTCTCACCCCCTTGCCAGGCATAGCAGAGAAAATACGTACATCAGATAGAGAATATGCCTTCTGTGAACCAACGTTCTGTGATTCACCCAACACCTCAGCGCATACTTGCCACCTGTTCACCAGCCCCTTTGCACTTTGTATTTCAATCTTCTACCTTCCAGTGCCTGCCAGGCAGGTGCTTAGTAATTGTTAGCAATTATTACCTTATACACACTCTTCCTTCTCTGTCCTAGGTCTCTAACCTCTTCTGTCAACTTCTATGGGCTTTTTACTCCTCTCTTCCCCCCACCCCCAACAATATAGGCACTCGTAGCCTTAACTAAGGTGCTGCTGGGAAGCTGTGAGTATAGGGAGGAAACTCAAAATATGGTGAAGCCTGTCCCCTCTTATTCTTCCATCTGAGCAATTCCCCCACTGCATCTTACAAAAACAGGAAGACTAAAGACAGTTTCCAAAGGCCCATTTCTTGAACTAAACCACGTGATAATGCTGGTAAGATAACACTGTACAAGGGAAGCAGTGAGGAAAACCATGCACAAGTCTCTCCGTCTGCTGAACATCATCTTTTCACTCATGCTGCTGGTGATAACACTTCTCCAGTGGCTTAGTGTATCAGCAACCTTCTAAACCAACCACATAAATGTGGGCCACCAGCGCCCAAATTAATTAGCATTGTGAAATCATTACTGTGCTAGTCTGTGCAAACCCTTTTCTATCCCCACCTTTATCCCACCATCCCTAAAAGATATAAAACATGGGCTCAGAAGAGCTTGCCCTATGATACTGCTATCATTATGAACACAAGTGTATTGGGAACAACAACAACAAAAGGTTTCCTTAAGAGAAAATACAAGTAACAGCATTAACTAAGTTACTGCCATCAGAAACTAAAACTCCCCATGCTGTCAGTATCTCCCTCTCCTGGATGTCCTTCATATCCAGATTTTTCTGGTCCCACCTGGATTTGCTCCCTGCCAACTACAGCACCATTTCTTTCAAGCCCTCAGCTGGGTTCTTGGTTCCTTAGATCGCTTGAAACCGAACATTTATTTTCCAGAGCCTTAATAAGGTTTCTTTCTTTGCGGTGATACCATACGCCCTACCCTATGCTCACCACACGTTCCCATGCTAGGTATTTAGGTGGGGAGGGGGAGATGGAAGAGAAAAGTTGCTAGGCAATCACCGGTCACCTTTGGCAATAATTTTGCAGTTCACAGATCCCACACCACCACCACCACCACCACCACCACCACCACCATCACAAGAATAGTTTGTCCAACTCATACCACATTATCCACTGGTGACGTGCCACATTTGAACTTTTGTTCACAATCTATTAATTGCAAAACAGCCCAATTCTACTTCTAACTTGCCCTGGCTTGTAAGCAGGTCATCTTCTGCTACTACCTCAGTAGAGAGAATGACTCAAAGGGAGAGGCCAAAAGAACCTTTTATTCCAATTCACTGTGGTTCATTAAGACAACCTTAGGAGTGATTAACTGACCTTTCAGTTACCTACAAATTCTAAGCCTATAGAAAATTAGAATAAACCAAATCTTTGGATGGTGCCGGACTCCAGGAAGCAGAGGCAAGTCCTTTTCCCAGAGGATTCGGCTCTGAATGCAGTTAGAAGCTGCTTTTTCTGTGACCTGTTGAAGATTATCTTGAAACAATTTAAATAAAGTGTCCCCAAAAAATCCAATAATGCTGTACTAATTTTAACTGACAAATCTAGGTATTTGTGACTTTTAAATGTTAAGTAGTTAACTTATTCAAACTCCAAAAGGTAGGTCCTTAATAACATTTCAATAATAGGAAAACCTAGTAGACCACAAATGTCTCTTGATTAAGAAATGTGTAATATGAGGGAAATTATGCATGTATATGTATGTATGTGTTGTGTATATTAAAAGTAGGACCCATGGGGCCCATTTTATGTTGACTGGAAAAATAAACACAAAATCAGGGATGGAGTTAAGCTTAAAACCCCAAATATTAATTTCTTATCACCTTCCAAGCAAATGCTTTATGTATCTTAAAATATAGCCATCATTCTTTTTCTTTTGATAATTCCTATCTAACAGATAACAGGATAAAGGGGCAAATGTTTAAATGTGCCATAAAACTTAAACTATTGTAAATACATTTTTTTTCTTTAACAGTGAGGAAGGTAAAGTCAAACAAATTTAAAAAAAAAACCAACAACTGAGACCGAGTGAGTCCTCTTCAGGATACCAAAGACAAACACCAGGCTGTTTTAATGACATTATAAGTTTTAACGAAAATATAAGGACAATCACTGGTTTGACTGATATTTCCTGAATGGAATTTTTTTATCAAATACACATCCTGGTTTGCTGCAAAGTAGATATATCTTAGACTTTCTGAATTTCTCTTCTTTTTACTGGGACTACTTTCTAATACCTTTTGAATTGCATATTTGTTACTTCTGGCACCATGGTACACAGCACGGGGAGGCAATATATGCCTAGTTTCTAGCCACTATTTTCCACGCAGTGTAAAAACCGACATCTAAAACAAGTACTTGCTTTTCTGAATATAACGACAACTTCAATTCTGCAGTCCAATTAGGTAAGTCACAGTGCTTGATATAAATTCTCCCTCTGCTAGATCTAATTGGTAACAATTAAATTTCACCAGTAGGTCTATTCCATATTATTTTAAAATGTACCATCCCAACTTAGCCACAGGTAATAGACACTGTTCTGAAAAGGACTCTCAAAGGTAAAGCTACTTTGCAATTACAGGACAGCGTGAAACTTCCATCTGTCTGCCCTTCTGTATTCAACAACCACAGTCCTTGGGTTTCAGCCAGCTAACAAAAGACAATATATTGCCATCCTTCTTATTAGATTATGCTGTTGACAGTATGATAATCCATGTGTGTGAGCAAGGCTGAAAAGAAGGTGAGTGAACGGAATTGTCTTTCTTCACAGCAAGCCCGTGAAAAACGTCATTTAGATTTTGGCAAAAGACACTGCCCTAAGAACATCCCTGGTTGTAGTTCTGTGTCTGCACTGTTCAGACTGTATCATCAAAACACCTGCTTGATCTGTTTGTTCTTTGCCCCCACTCCTACCCCATGTTGTCAGCTTATTGAAGGCAGGAAATCCAGTGTGTATTTCTCTGAGATCCCTAGGGAACCTGTGATCTTCTCTGAACAGTAGGGGATCAATGAGGACTTGTTTAGCTAATTTGTTTGCCACTCCTGTTTGCCAACAGTTCACAGTTACACCACATCACTTGATATACTGCTTCAGTGAATCCCTTATAGGGCCTTATAACAGTGTCACAGAATGGAAAAGCACAGGAGGCAAAGGATACTAATACCTGGATTTGGGTCTCAGTTTGCTGCTAACTTAGGTGAAATGGGAGATGCTTTGAAAAATTCCCTTCATTGGGCTTTCAGACTCCTTGACATCTTCCCACAGATAATCTTTAATGTCACCTTTTTAGGAAAGTCTTTTCTAACTACCTTAGTTAAAATTATAACCACTACCAGCTCCAATCCAGCAGCTCTCTCCCCTGTTCTTGTTTTATTTTTCTCCATAGCACTTAATACCATCTCACACATTAACTTATTTACTGACTGCCTCCCCTCACTAGAATGTAAGCTCCATAAAAGCTTTTGTCTCTTTTAACCAAAGTACCTCCACCAGGAACAATGCATGGATGATTGCAGATGCTCATTAAATATTTGTTAATAAGCAATATACAACTACCATTCCACCCATGGGAAGGAGATGGAATTAACAGATTGGAACTAGACTAGGGGTCCATGGCTTTAAGATCTGTGGGCTTCTTTCCCAGAAGATAGACTACATAATGCAACAAAGAAAAATAAATGACATTTGCAAATTCCCCATTATAAGTCCCTCTTTGTTTAGAAATTATGCAAACCCAGTCTTTGTGTTTCTTCTGGAGAATAGGAAGAAGCTTACCCTCTAGTGTCCTGTTTAGTAGAAATTATCAAGAGAAAATGAGTGATGAGTAGATTCCAAGTTACCTAAAGCATTTGCTGGAATTTGGCACCCCAAAGAAAATTTTAAAAAGGGGGTCATAATATCTCCTTTGGGAGATAGCACTTCAATATAGAAGAGATTTACTTGGAAGTTTCAAGAACCTCTCTGTCCATGGTCCATTCCCAATAAGGAGAGGGTAATGAGAACTCATGGCCCAGAATTCTTCAATAACTGAAGAATCCTACCTTCAGGCAAAGGACTGGAAGCAACAATGAAACATCTCAGTATTGATCAGTTTTCTATCTAGCAGGGCATAAATGGATTGAAAAGATCTTTAGTATGTTCTGTCTCTTGGTGTCCTTCAATTTTCCATTTTATTGTTACTCGAAAGAGTTACAGAATAATGTAGCCTAGAGAGAAGTGCCGTGAGAAAGAGCCTTTCTGGCAAGTATATATGATATTAATTATTCTAATCCTTCCCCAAAGGCTCAGAACCCCAGATACCTGGGTAACAGTAAACTGGGGAGAGGAAATGCACAGTTTTATTTCTTGTTTTTGTTTTATTTTAGGACTCTTGGACAAACAGTCTAAGTTGAAATTGATACCCAGGGACTTGACGTGCCATTAGAGCTTAATTGTTAAAGTGAAAGCATATAGGAATGAAATAATAAATGGTTTTCTGGCCTAGATTTTATTCTGGGTAGATCCACTGGATCCAGTTAATTCATAGAGTTATCCAATGGTCATTTTTCTGGGCCATGAATGAATATACTTAGTGGTTGGCAGAATTAACACATTAATTTCTTGACATGTGGGATAAGAGATGTTGCAGTGAAGGAAACCAAATGGAAGCTTCTGAATCTTGCCTTACCTTATCTGAGATAGTGAATAAATGAGAGAATTCCACTTCCAGTTAGAATATATACAGTAATGAGACTATTACTCCAACACTACTGCCAACAAGCTCAAAAAGCTTAAAAAAATAACAACCAAAAACCTAAATCATGGCTTTATTTAACTGATGAGAGGGCTTAGGACACAAACCAAAGTAAACTAAAAACTAAAAACTAAAAACTAAAACCAAACTAAAAACCAGAAAATGATGAGATGCTTCTACTTCTGGCAGAGCACTGGGAAGAGGAGGAATACAGCCTTGACAATGGAAAGGGGAAACCAATCAAACATTTAATAAGCCTCTGAGAGCAGAACATGTGGATTGGAATCCCAAGGAGTCCCCAGCCAAGAGCAAGTCTGCATCTACCTTAGTCTAACATTTCCCATAAGTTTTCATCAAGTACACAAGGATTATATACCAAAGATCGGTTATAATGTGGCAGAACCGAACAATAAAACAAAAAACACTGCCTGAAGCACTCTTCAGGAACACTAAAAGCTGGCAACTAGGCTATGGAGCACAAAGACTCCAGAATCTGGGCAGAGCCCAGATTCCAAGCACTGATGAATGAAAAGTTCTGATACTGCCAAAAAAACAAAAACAAAAACAAAAACAAAACAACCCCACACAAAATTCAAACCAGAGGTGAACTGAATTTAACTAAAGCTACAACAAAGTCCAGATTCAGTTCAAAGTCCAGATATGATAGTCTTAGTGTCCTATACTGGTGACCTGCCAGAAGAAGGATCACCATATTATCTACTTCAGTCTCTACAATTCTCTTACACATAATATTGGGCCATATAGTCAAACAATATAGGATATAAGAAGAAACAAGAGAATCTGGTTCATGACCAAGAGAGGAAAACCATGAATAGAAGCAGATTCTCTCTTTCTCTATATAGCTATCTCTATATCTCAGACTGTAAAATATCCCATAATTAAAAGATAGTGATTTTAAAGTAATTATAAACATTAAAAGAAATACTGGAAAAGATAGACAAAATGTGAAAACAGATGGAGAATTTTAGAAGAGAGATGAAAATCATACACAAAGTTAAAAGAAATTACTATAAAGGAAAAATATGGTATCAAAATTAAGAATTCAAGCAATAGGCTTAACAGCACATTGGATACTGCAGAGGAAAAATAAGTAAACTTAAAGAGAAGTAATAAAAATTACTCAAATTGAAATATAAAGGGAAAAAGGAATGAAAAACGAAACAGAACATCTTAAATTTCTGAGACAAATATTCAAGAGTCTGGTACACATATACGTGGAATGCCAGAAGTAAGGGAGTAAGAAAATGGAACAAAAGAAATATTCAAAGAGATAATGCAATTTACCCCAAAGCGATAAAAATACATCATCCCATGAAGACAAAAGTTTCAGTGAACCACAAGTGGAAACACACACACACACACACACACACACACACACACACTTATGCGCAACATAGCCAAACTTCTGAAAAACAAAGGTAGGGAAAGATCTAAAAAAGCAGAAAGAAGATAAAACACATTATATACCGAGGAAAACTGGCATCACTTCTCATCAGAAACAATAAGAAAGCTAATGGAAAAGGCTAAAAGAGAATGGAAAAATATTTTAAAGTGCTGTAAGAAAAAGGAAAAGCCAACCTAAAATCCCATATCCAGCAAAATTATTCTTCAAGAATGAAGATGAGATAAAGGCATTCTCATTAGCAACCTGAAAGATTCTGTCTCCAGGAGATCTGTACAAGAAACACTAAAAGAATTTCAGACTGAAGAAAAATGCTATCAAATACTGGATATGAGGAAAGGAAAAAAAGCACCAAAATATATATATTTTAAAAATTTAAAAGATTATTTAAAAGATTATTGATTATGAAAAAGAAAAACAAGTAACATTAGTAATGTAAAGTTTATAGCATATACAGAAGTAAAATATATAAGAATAAGAGAACAGAAGTCAGGAAAAGGAATAAAAATACTTGCATTGTATTTTAAGGTTATTATACTCCTCATGAGGTAATGGACTATTACTTGAAGATATTTTGTGACAAAATATATATCATAATCTCTAGAGAAAACACTAAAGTCAAATGAGATACAGCTAAATATACAATAGAGGAGATAA
Organism: Panthera leo; assembly: GCF_018350215.1. Taxonomy (NCBI): domain Eukaryota; kingdom Metazoa; phylum Chordata; class Mammalia; order Carnivora; family Felidae; genus Panthera; species Panthera leo. The sequence goes on from NC_056680.1 coordinate 138,370,569, forward strand.
ACTAGGGTCCTAAAACATTACTTCATCAAAAATAAGATAACAGTAGGGGATAAAAGAAAACAAAATGCAGATGGTAAAATTAGAAGAGGAAAGTAGACAAATCCACAATTATAGTTGGAGATTTTAACAGGTTTCTCTCAGTAACTGGTAGAAAAATTAAGCTTCTCCCCAATCACTAAGGATATATAATATTTGAATGACACTATCAACCAACTTCACTTGATTAACATTGAGGAAAAAATCACAATTAAAATTTCATAATACACATTCTTTTCAAATGCATAAGGACCATTTGCCAATATTTAAAAAGTCAGTATTTCAAGTACTTAAGGGGCACCTGGCTGGCTCAGTCAGAGGATGCAACTCTTGATCTCGGGGTTGAGTTCAAGCCCCTCATTGGGTGTAGAGATGACTTAACAATAAAATCTTAAAAAAAATAAAAATAAAAAATTAAGTATTTAAAATGTCAATATTTAAATGTCAGCGTTTAAAATGATAAATGTATAACAAAGTATGTTCTCTAACCATGGTGGCTTTAGATCAGAAATCAATAAAAATTAAGGCATCTAGAAAATCCCTAATATCTGTAAATTAAGTAACACACTTCTAAATAACCCATGAGTCAAAAAGAAAAAATTATAATGCTAGAAAATATTTTGTACTGGAAGGTCATTAAAAGATTGTAGTATATTAGCATATCAAAATTTGCAAGACACAGCAAAAAGTAGTGTTTCAAGAAAAAATTTATTGGTCTAGATATTTACATTAGAACAAAAAAGCATAAAGTCAATTATCTAAGCTTCCACCTTAAAACTTATTTTTCTTTTTTTACTAGGCAAAGAACTTTATTAATCTTGTTTCAAAATTTATTCCCAGGCTTCTTCAGCTTAATTTAGCTGCAAAGAATGAATTGTGTATAAGCAAAAACTGAAAAGAGCTGCAGTGTCCAAGGGCTTGGGCTTAAAAATATTAGAGACCTAGATTTTATCAGATCCATGAACAAAATTTTTAGAAAGCAGTCATAATATAAAATAGCAGCTCCCAGTAACTGCTTCAAGTTTTTTCTTCTTCAGAAGTTGGCTCAATCCAGTCTGCTTCATTCTTGGAAGCTTCATCAAAATTCTCCACAAAATCTGGAACTTCATCATCATCCTCCTCTCCGGTAGCAAGTGGTGCCTTTCCATCCACAGATTGTTTGGGCAGAGCTTCAGCCAGCCTTCTTAAACTCGTCAGACTGTCTGCACCAAGTTGGTTTAAGATACTGGGTAGCATTTCTGTCAGCTGCTTTGTCTCAGCATGGCCTGTTCGCTGCCAGGGATGCCTGAACTTTAGGGTTGTTAAAATGGATCACTGCTCCTTGGTTTGTGAACATATTCACTTCTTCAATACCAGAGATATTGTTTACATCTAACTTCTTTAAGGAGAACTGATGTTTTTTATCATCTGCGGTAGCTGTTCTATGAACCGCCTTCTTCTTTCGGGGAGCACTTCCTTTCCCACCAATGCGCACTTGTGCTTGCAGTTTGGTGAGTTTCTCCTGGTTCATGATAGTTTCTTTCATCTTGTTGGGGCGGAAATGGGACCGCGCGCAGGGGACTAGGGTTGGCGCTCAGGTGGTCTCGGGTGGACCAGCTGAGATTAGGCGCACACACATGGGGAAGCAAGATGGCCTAAAAACTTATTTTTTAAGTAGAGTAAATTAAGTCCAAAATAATGAAAGAAAGAAAACAATAAAAAGGATGGAAATCAATACGATAGCAAATAGACAATAGAAAAAAATCAACAAAATGTTTTAAAAGTTTAATTGACTTTATAATCCTCTAGTAAAGACTTATCAAAAAAAAAAATAGAAGGCACAAATTACTAATAGCTTTCTGAAGGCTGAAATGGGGACCCTTCTGAAGATGAAATGGGGACATCACTACAGATGCTACAAATATTAAAAAGATAATAAGTGGATATTTTGAACAAGTTCACGCCAATGAATTTGACAGGTAAAGGAAATGAACAAATTCCTTGAAAAATACAACTTTTTAAAGTGGACAGGAAAAAAATTAGAAAATAGCTTTCTATCTATTAAAGAAAGTGTATTTCCAACTAAAATCTTGTAACAAAAATAACTGCGGGCCCAGATAGCACTACCAGTGAATTCTGTTAAACATTTAAGGAAGAAATAATTCTAACCTCACACAAACCATTTTAGAATGAAATCTTGCCATTTGCAACTACATGGATGGAACTGGAGGGTATTATGCTAAGTGAAATGAGTCAGTCAGAGAAAGACAAAAATCATGACTTCACTCATATGAGGACTTTAAGACACAAAACAGATGAACATAAGGGAAGGGAAACAAAAATAATATAAAAACAGGGAGGGGGACAAAACAGAAGAGACTCATAAATATGGAGAACAAACTGAGGGTTACTGGAGGGGTCTTGGGAGGGGGGGATGGGCTAAATGGGTAAGGGGCACTAAGGAATCTACTCCTGAAATCATTGTTGCACTATATGCTAACTAATTTGGATGTAAATTTAAAAAATAAAAAAGAAAATAAAAAAAAAAAAGAAAATGTAAGAGGAGGGAATACTTCCCAAATCAATTTAAGAAATTAGACCTGAAAAGACACAAACAAGAGATGAAAGATTCAGAATAATTTTCTTTAGGAACACAGGAACAAAATAATCTTAACAAAACATGAGCAAATCAAACTCAGCAGCATATATACTATATAAGATAATACAACATGATCAAATGGGGTTTAATCCAAAAATTCAAGTTTGGCTTAACATTTCTACATCGATCTATGTAATTCACCCAATTAATTAACAGCATAAGGAGGGGAATCATTATTATTTTAATAGATGGAGGAAAAGTATTTGACATCTTAATAGAAAAAATGTATTCATCATAAAAACTTAGCAAACTAGGAAGAGAAGAAAACTTCTTTCTGATAAAGTGAATCCTTGGAAAACTATAGCTAACATTATACATAATGGTAAAACACTGAACTCTTTTTCATTAACACTGGAAATAATGCAAACGTGTCTGCTGTCACTTATTCCATTCAACATTATAATGCAAGTCCCAGCTAATGTAATAAAGCAAGAAAAAAAGAAAGAAAAAAGAAATATTAGGAAGTATAACCATTCATTGATTGCTACACTCCAACTACGTGCAAACATACATAGAAAACCCAAATGAATCTTCAAAAACACTTATAAAATAACTAATAAAATAAAACATAAATAAATAACACTAGTAATAAAACTACTAATCCTAATGAATTTTTAAGGCGATCGAATACAAGATCAGTATGCAAAAATCAAAGTATGCAAAAACTGTAATCCAAAACACTTTAAAATTACATTTAAAAATGTTTTAAAATAAATTTATAATTCAATAGCAAACATCATACAATTAAGAATAAATCCAACAAAGGGCGTGTAATACATCTACCTTGAAAACTACAAAGCATTGCTGAAAGAAACTAAAGAAGACATAAACTAATGAAAAGATATATGTCATTCATGAATTAAAAGACTCAATATTGTATTTCTTGTCTCTCCAAATGCCATGCAATCCCAGTCAAAATTCCAGTAAGGATTTTCATAGAAATTTATAAGCTTATTCTAAAACTTATATAAAAATGCAAAACACTTAGAATATCCAAATCAATATTGAAAAAGAAGGACAAAGTAAAATATTTGCATTGATTTAATGGTTTTACAGCTAAAATAATTAAGACAATGTTGTTGGCCCAAGCATAGATGAATAGATCAGTGGAACAGAATAGAGAGTCCAGAATAGACCAACACACATATGGTCAACTGAGGGGGAAAAGAAAAGCCTTTTTTTTTTTCTTAACAAATGATTCTGGAACTGGATAAACATGTGGAAAAAATGGACCTCTGCCTCCATGCAACCATACACAAAATTTAATTTGAGATGTATAATAGCCTAAATGTAGAAGCTAGATTCATAAAGCTTTTAGCAGAAAATATAAGTATATGTCTTCGTGACTTTGAGGTAAGAAAAGGTTTCTTAAATCACAAAAAGCATTAACCACAAAAGAGTAAATTCTGCTCATCAAAGACACCTGAAAAAGTGAACAGCCAAAACAAACAAACAAAAGAACACGGCCTCTTATATATGGAGAACTAGTGGCTGCCAGAGGGGAGGTGGGTGGGGGAATGGGTGATATAGGAGAAAGGGAATTAAAAGATACAAACTTCCAGTTACAGAATAAATAAATCATGGACATGAAGAGTACAGCATAGGAAACATAGTCAATAATATTATAATAACACTGTATGGTGTCAGATGATGACTATACTAATGGGTGGTAAGCACTGAATAATGTATAGAATTATCAGGTCACTATGTTGTACCTGAAACGAATATAACATTATATGTAAACTATACTTCAATTAAAAAAAATGAAAAGTTGGGGCACCTGGCTGGCTCAGTCAGAAGAGTGTGTGACTCTCGATATTGGGGTTGTAGTTCGAGACCCACGTTGGGTGTATAGATTACTTAAATAAATAAAACTTAAAAAAAAAGAAAAGAAAAGTCAACCCCTGGGGAAAATATTCACAGTATATCCTTAAGAAAGAACTTATAGCTGGAATATACTTTTAAAAACTGCTACAAATCAATTATTAAAAAAAAATTTAACGGGCAAAGGGTTAAAGAGACAGTAAGAGAAGACCAGGTATAGCCAACATCATGTGAAAAGGTGCTCAAAATCATCAATCAGGAAAATGCAAACTAAAACCACAAGGAAGTGGTTGAAGTGAATGAAACCACCATTTTCACACCTCTTACAGAGTGGTTTGAGCCAAAACTATTCTAGTTCCCCGTGTTGATGAGGATCTACACCTCATATATTGCCAGTGGGAGTGAAAAATTAGTATAACCTTTTTGGGGAACACTTTACAAAGTTTCTTAAAAAGATAAACATCTCCTCTATAACCCAACAATTCAACTCCTAAAAATTTACTCATGATAAATGAAAATATATGTTCACACACACACACGAAAAAACTTGACATGAGTGTTAATAGCAGTTTTACTCTTAACGGCCATAACTAGAAAATAATTCAAGTATCCATTAATAGGAGAATTTATAAATGCATTATGATATATGCATTTACTGGAATACTACTCAATCTTAAAAGGAACAAACAAGTGATACCATGAACAATATGAATGAATCTCAAAATAGTATGGTGAGAGAAAGAAGCCAAAACCAAACCAAAACAAAACAAAACAAAAATCATACTGTATGATTCCATTTATATGAAACCCTAGAAAAGCCAAGTATAATATACAAGCAGAAAGTGGATCAATGCCTGCCTGGGGTCAGGGCTGAGAAAGCAGGTAAAATTAACCTGAAAATGGTATATGAAAACATTTTTGGATGTAAAAATGTTTTCTATTTTGACTGTGTGTTAGGTTACATAGTTGCACACGACTGTGAAATTTCACTGGACGACATACACTTAAGATTTTATTGTAATGAATTATACTTCAGTGAAAACCAACCAACCACATTAATTAATTAATTAATTAATTGCATATATCTTGCTCTTGAAAAAGGATAGAGATTTACAGCACCCTTAGAAATCTAAAGGTTGCAAGGGTGGAAGTGTTCAGCACATTTTCATTTGATTCTCCTGTATGGTCCTTATAATAGTGATGGTTCCTGAAGAATGACAGTAGATATTTTCAAGTTCAATTCAACAGTAGTCCCAATTGCAATTAAGGTGCCAGATATGAAATATTTTCTAGAGCAGATTAACATGATTCCAGATACATGATATGTAGCTATTCGTCTGGCAAATGCTTTCTTTTCCATCTCTCTCAAGGAAGACCAGAAACAATTCACATCCATGTAAGATGGACAGCAGTATACATTTAGAGTCTTCTCTGAAGGTTATATTATTCCTGCTCTCTGTCACAATATAGTCCAAAAAGGCCTAGACCATCTGGACATTGACATTTAGCATGACACAACATTGGCCCACTATACCAATGGCATCATGTAAATTGGATCAGATGAGCAAACACAGCTAGTATGTTGGAGACTTTCAGTAGATTTCTGTTTTATTTTGTTTTGTTTTGTTTTGTTTTGTTTTGTTTTGTTTAGGATTTCAGTGGTCTGAGGTACACCAGGATTATCACACATGAGGCTCTGGAGACAACACATTTTATACTTGCAAATACTACTCCAACCTATTTACTGAGTGACATGGGAGATTGACAGCTTGTAATGAGATCCAGACATGCAAAGGACTCTATGGCTGTAGCACAAGTTAGCCCTGGCTGTATAATCTAACAGACCCTAGAGGAGTCTGTGATGAGAAGAGATGTTGTAGGGGGTTATGGCAAGTTCTCATAGGAGAGTTATAACATTAGACACCTGAAGTTCTGGAGTAAGGCCATGGCATCTGCAGCAGAGAACTGGCTATAGTAACACAGAAGTGGTACATCGGAGATGAGTCATAAGCAAGGCCAGAGGGCACAAATAACTGCATCAGCTGATGATCCAGATTCCTATCACATCCATTATTATTGCAAGTATGCCTCCCCCTCTGCTCACACCTATCGCAAATACTACCTTAGACCCATAGTCCAGAGGTGAGAAAAGGCCATGCTGAGTTCACAGATGGGTTGGCTCAGTATTTATATGCAAACCAAAAATTGGCTGCAATTGCACTATATCCTGACTTGGGGGGCGGAGAGGTATCATCAGGAAAATCCTCCCCAAAGGCAGTCTTGGATGTGGATTTCCCCTGGAGAAGGGGAGTTCAAAGGCTCAGGCCCCTTGCCTCAGTTGGAGACATTTCTTCAGAACTCTCCCAGCTATTTAGTACACTATGGGAGCAGCTGAGGCTTCTCTTAGGACTGCATCACAATTCAACTTCTCCTTCTGCCCAATCCTGCTTCCTTCACATGATTACAGATGTTTTTCCCAAGAGCACATCACAACAATCTCCAATTCAATCTGCTTCCCAGGAAACCCAACTTGCAATAATTAATACAAAGAATCAGTATAATAAGTTAGGATTAAAAGTTCTGCATTTATAGTTTTGGGGATGCATGGAGGAATATTAGTTCTGCTTGGAAATTCAAGTTATCCATTTTGACACTTAGGTTTTTCAGTTCTGGTGGAGACCTACCTATACCTTGAGCTCCACTTCAGATCTGGTGGTGTTCATAGGAGTGTCATACCACTACCTGAAAGCAGAGGGCGCTTTTGTCTGAAACATGTACCAACAAATTATTTTTCTGCAGCAAGGGGAGAGTATCTCCCAAGAGACTAATACTTGGCTGGTGGAATTGAGAAATCTTCACAGGTATGTGTATATATATATATGTGTGTGTGTGTGTGTGTGTGTGTGTATATACGTGTGTGTGTGTGTGTGTGTGTGTGTATATATATATATATATATATATATGAGGATTTTGTGTAAAAAGAGAAGAAATAAAGACAAAAATTTAATGTTTTTAAAGGAGCAGTTGAGAAAAAAAAGGTGACATCCATAGATGAATTTCCAGAAATGGATTAGGTTTTTTTGTGTTGGTCCGAGTTAACACATTATTTTTAAAATGGAAAAGGAAGTCAATAAACAAAATGAATGAACATTGCTACATATGGTAATATGGGTGAATATATGAATTCATATATATATATATATATTAATTATTCTTCTTGTCTTTAAGTACATATATGTTTATATATAATATATACACATATACATACATATATGTATATATACATACATGTATACATATATGTATGTGTATATACATATATGTATACATATATGCGTGTATACATATATGTGTGTACATATATGTATACATGTGTGTGTACATATATGTATATAATAATATATACATATATAAACATATATGTATTTAAAGGCAATAAGAATAATTAATAACCAATTCCGGGGGAAAGAAATATACTGTATAGGAACAGCCATGCTTAGAATATGCTACTCAAAGGAGAAATATTTCTTTCCCCTTTTCCTTTGTCAGATTTTTAAAACTGGACCTCAGGTGCACAGAATTGCTTTAATCATAATCCTAAATCCATAACAGCCTTCCATTATTTATACATAAAAAGTTCTCCTTTATTTGTTGTTCATTTGTTGGTTTGTTGATTTTAAAAACAGGGGCGCCTGGGTGGCTCAGTCGGTTAAGCGTCCGACTTCAGCTCAGGTCACCATCTCACGGTCCGTGAGTTCGAGCCCCGCGTCGGGCTCTGGGCTGATGGCTCAGAGCCTGGAACCTGCTTCCGATTCTGTGTCTCCCTCTCTCTCTGCCCCTCCCCCGTTCATGCTCTGTCTCTCTCTGTCTCAAAAATAAAACAAAACAAAAAAAAAAGTTAAAAACAATTATGAAATCATCACCCAACAAATATTAAAATGATGATGATAACTGATATCCACATGAGATCCTTGCCCATCTTATCTCCCTGTCTCTCACCTTGAAACCTGAGTTCATTGTTACCTTGCTTTCCTTTGCATACAATTATATTAGGTTTATCTGTATTTATTAATAGCATATACTTTTGGTTTGGTTGTTTTTAAACTTATAAAAAGGGCATCTCTATACACTTTTAGTATGTTATATTTCACAATAAAAAGGGCTATTTAAAGGTATCATGCAGGATGTAATCTCTGGGGACTTTTCACTTAAAATTATATTCCTAACATTCACCCATATTACCATATGTAGCAATGTTCATTCATTTTGTTTACTGACTTCCTTTTCCATTTTAAAGATAATGTGTTAACTCAGAGCAACACAAAAAAAACCCTAATCCATTCCTGGAAATTCATCTACAGACGTCACCTTTTTTCTCATCTGCTCCTTTAAAAACATTAAATTTTTGTTTTTTATTTCCTTTCTTTTTCCACAATATCCTCATTTATTTTACTCAGTATCTCGTACATGCCTTGCTTTTTCCTTTTCCAACATAGTTTCAAGGAACCCTGGAATCTGTTCTTTAGTCTCAGAAGGAAGGGTGCTTGTTTTTCTAAAAAACCAGAATAGAGAAATTTAAAATGCCTTTTATATAATGCCACATTTGAATATGCCCTGTGCCTACACATAAACCTTGTTCTTGTGGGTCCCTTAAGCCCACCTGAGGCCTTATACCAGTTGAGCTGTTTGTAAAGATTCATTTGGTTGGGCATAAAGAAATCTCCTGTGGTATTGAAAACACATCCCTCAGAGAATAAAGGACCAAGCTGTTGGGCATAATGAAAATCAAGTATTAAACCTAAGCCATACTGGCACTTCACACACCTGGAACAACAGCCTGATGCTTTGGAGAGACAATGGCAGAAAACGAATCTCATGTGTATTCCAGATGGTTCTGAAGGATCACAGACAAAAAGCGTTTGTCCCCACCCCCTTCTCAGAGCAACTCCAATTAAAATTTCCTCCTAGTCTCCACTAAACACTCAAAGTTAATAAACCCCAAGGATGTGACAGGTTATCCTTGTCTCCCGACCAGTGGTGTGCATGTGAAGTCATCTTGAAGAAGAAATTACAAACACCCAAACTACAAGGTTACATGAACTTCTTTTTTGTGGATGTAATGACCAACAGAAAACACAGGTTTCCACCCAGAGATGAATGCAATGGGAATTTAAAATGATCTGAGCTCCACAGTGCTGGAGGCCGGCTGGGAGAAAGAAGTCCCCTGCTCAAACGGGTGGCAGCAGTGGACAGTGCAGCCACATTTCTGCAGATACAGAAAGAATACAGTTCCACCATTCACAGCAGCTTTTAAAAGAGCAAATATTTTCTATTCATTCTAAAGAAAATTATGTTTGTGAGACTAGAAAATTGTGTGGATGCAAATTCTCCAACCTGGTAATTATCTCTGATCCATTTCAATAAGCAAAGGTTTGGAGGAATTATTCACATATGAATCATTTTCACTGCTTTTTATTTGCAGAATAGATTGGAACTGTATGAATAAGAGACCTTCAACTCCTATTAACATTTTTGCATGCAATTGAGGCTCTCCAGAAATTAAAAGACAAACATTGGTAAATCAATAAAAGAAAACATTATTTTACTTCACCTTGGGCTCAGCCACCCACTGCCTATCTTCTCTCCATCCTTGGAAATTTTTCTTTTCAGCTGACCCAGCCAGAATGTAGACAGGTGGTGAGGAGGTGGGAATGGGCACTGCAGCTGAAGGGAGCTGCTTGAGCAAAGGTGAGACTACATGGAGAGGGAAAAAAAAAACAACAAAGTGACTCCTTTAGCTGGATTGAAGGGTTCATGTGGGGAAGTGGTTGGCTGTAGAGGAGGAGGCTGTTTGTGGATGGATTTGAATGTCAGGATAATTGGAAGCCACAGAGGCCACTGGGGTGAATAAGTAAGAGGGAATGTGTGTGTGTGTGTGTGTGTGTGTGTGTGTGTGTGTGTGTGTGTAGGGGATGGGTGCCAGCCAAGGACTTAGGCTAACAAGGGAGAGGCTGTAAATGCCAGTAAGTAGATCACTGCAGTAAAAACCAAAGAACTGATGTCAGACCAACCACCAGAGTTACTTCATAACTCCACCACCTTGGGCAAGTTACTTACCTTGTCTAAGTTAAAACTACTTCCTCTCTAAAATGGGGATGATATTAACAAGTCCTAATTCATGGGATGGTTGAGAGAATTAAAAAATCACCTATAGAAAGTATTGGACATCTTGGAAGATTCAGTATACGTAGCAGAAACTATCATTGTTATCTTATCATAATTATCATTTCAGGAAAATTAATTCTCTATATGAGATGAGTAGAAATATCCATCCTCTGTTGCACATGGCTATGATAGAAAGAACCCAATTATCAGCAATTATATAAAGTGACAGTTTTTATTTTGAATAACCTTAAGAATGTGCCTTTCTTGGAATAAGCTATTACAAATTCCTTATTTAAAATGTCCTTAGGGCAAAGTGAATTTTATCTCTTTAAATTACAAAGAATAAACACAGGTGAACTTCAACTTAAGTTTCTCTGTAAATTTTCTGTGGGAAAGAAATTGGCCCAAGTTTAGAAAAAAGAGCTAACTCACACGTTAAAGACAAGTCTGTGCAGAGAATATACAGTAATGGCTGCACCAGCCGGGAATCACCTCCCTCAGGGAGGAGCAAGGTAGCTACAGATTGTAGCAGATGGGGATTATGTTTTCTTTGTTTGGCTTTCTCGGTCTGAGGCACAAGAACACGATGGAACACAATTGCAGAATTAGGCAATTCCATACCCACCTAGTGCCTCCAGTTTTCTTTCTATTGAAGGAATGAGGAAATTCAAAGGAACAGCCATGCTCATTTTCTAAATAAGCTACTTAAAAGTTGAGATTTATGTGACTTATTTTAGTAGGTGGTTGTGTGAGGCAGAGGAAAGCTTATTGACATAAGGATGGGATGACTCAGATCAGATCCCAGCTCCTTACTTAGGGAGAGATAGACTGTGTTCCACCTCATTTATCAGAAAAGGAGAGGGCTTGAATTATATGATCAAGTTTCTTCCAGGTCTCAAATTCTGATACTACATTAGCCACATTTTATACAGCAGTGTCTCCTAACTCCTCCAAGCCAGATATGGTTTTTCCCTCCATTGAAAACCTGTAGGATTTCCCCCTTTTAGAACACTTGCTATGCTCCACCTTGGATTCTATAGTTAAGTATGTGCTCATCTCTTTATTTCCCTCTAATTGACTATAAGATCCTTTAAGGGAGGAGATTTTTAAACTCATATTTACATAATCCAACAATATATAGAAAGAATTAAACACCACAGCCAAGTGGGATTTATTCCAAATGTCCAAATCTGGTTCAACATTCAAAAATCAATTAGTTTGGGGCACCTGGGTGGCTCAGTTGGTTAACCGTCCGACTGCCCCTCGGGTCATGATCTCGCGGTTCGTGAGTTCAAGCCCCACGTTGGGCTCTGTGCTGACAGCTTGGAGCCTGGAGCCTGTTTCAGATTCTGTGTCTCCCTCTCTCTCTGCCCCTCCCCTATTCACGCTCTGTCCCTCTCTGTCTCAAAAATAAATAAACATTAAAAATAAAATAAAATAAAAACCAAACTCCTGTAACTGTCCATCTTTGTCATCACAAATAGGAGGAAGCCTAAAACTTTATAGGCACTATATTGTAATCAATAGAGAACTTGCTCATCACTTCAGAGAACACTTCCAATGAATAAAAATGTCTTATTTTGTAATTTAAAAGGGTGGTGATTTTATGTGCAATTATTCCATATTGTTTTGGAATGTCACAAAGACTAGCCCAAGGGGGCTAATTTAAGAAACTCAAAATACCAAGCTTTGAGAGAAAATATTCCATATTAGCTACAAGCCATTAAAGACTCTTGGGGCGCCTGGGTGGCTCAGGCAGTTGAGCCTCCGACTTCAGCTCAGGTCATGAGCTCATGGTTTGTAGGTTCGAGCCCCAAGTCGGGCTCTGTGCTGACAGCTCGGAGCCTGGGGCCTGTTTCGGATTCTGCGTCTCCGTCTATCTCTCTGACCCTCCCCCGTTCATGCTCTGTCTCTCTCTGTCCCAAAAATAAATAAACATTAAAAAAAAAATTAAAAAAAAAAAACAAAAATCAATTAGTTTAATCCACCATATCAGTAGCCTAAAGAAGAAAAGCCACATGAACATATCAATTAATGCAGAAAAAGCATCAATTTTCTGCTTTAGGAAGAAAGCAGAAACACCATTAGTGATAAAAACTCTCAGCAAACCAGGAAGACAGGAGAACTGTCTCAACTTGATAAATAACATATACATACATGAGTTAAATAGAATTTTTTTTTTTATATATTTTTTTTAACGTTTATTTGAGACAGAGAGAGGCAGAGCATGAACGGGGGAGGGTCAGAGAGAGAGGGAGACACAGAATCGGAAGCAGGCTCCAGGCTCTGGGCCATCTTCAGCCCAGAGCCCGACGCAGGGCTCGAACTCACGGACCGTGAGATCGTGACCTGAGCTGAAGTCGGACGCTTAACCGACTGAGCCACCCAGGTGCCCCGAGTTAAATAGAATTTTTAAACAAAACTTAAAAAAATAACATTTACAAAAAATCTACAGCTACCATCAAATTTACTGGTGAGAGACTGGACCCTTTCCTCCCAAGATTGGAAACAAGACAAAGATGTTCTCTTTACTCCTATTCAACATTATACCAGAAATCTTAGCTAATGCACTAAGACAAGAAAAATAAATAAAAAGATTTACAGATTTGAAAGGAAGAAATAAAAATATTTTTAGTGATAGATGGCATGATAGTGTATAGAGAAATCCCCAACAAAGAACTTCTGGAACTAATAAGCTTATATAGCATGTTCATAGGAATCAGTGTCAATGTGAAAAGGAAGACTGTGTTTTTATACACCAGTAATGAACATTTGTAACCTGAAAATGTTTCTTAATACTATTTATAATAACACCAAAATATGATATACTCTGGTATAAATCTAGCATAATATATGCAGAACCCATGTGTGGAAAACTATAAAACATCAATGAAAGAAATCTAAAGAAATGGAGAGACAGTGTGTACCCATGGATTAGAAACCAGTGAGTTTTTGCCAGAGGTTCAAGGGGAGAGGGGCTGAACAGATGAGGCATAGATTTGGGGGTGGGGGTGAAATAATTCTGTATGGTGCAGCAGTGGTGGATTTATGATATTATATGTTTGCCAAAGCCCTTGGAACTTTACAGCGCAAGGAGTAAAGTTCAATGTGTGCAAAATTTTTAAAAAGTTACTTAGAAGTTCTTAGAATCCCAGGAAGGAAGGCAGACGGGGACAAGATCTAACTGTATTACAAATATGTAAAACAACCTCACTGGAAGGGATGAGATAAAAGTTGCTTATCTAAGTCACGTTGGAAATAAATGGACAATGTCAGACAAAATGAACTGTCCACAAGCATGATATTCTAGCTGATGAAGCTTTTCCCCATAGGTGTACAGGTTACCAATTCAGAAACCACTCTATGTGAACAAATAAGTAAATGGATATTGGACGGTAGGAATGAGATTTCTCACTCTTTGAGTGGGAGATTAAAAATAAGAAAGAGAGGAGGGCTAGAATGATCCATGTATTACTTGAGTGAAGTTTGAGACAGCAATATGAACTCATGTTTAGGTTCATATAGATACATAGACATATTTGTGTGTGTATATGTTTATATATATGTATATATATGTATACATGTATGTATATATGTATGTATGTATATATAGGGGTGTGTGTGTGTGTGTGTGTGTGTGTGTGTGTGTGTAGCCAATTTTTTATCCACCTCTTGAGAAGCTGCTTATTTCTCAAAAGCATTGGTAGTGTCCTTCATTGACTGTGAGTCTGAGTCTTTTTTTCCCCAGCCTTTACTGAAGTATGGTTGACAAAATTGTATACATTCAGGTTGTACAATGTAATGTTTTCATAAACATATACGTGCATAGATATACACATATACATATATATATATATATATATATACATATACATATGCCAGTTATTATACACATGTATATATCCCTGCTCTGACAGCTCTGAGGGCCTGGAAGCAATGAATGCCCGGTAGCAAAGAGCATACCTAGTGACCAAATCTTGATTTCTACTATCATTCTCCAATAAAAAGAACCAGGGATTCTTGGAAAAACAGTGAAATCTATGACTCGGACAGTAAATTTATAAGATGAGCCTGGAACATCTTCTAGTGCCAGCATGTAAGGAAGCACTCAAACACACACACACACACACACACACACACACACACACACATGAACACGCACACGCACACACACTGACAGTGATGGGGTTATGTCAAACGGACATAGGAGCCAACTGAAAAAGATCTCAGTTGCCAAAGCTGGAATAATTGGAGCAAAAAAATAAACTAGAATCGTATTATAACTCAAAGTATAAAGCGAACATCTATGAGTCAACACTGATATACATAAATGCTTAAACAGATAAATAAATAAATGGAGAAAAGGCAAATCTCCCATGCAGAAGAATTCCAAATAATTTATGTAGAAGCTCTGCCTTCAGGGAGGTAGAACTCCCCACCTGAGGTTGAAACCAGTTATATACAGTTTTGTGATTTTCTCCAGTAGCACATTAGCAACCTGTGTACAGTAAGAAAGCAAGCAGGTACATGAATTGATTCAAGACTGGAGCTTAAGGTGAGGCTTGCAGTAAAATTAGAAGATTAGGATGCTGAAAATACTGGCAAGGAAGTGGCTGACATCACGCGCTGTGAAGTGTAGGCTAACTAGGGAAGGAGTCAAGACCCTGGAGTGGCAGTGATCTAGATGAAAAAGAATAAAGAGGTCTCAGAGAAGTGTATTGAAGAGAGGTTAGCAATGCCATTCATGAATGGCTTGAAAGATGACAATTACTTTGTATAAGAGCAAAATTGACCAGGGAGACCTGCATTTTGAGTGTGGCAGGGGATTCAGGGATGAGAAGGCAGCAGGATCAAATGGTTTTAAGTCTCAGATTTTAAGCAGCTCACTGGAAGCCTTGAAGGGTGTCAGCAACTGTATTCTTCCTAACCGAGCATATTGCCTTGGTTGTTTAATGTCACAAAGGAAAGGGTAGTAAGAAACTATCTGGCTGCTTTTGAAAGGCTGAAATTGGAGACTGCCAATTTTTTATCCACCTCTGAGAAGCTGCTTATTTCTCAAAAGCATTGGTAGTGTCCTTCATTGACTATGAGTCTGAGTCTTTTTTTTTCTCCAGCCTTTACTGAAGTATGGTTGACAAAATTGTATACATTTAGGTTGTACAATGTAATGTTTTGATAAACATACGTATTGTGAAATGGTTACCACAATCAAGCTAATTGACATATCCATCACCTCATATAGTTACTCTTTTTTGTGTGTGGTGAGAACACTTGAGATCTACTCTCTTACCAAATTTCAAGTATGCAATACATTATGATTAACTATGATCACCATGCTGTACCTTATGTCTCCAGAAGGTACTCATCTTATAATTGAAAGTCTGTACCCTTTGATCAATATCCCTCCTTTTTCCCCATCCCTTTGCCCCTAGTAACCAGCATTCTCTTCTCTGCTGATGTGAATTCAACTTTTTCCTTCAGATTCCACATATAAATGACACCATTCAGTATCTGTCTTTCTGTTTCTGGCTTATTTCACTTAGCATAAGGTCCTGTAGCTTCATCCATGTTGTTACAAATGATAGTATTTCCCTCTTTTGCAGGGGGGGGGGGCTGAATAATACTCCATTGTATATATATACGTAACATCTTCTTTGTCTATTCATCATCTGCTGATGGACACTAGGTTGTTTCCATATCTTGGCTATTATGAATAATGTTCCAGTGAACATAGGAGTGCAGATATCTCTTTGAGATAGTGATTTCATTTCCTTTGGATATACACCCAGAAGTGAAATTGCTGGGTCATTAGTTCTATTAATTCTATTTCTAACTTTTTGTGGCACCTCCACACTGGCTACACCAATTTAAATTGCCATCAGTAGTACAGAAGGGTTTCCTTTTCTCCACATCCTTCCAGCAATTGTCTTTTTGGAGTCCTTCACTTTCAGGAGTGAGGTGCATCCAGGCCCCAAAGAAGCAAAGGCAGGAAATTGTGTCCCTTGAAAAAATCAGTAGTACCCACCTAAATGCAAATTCAAGCTATATCTTCTAAAACATTCTCAGTCTATTCTACCACGGGCCTGGTTCTTTTGCCACTTTGAAATTTGAGCTTCTTTGATGGGAGCTTCATACCAGACTCTGTATTAAATGCATGGATGGATGAATAGATGGATAGATGGATGGATGGATGGATGGATGGATGGATAGATGAATGACTGGGTGGATAAACATGGATAAATGTTACCTGTGCTTTAAGGACCCTCCTGAATACTATCTCTTCACTGAAGTTCTCTTTGATTTCCCCAAATGAAAAACAACCTCTCCCTTACTTATAAGACTTATGGAAAAAGCTTTTGTCTTACCTATTCACAGCAGTATCTCCATTTTGTTATAGGCACTCAATAATATTCAATTAAATAAGCCTTTGATTAAACTTCTTTCACAGAATAGGTCAAGGTATATGTTCGATTTTAGTCTATTCTAAAGTAATATTAAATAATATTAATATTTAAATATTTAAAGTAATATTAAAGTAAGAATTAAAGTAATTCTTAATATTTAGTCTAAATATTAAGCTAAAATTTCTATAAAGGCAAAATTCACATTTGCCCTAATTTTTATTTACCACAGTAGTAAATGTTCAACTAGTATATATGAAATAAAGGTATTAAGAATGACACATTCGGGGCGCCTGGGTGGCGCAGTTGGTTAAGCGTCCGACTTCAGCCAGGTCACGATCTCGCGGTCTGTGAGTTCGAGCCCCACGTCAGGCTCTGGGCTGATGGCTCGGAGCCTGGAGCCTGTTTCCGATTCTGTGTCTCCCTCTCTCTCTCTGCCCCTCCCCCGTTCATGCTCTGTCTCTCTCTGTCCCAAAAATAAATTAAAAAACGTTGAAAAAAAAATTAAAAAAAAAAAAAGAATGACACATTTGTCCAACTTTTCCCCAAGAGCTGCAGATCAATGTCCTATAATATTGCTCTAGAATTTCCTGGTATTATTTAGGAGTCTGATCTCAGTCAGGTATAAATTTGGAAGAAGTATTTCTGAGCACTTCAGGCCACAGAAGTGATCGCTGTTAAGTGAGAACTAAGCAGATTTGAGACTTCATAAATAAGAGAAGCGTGCACTGAAAGAGGGTTTGAGATCATTGCTAATCATGAGGAAGACTAGTTAAGGAGCACAGTCCAAAGCAGAAGTCAATGCTGACTAGACTCACAGTAGGGGAATTTCAGATCACTAATTTTTCAACCACAATTCCAACCAATTCCAAATGCCAATAATGAGGAACCAAATAAGAATTTTTAAGAGGGGTCTGGCCACAGGACGCCATCCAAAGCCCTTCTCTATATTTATGCTAGGAATTTATCCTGTACTGTACTATTTTAATTGAAGTGACTCTACTGACATTTATTAATTAGATAGAAGACTAATACTTCACAAAATATTACCCTTGATTATGACTCTTCAAGGTTTCTTGATTTTGTGACCTGCCCAATGCAGTACCTACCATGATCATATATTGTTGCTTCCTCTGCTCTAGCCCCAAGGTTGAATGCCACCAATGCTATTGTCCAAGTGGGTTCTTGGCAGCAGCCAATCAAGGAAAAGGAAGCAAGAAGCCTAGACAAAGAACTGCAGAGCTCATGAGACTGGTGCTTAGTGAAGGAGAGGCAGAAGGCAGAGACTCCAACAGAAACCAAGAGAACAGCAAACCCCAAATCCATGCAAATATGCAGAAAGCAGGAGACTGACAGGAATTGGAATGTGCTGGAAACTAGAAACAAGCATGCAGATGGAAAGAGCTAGCCACACAAAAAAGAAGCCTGACAGGGAAGAACGTGCTGCTCCTGACTTGATTCTTCACTAACTCAGGAGAACATGAGTCGTAGTAAGACTGGCCAAATGGACTATGGCAAAAGATTGCAGATCACCGCTGGTTTGGGAGGCAAGTCAGAGGCAAGAGTCCCACCCTCTGGCAGAGGCTGTCCTCAGGAAACTTCGGCAAGACCAGCAAGCCCCAAAAAGCTGGAAGTTCTACTGAAAATGAGACTTCAAAAAATGGACAAAGGACATAAGGAGACAAGGTACTGATGACACAAATATGTAAGTGGTTAATGAACATGCAGAAACTATTCAAGCTCATTATTAATAAAAGGACATCAAAATGCTTTTTATTCTGTCACTTTAGTTCTAACCTTTATGAGGATGGTACTTGATGCTGGATAGGGTGCTGGTGAGAGCATGAGGGGAAACACCTCTGAAAAGCAGTTCAGTTATCATATATATATATGATATATATATGATATATATATATCATATATATATATATATGATATATTATATATATGATATTATATATATGATATATATATATATATTATATATATATATAGAATACAGAATACATGCATTCGCTCATTAATTCCACAGTTTTTATTGTGTGCCCTGTGACAGGTACTAACATCAGCATTATCCATTAACCTTTCCATTAGAAGCTTATAGTGTAGTGGGGAATAGAGAAATTAATCAAATAATCACAGAAATGTATCACTTCACTCTGCAATAAGTGCTATTAGGAAAAATTATAAGAAGCTATGAAACTATAAGGGAGTTGCTGATGTAGCCTTAGTGAATCAGGAAAAACTTCATTCCTCAAGGAATTGATATTTTAACTTGAGATTCAAAAAGTCGAATGTAAGGAGGTGACTTCCTGCAGAGAAGAGTGACTGTTAAATCAGAACCAATAGCAAACGGCATAAGCAGAAGCCCTGATGTGGGAATGGCTTTGCTATGTCATCTCGTTTCTCTTCACATTGTAGAAGCTAAGAGAATATCAGTGTGGGAATTATGGGGTAAATGACAGAGGATGTGGCGAAAGATTTAAGCATGGTTATTCCGCCTTTGACTTGGTGAAGAAATTTGTTAAGAATAACCCAAAAAAATGTTTTTGGGACTTCCAGAATATCTACATCTACATATCTATATCTAAATCAGGATAAAAGTGTTCTAAAGTTAGATTTTAGTAATGATTGCACAACTCTGTGGGCTTTCTTTTAAAAATTAGGTTATACACTTTTTTTTTAAGTTGTTGGGGTTTTTTTGTTTGTTTGTTTTGTTTTTTGTTTTTTGTTTTTGAGAGACAGAGCACCCGAATGGGGGAGAGGCAGAGAGAGAAGAGGAGAGAATCCCAAGCAAGCTGTGCACTGTCAGCGTGGAGCCCAACGTGAAGCTCGATCTCATGAATCATGAGATCATGACCTGAGCCAAAATCAAGATGTGGATGCTTAACCCACGTAGCCACCCAGGCACCCTAGGTTGTACACTTTAAATGGGTGTTTGGTCTGATACATAAATTATACCTCAATAAAACTGTTTAAAAATTTTCTGTGGGCTTTTACTGATCTTTTTTTTTGTGTTTTAAATTTATGGAAAGGAAATTATCTTAAAACAAGTTACAGGACTCTCAAACCCATTAAGTTCATTCCCAAACTTCAGGGTCATGCTGGGTGGTAGGTATGCAAAATAAAGACTTGTTTTCTCTCCCTTATACAGTAATAACTTGCTACAATGTGAGGATGTACAGCCTCCCAAACTAACAGTACGGTCAACTTACTGTCCTACTTGGCTGCAGTTTATCCTGGAAAAAAGTTCCTCAATGAGCAAAGTTACATCACACAATGTTACATATTATAGAATAACCTGAGATTTGGGATGTTGTGGTGGTGGTGGTGGTGGTTTTTTATGGTTGAGGTATTTGGTTACAACTGCTTTGAAATTTCTCCAGGCTAAACTCATTGCAGCTCTGTCCTACAACAGAAAAAAACAAAACAAAACCAAAACAAAACAAATGAAAAAAAAAGCCCGTAGATTTCAATGATTCATTGTTGGTAAGAGCAAAGTCAAAATTACATCTTCCAGGAATCTTGGCCCTATATAGAGGTATCCCTCAGACCTCCTGTATACCACTGTAGTATAGCAATGTATTCTGGCACATAACCTAACCTGATTCCTCAATTTTCATAATGGGATTTTGATTCAATCTCCCATCTCTGTTGATTTTTAAAACATTGCTTATTGATTACTTAGCAATTTATATCCCAGATTATATTACCTTAACTCACTGGTGATGCCCCAAAATTTTTAAATCTCCATTAGAGGAAACCCAACATTCATGAAAAAGTACCTGAAATACAGTCTAACTATACCCATAGAATCTCTATTGTTAGGGGAAAAAAATGAAGAACTGAATTCCTGACCCAAACTGCTAGGCCCATCGGTGGTTGTTTTTGTTAAGTTTTACTTTCATAGCTCACCAGTGGCCCAGGCTAAGCAAATCTCTATGACACAATTTTTCAAAGTTTACTGTATGGAAATCTTTGAGGATGAAATTCGTTCCATCCTGTCAGTGTCTTCTCTAGGAAGACCCGGTGTGAAGATTTCTGCTGCGTCTCACTCCTAGTACAGTTTTATTTCTTTGCAGCAAATCTTTGTATAGTCAATCACACCACTGATGATTTCTCCCTTTTCATGTTTGCTTTTCGAAAGCGTAAAACATAATTTGTGTCTCAGTGCCAGTAAACTGACAAGATCTGCCAACACAGTTTCATGTCCTAAATCCAGTCCAGGCTTGATTTCATCTTTCCTGCCGTCATTTTCTCACCTGTTAACTTTAGACTTTATTTTCTTATTGTATTTATATGTTCTAGTAATCTATTTTAAATTCCTCCTGAAGCAAAGAAAATCATTTTTAGTGCCCCTACTGAAATTTTTTCAGAAAAAAAAATCTGAAGGCATTTCAGGTAGCCAAGTAGGAAAAAATATTGTATTTCATTACAGAGGTCCTCCTTTAAATGCTACTCTTCCACCTACACCACCAGCCTGCATAGAATGTCGCCATGGGGGAAGAAAGAAAGGATGTTCTGTAACTCATTTTTGAAGACTTTGTAATGAGCCTTGAAACTATAATCTGGGGAAGCTCAGGAGGATGACTACAGAGAACATGCAAGCACCATTCTCTGAAAGGTCAGTATAGTATTTCTGGCCAGAATTCTTTGTTCTGAGATATTAGCACCAGGCCCCATGGCTGTGCTGGTGTCTAGTATCCAGTAGCAAGGGAGTCTGTGGCATCATCCTGGGCAGGATCACGGCTATTCCCTCCCTCTGTTTCTGAGTTCCGTTTAAAGCTTTGGGATCCAAACTGTGAGCAACTGTATCTGTGAAACAAACAATTTCCATTCAATAAATTCCTTTTTTTTTTTTTTTTTTCAGGTATACAAATCCAGTCTTGTGGGTTGTCCTCAGAAATCCTAATTAGTACACAGGGTCATTATTTCTTAAGGGGAGAGGCCCCACTTTCTGATTCAAATGTAAATACTATGATGATGATATCTGGCAAGCGATCCCAATCTTGAGATACGCTCTGACGAAGGAGGGAAAAACAAAGAAACAACAGAATTTATTTTCTGTCAGAAGATGCTAAAGGACACAAATGCCATACTACCTCTTTATTTTTTAGGATGCTTTTCGCTCCAAATAACAGAGATCACAACTCAAAATGGCTTCAACAATGGAAGATCTCAGGCAGATTCAAGCATTACGAAACCTGAGGCTTCTACCATTTTTGAGGATCTCTTCAAGCAAAAAAAAAGTCCAGTTATAAATTCAATACTGCTAGGCCACTCTCAGAAACCCCTGAGCACAAGAAACACCTTGATTTTTAAGCTTTATGTTAAATCCACCTCCAAAAATGATTTCTACCTCCCCTCACCAAAAGTCTGGAAGTAAATTTGAAATAGGTAATTAATTCAGTAGCTTGAGGAAGTCATTAAGGTGCAGGTTCCCTGCAGATTTATGCTCTGCCAGCTTCAGCATGTTATTTCCAAGTTATCTTCCTTCATATTACAAGATGGCTGCTAAAGTTCTAGGCAACAAATAAAAACACTAAAATATCCAGTAGAAGACACTGGCCATTCCAATAAGGCAAGTAAAAAGAAATAAAAGGCAGAAGGATAGGAAAGAAAGAACTATTTTTATTGGCAGATTAGGATACTACTCAGATATTACTCAGAAAACTCAACGGAATCTACTAAACAACTACACAAGTTAATAAATTTAGCAAGGTCACAGGATATGAGGTGAAGGTACAAAACTCCACTGTGTTTTTATAAACTACAAGGAAACAATTAAAAAAGTAAATTTAGAAATAATTAAATCTATAATAGGACCAAAAAAAGCATGAAATATTTAGGCATAAATTCAACAAAATATGTAAAACCTCTACACTGAAAACTATAAAACATGTCCCAGAGAAACTAGATAATTTATAAATAAAGAGATAAACCATATTCATGGATCAGAAAACTTGGCATTTTTAATATGTCAATTCACAGTTCATGAGTTTGATCCCCGTGTGGCCTCCACGCTAATGGCACAGAGCCTGTTTGGGATTCTCTCTCCTTCCCTCTCTGCCCTTCCCCAACTTGCTCTCTAGCTCCGTCTCAAAATAAATAAAAATAAACTTAAAAAATAATAATAAATACTTACTATAAAGCTACAATAATCAAGATAATATACTATTAGAATAAAGATAATTTTTAAATCAATGGAATAGCATACTAATTCCAGCTATAGACTGTCAATTATATGGTTATCTTATTCTCAACAAAGGCACCAAAGAAATCCAATGGGAAAAAGAAAGGTTTTGACAAATAGTTCTGGGGAAACTAAATATTCATATGGAAAAGAAATGATCCTCAACCCCTGCTCCATATCTACTCCAAAATTAAATCAAGATGGATTCTAGACTTCAACATAAAAGCTAAAACCATAATACTTTTAAAGAAAAACGGAAGAAAACATTTGTGACTTTGAGGTAAGAATACATTTCTTAGAGAGGATGAATAAAAGAAAATAGACTGATAAATTTCATCAAAATTAAAAACTGCTTATCAAAAGTCATTAAGAAAGTGGATATGGAGGCTATAGACTTGCAGCTGTAGAGAAACATTTGCAAAATGTATTTCTGATAAAAGACTGGTATGTAGGATAAATAAGTAACTCCTACAACTTAATGATCTAAAGATGAGCAACCTAATTAAACAGATAAAACATTTTAATAAATATTTCATTTAAAAGAATGAATAGCTAATAGGCACATGAAAAAGTGCTCAACATCATTGGTCATCAAGGAAATGAGATACCACTATATGACCACCACAATGCCAAATGTGGAGTACCTGGAACTTGGATATATTTTTTGTTGAGTGTAAAATTTTACAATCACATTGGAAAACTTTCTTATAAAATTAAAACACACTTTCCCCTTGACCCAACAATCCCACTTCTAGGTGGTTACTCAAGAGAAATAAAAATAGGCTTCTGAAAAGACTGTATAAAATGTTTATAGCAACTTTACTCAGAATAGTCAAAAATTGGAAAAATCCCAGATGTCCACTAGTAGAAGAATGCATAAATGGTGATATATTCATACAATGCAATATTACTACTTAATTTAAAACGGAAGAAATCACCAATACATGCAACAATGTGGATAAATCTCAAAAGCCCAATCAATGCTGACTGAAAAGAGTTTTACACAAAAGAGTACATATTGTATGATACTATTTATATAAAATTGTAGAATAGGCAACATTAATCTATGATAGAAAAAAAACCAGAATAGGTGCTTCTTGGGGCAAGAGGTAAGGATTGACTTAGAAGCAGAATAAGGAAACTTTCTAGAGTAAGAACAACGTTCTGTATGTTGGGGGCGATTTGGGTTACACAGTGTATGCATTTATCACTTAAGATTTTTATATTTCATTTGCAAATTTTACTTCAAAAGAAAAAAATTGTAAACATATAGTGAACTCTACTTAATATTATACATGATGAAGTATCTAGTGAGAAGAGTATTGACATCTGTAATTTGCTCTGAAGTGCATTAAGAAACAAGATGGATCAATGGAATTATAGATCGATAGATATGGGATAAATCAAACATAGTAATATATTAATAGTAGAATCCAGGTGATAAATATATACCTTTACTATAACAATCTTTCATCTTTGCTAAAGGATTTTTTATAATAAAAAGCTAGGAAAAACCAGCCAGAAGAAAAAGGATTGTTTTGTTCTTCTGAATCTTTTTTTATGAATAATATAAGTTTTCCCCCAAATAATTCGCAGAATAATTTCCCTCATTTCTCATTGGCAGAAGCAATCAGATGTTCACTCTCAGGGGCGTGTTGTAACTAGCTCATATTGGCTTGCGAGAGTCAATTGTTAAATTTTCGGGAATTTTATGAGCCCGGTGATTTGAATCAGTCACAGTGGGAGTATTTACACCAGAGATATTGTTGATTGCTACAAATCAGGACTTTTTTTGAGAGCCAGTTGTTAAATATTTACCAATACCCCACTGCTCATTTTCAACAGCCCCCCGACAAGGGTAAAAAACACAACGATAGGCACAAATTAAGCAAAATATACCTGAGTTACAAGTCAAAATGTGAACACCTGAACCAAATCAGGTCTCTTACAGCGCGAAGAAAGTTAAATGATTAGGAGATAGGCTAGTAACAGTGTCTGCCACACATATATACTGATTCACAATTCAAAAGAGTATGTAGTAAAAGGATATACCGTAGTCCCCCCCTCTTATCCTCAGGGGATAGGATTCAAGACCCTCCAGTGGATGCCCAAAACTGCAGATGGTATTAAACACCATATTTACTATGTTTTTTCCTATATATACACACTTATGATAACATTTAATTCATAAATTAGGCAAAGTGTTTAACAACAACTAGTAAAATAAAACAATTTTAACAACAGACTATAATGAAAGTTGTGTGAATATTCTCTCTCTCTCTCTCTCTCTCTCTAAGCATCTTACTGGGCTGTACTCACCCCTCTTGTGATGATGAGACGGTACGTGATAAGATGAAGGGACGTGAATCACGTAGCATCTTGACGTAGGGTTAGGCTACTTTTGACCTTCTGCAGATTCGTCAGGAGGATCATCCGCTTCCGCACTGCCTTTGACAAAACTGCCTATAGCAAAACTGCGGGTGAGGGGGAGGGTTATTGTAGGTAGAATCTTCCCTCCCCCGACCACCCCTTGCCTCAGACCCTCAACTTTCCCACCCTTCCAGCTACCAGTTCTCAGATTGGGTAACCAAAGTTACCAGTTTCTTGCATATCCTCCTAGGAATATTACGTTCTCGTACAAGCAGAAGACATTTTTCTCTCTCACACACAATGATAGCATACTGTTACACTGCTATAAAACCTTGGTTTGGTTTTATTTAGTTGGTTAAAACTATATTGAAGAGGGGCCTGGCTGGCTCAGTCAAAAGAGCATGTGACTCTTGATCTCTGGGTCATGGGTTTGAGCCCCACATGGGTGTAGAGATTATTTAAATAAATAAAGCTAAAAAAAAAAACTATCCTAGGGTGCCTGGGCAGCTCAGTTAAGTGTCAGACTCTTGATTTTGGCTCAGATCATGATCTCACTGGTGGGTTCGAGCCCCATATCAGGCTCCACACTGACAATGCAGAGCTTGCCTGAGATTCTGTCTCTCCCTCTAGCTCTCTGGCTCTCCCCTACTCAAGCCCCCAGGTGCACATTGTCTCTCAAAAGAAATAAATGTTAGAAAACAAAACAAAACAAACAAACAGAAAAACTATCTTAAAGACAGTTCTACCCACATTCTATATTTAAGGACTTGTATTTTCTTCTGGTTTAGTGGTTTAGTTGTATGCTAGAGGTTCCAAAATATAGTATTTTTTCTAAACTTTTTTTAATTAAGTGTTAATCAGAAAATAATAGCTATAAAATCTGTTAGGAATCATCATAACAAACATCTGTATACACACAATCTATTTTGAAGTTTTTTTAATTAATTTATTCTTGAAAGAGAGAAGGAGATAGAGAAAGAGAGCGAGATGCAGAGAGGGAGAGAGAGAATCCCAAGCAGGCTCTGTACTGACAGGCCAGAGCTGGATGCACAGCTGGAACCCAAAAACCTTGAGATCATGACCTGAGCCAAAGTCCAGAGCCCAACTCTCAGCCAACTGAGACACCCAGGCACCCCTACACACAGTTTGTTTTAACAAAAAGACCATAAATATAATCACTGATGCCTCCTGTGTATCCCATCTCATTCGCTTATTTCCTGCTCATGGGTAACCATTATTCTAAATTTTTTATTCTTCGTTTCTGGGTTTTATTGGTAATTTTGCCACAGACGGTTTTAAGATGTTTTTAATGGATTCACATAGAGTACATCCTTAAGTAACCTGCATATTTACTCAAATTATCTTCCTGAGATTTGTCCCATGTTTTTGCATGTAATAGTAATCCATTTATTTTCACTCCTGTATACTACTCCATTGTATAAGCATACCGCTATTTATTTATTTTCCTGTTAATAGACATTTGGGTGGTTCCCAATTTTTTATAATTATAACGGTGCAAATATGAGGTCTTCTACCTTGTACCTATATGTCCCGTGTACAAGAAGCTCTTTAAGTTACACAGCTAATGGAGGAGTTTCTAGGTGACAGGGAAAGTGTATAGACAAATTTGCTTGATAATGCCCACGTTTTCTAAAACGATTTCTAAAACCATTATGAGTTCCTTTCCTATCGAGGGCAGAGGGCATATAGTTGTTGTGGATGCTCTAGGTGTTCACCACTCTTGCTATTGTAAAAACTTGGTCTAATTGGTTAAGTATGAAAATGGATCTCACTGGGGTGATAATTTGCATTATGATGATCACTAAGAGGATGAGGCATCTTTTCACATGTATATGAACATCTTTGGTTTCCTCCTTTGTAATTCCTTGTCAGTTTTTTGCCTGTTTTTCTATTAGTTTTGTTTTGTCATTTCTTTTTAATGTACAAATTTCTTTATATATGCTGGATACTATTAGTCAATTACGTGTGTTGAATGTTTTAGCCATTTTACTCATTGCAAATACTTTCTGTAAACTCACTGCATATTCACAGTGAGTGAATTTTCTTGCTATAATATTTCTTGCTCTAAAAACTTCATGTGGCATGAAGGTAAATGAGGAATTTAGAGAATCCACGGATGGAAGTTCTGGCCAAAAAAAACCCCCAAAAAACAAAACAAAAAAAAACACCTGTGTACAAAAGAGACAAATCTATATACATGATAAATGTCTACTCCAACAAAGACAACATGCTATCCTCCGTGAGGAAGGAGTCCAATGTGATCAGTGTACCACCAGGTAGTCAGCTGGTCCCGTAATACCATACCAAAGGCTCTGCATTAGATCCTACTATTCGTAAGGATGTCATTCACCCATGAAAGCCACATCAATCTTAGTGACAGGGAAGTCCATTGAGCCCACACATAATTTTCACCCTTGTCACCAAGGCCACCTTGTTTATGAACCCATTGGGCGAGTATGGGATGACTGGGGAAAGAGAACAGGTAATCTTGTCCACCTGATAAAATTACATTTCATCACGGGGGTTGATTGTCGCAATAATCATATAAGCTAGAAATATCCTCAGATGTTGGGCCATACAGAAAGGTCCATTCACATATTTGTTTTTCCAGATCTCGTCTTCAAAAATTTTCCAATCATGTTCCTTCTGGGCGAACAATTAGCTACTGATTAAGAACATACGTATATCTATACTTCTTGCCATCTCTCCTTCAAATGGGCAATCAGATATGTTACTCAAAAGTTCTTTCCCAAGGGCGTATTTCCCTTACTTGTCTTTGAAATTGTCCTCTATTTGGGATTATAATGTTCCAGGTTTCACTTCTGACTGGTGTCAGCATATCATGTGGAGGAATCTTTAAACTAGGCTTATGTTCTTCTCTCAATTATTATAAAGAACACCCCGCAGAAGACCATAAATATGGGTTAAAACAGAAGTGACACAAAAGCCTGAGGCATCTCCTCTTGCAACTTACTTATGCCTTTAGAATGTAATGGGGCCCAACTTCAAGTCTACCACTTTCTCTTGGTAAAGGAATCATGCTTCATAAACTCAACTCTGTGGCATGGTGGACCAGAGACACCCAGTTTCACATTAGGAATACTAGGTTTTAAAGCTATTTGACATCCATTGTCCGGCACCAAATCTCCTCCAGGGCTCGGTACAAGTCAAAAGTTTTTTCTGAAATAGAGCGTATTTGAAAAAAGCAGATACTTCTTTGCTTTAAAACCCAAGGATATGCTCAGACATTCTCCTACTGAGTTTTGAAAGAGTATTCATTCAGCATTCTGATCTGCCACTGACATTTACAACACTATTGAATTTGTTGCACAGCTCTTTGAACTGTAGCCGTACCATTTCTGAAGACTTATTTTGCTCTTGACCCCACTCAAAACTTTTAGCCTTTCAGGCCCCTCAGTAAGTCAGTCCCAGGAGCAAGGTCAGCAATGTTTGTTACAGCATAATCAAAACCACCATGTGTTGTGACACTTATCTTAAAGATAGGCAGTGTGAGATGAGATGCAGCAATATTTTCACTTTGGAGGTGCTATCTCAACACACCCCAGACCTCCAGACCCCTCAAACATCGCTAAAATGACACTCTCCTGAATTTTCATTTGGTTTATCTCTAAACTTCTGACACACTTGTGCCTTACCAAGGCCTCTAATAGACTTGCAATTCCCTGCTAAACAAAGCCAGTCAGCATGATATAATCAGTACAGCGGATCGACATGACTTCCTGAGGGACAGCGAGACTCAAGTTTCTAGCAGTTCAGGTTGTGCAGAAAGCATGAGAAATCACATAACTCAGAGGTAAGACAAAGTGTATTGCTGTCCTTTCCAAGTGAAAACAAGTGGCTTCGGGCAATCTTTACTCCTCATCACAGAGGAAAGGAGCATTCAGCAGATGGACAACAGTATGCCTGCCCAAGGCGCATGTTCACGCACTCCAGAAGAGAGACCATCGACGGACGGCAGCTGTAATTAGAACCAGCCCCTGATTCAGTTTCATAATTCAAGTGTCATTCTCCAAGATCACCTTACCTTAGGCACAAGCCAAACAGGTGTTATACAAACAATTATATTCTTTATCTTTTATATAAAAGATACTAATTAGCTTGAGGCTAATACTTAAAACTGCCCGGAAGATATCTAGAAGGACTAAGTATGGGTTTTGAAACTAAGAAAAATCATTTGTCTCTTCAAAAAGCCTAGATTTTAAGACTTGTCTCACCATAGATAAGACTTATCTCACCATAAAAGTCAACTCTGAGGCTCAAAGTAGAATGGTAACCTTTTTTTTCCTAGAATTTGTATTTTCTTTTATTCTCTAATATTAGTCTCTTGCCAAAAAAGACTGGCTTATAGACAAAGAAGGATCCAGATGGTGGTAAAAATGCTCCCATTGAAATCACTTCCTCAGGAAAACCTTTTCAAATATCTACCTCTCTCACTCCAAGACTTCATTAAGTCTTCTTTGAGAGGTGCTCAGTTCTTTTCCACTGTACTTTTCATACTTTTAATTATTTTTAGTTATTTCTAATTATATATATGGTTTCTCATATTTTAAGCTCACTCTATAAAATGTTTGTGCTTAATTGAACAGCAATAAATATGCATGTATACTGTATAAATATGTGCCACGATGCACCAAGGATTATGCAATACTTTCTGCCAATTTGTGTGAGATTAAGGATAGTCCTGACTTCTGATCCACTTCTCATATTAATTTTCTAACATTTTTATATAAATGATCATATAAATGAAAGACTACATTTCCTCAAAGCTAAAAATATCCAACCACGTGGTATTCCATTTTCTACTTTTAGTGATGTAGTCTCTTAAACTTTACAAAGCAAGGTACAAAGAAGTGAGTCCAAACAGAAAGGAACCATCTTGCTGGATGGAGAAATCCAAACTGTGGGATTGCTGAAGTGGCTGCAAATTGTAGGATAGCTTATGGGAGAGGAATGAGTTGTATGGGGGGAGGGTCCAGAAATATGAATGGGGTCCCCATGAGTCTTTGGTAGAATATTAAACTCTATATGCATAGGGAGAAATTATATGAAGCCTGGCAGAGAATAACTGGGGACTCTGAGCTAAACAGATATTTTAGAGTTTGCCAATGGAATTCTGACCAGCAAGGGTGGAAAGACTTGCCGAATACAAATCATTCAGCAGAGACCCCAGAAAAGCTATATCTTAACTATGCCTACTATAGACTGTGCTAACACAACCTAAATCCAATCTCCAACAGGATCACACTGGTTCACCAGCAAATTAACTGCCTGCTTTAAAAGATATTTATCACTGGGGCGCCTGGGTGGCTCAGTCAGTTGGGTGGCCGACTTCGGCTCAGGTCACGATCTCCCGGTCCGTGAGTTCGAGCCCCGCGTCAGGCTCTGTGCTGACAGCTCAGAGCCTGGAGCCTGTTTCGGATTCTGTGTCTCCCTCTCTCTGACCCTCCCCCGTTCATGCTCTGTCTCTCTCTGTCTCAAAAATAAATAAACGTTAAAAAAAAATTTTTTTTAAATAAAATATAAAAAAAAATAAAAGATACTTATCACTATTTAAAGGATATAAAAGCAATAATACAGTAACTCATATTACATATCTAGCATAGAATAAAAAAATTAATAGACATAGAAAGAAGCAAAAAAAATGTGACATGATCTGGAGAATAAGCAATAGAAACATATCCCAAGATGACAGAGATGTTGGCATTAGCAGGCAAGGACTTTGAAACAATTATTATAAAAGTCTCCAATAATTCAAGGGAAATTATCAGATATAATGAGCAAATAGATGGGGAATCTCAGTCAAAAAGAAAAGGATACTATAAGGGGCACATGTATGGCTCAGTCAGTTAAGTGTTCAATTTAGGTTCAGGTCATGATCTCACAGTTCATGAGTCTGAACCCCACCTTGGGTTCTCTGCTGTCAGTGCAGAACCTGCTTTGGATCCTCTGTCCGCCCCCCTCTCTCTCTGCCCCTCTCCCACTCATTGTCTCCTTCTCTCTCAAAATAAGTAAATAAATAAACTTTTAAAAAAGAAAAGGATACTATAAAAGAAGAATAAATGGATATTCTAGAACTGAAACATATATCTGAAATAAAATTTTCACTGAATGAGCTCACTAGCATATTGGACACTGTGGGAGAAAAATGGATACTCTGGGCCACAAGGTATTCATGTGGACCATGAATCAGTACCCAAATGAACAGGTCAAATGAAAAGACCGAACTGACCCCATCAGAACCTATCTGAGGAATTAGAGCCTCTAAGTCAGTTTCTCAATTTTGGCACTATCAACATCTTGGACCAGGTACTTCTTTGTTGTAGGGAACTGTCCCATGCGTTTTTAGGATATTTAGTAGCACCCCTGGCTTCTATTCAGTAGATGCCCATCGTACTCCCTTCACAGTTATGAAAACTGCGATGTCTCCAGACATTGCCAAATGCCCTCAGGGAGAAAACTCCCCCCCCCCCTTTGAAACCATAGCCCTGGCATGAAGCAAACGAAGAAAAATAGCTGGATTTCAGGCTACCCCAAAGATGACTCTTGTGTCTGAATACATAAGCACTCTGTTCACACTTAAAATAACATAAACTCACTGCTGACTTCTATTTCCATTGCTAGAATATAAATTCCAGGAAGATAACATAATAATCGTCTTATATCCTATTGCATAACCAGCAGCTAGGCTGATGCCCCTTGTACTTTGAATGAATCGATGAAATGGTGAATGAATACTGAGTGTTAGTTCTGCCTTTCTTAGGACCCGGAGTGACTATACAATGCTGAGGTGGTTTCCCTTTTATGTATTGCCTTTCTTCCTCACTACCTGAAATCGCCTAACCAATGGAAGTTTCTTATTGTCATTTGTTCTCAACTCTGTCTCCTCACGAAAGTAACAGATTCACTGGTTCTCTTCCTTTACATCCTAAACTGACAATCACTAGCATTTTTATGTGTCTTAAAGTCCATCTCCCCGCTTCAAATCCTTCTACACATCTTATTTTACCTTAACTTTTAAACATTTCTACAAAATATTTAAAGCTGTGTATTGTAATGGTAGTAGTCCTGGAATCAGACTAAAATGAACAATGTAAAAAATACAATTAATGTTTTTAAGGTGACAGGATTATGAGTCTTCATGGGGAAAACTGTTTTGTGACACGATGCAACTTAATATGAAAGATATTTAAACACTGTTTATGTGAAATTGCAAATTTAATCAAAAGTTTTCAAGATATATATTATAATCTTGTTTATTACCATCGCCCAGCTTCAACAATTATAAATTCATGGCCAATCTTGTTGATCTGCACCTAAAACCACTTCCCTTCTTCTGTATTATTTTTAAGCAAGTCCTGGACATATTATCACTTCACCCTTAGAGAGCTGAATGCATAGCTCTAAAAACACTATTTTTTAAACAAAACCAAAATAATTTTTTCCACATCTTAAGGAGTCAACATAATTCCTTAATTTCATTAAACACCCAGTCAGCATTCAAATTTCCAGTAGTTTAAGGTGTCATACTGACTTTTATTTGTAAGGTTCATTTGATGCAGTTGGGATTTAAATGAGAGCCATACATAACAAATGTTTATTTTGTTTTTCCAATCTCTTTTAACTGATAGGTTTTCTTGTTATCCCTGACCTGGCCCCCTCCTTCCTCCCGTTTCTCCTCTTCCTCTTCCTATTATTATTTTTTTTAATTTTTTAATGTCTATTTTTGAGAGAGAGAACAGAGCCCGCGTGGGGGAGGGGCAGAGAGAGAAGGAGACACAGAATCTGAAGCAGGCTCCAGGCTCCGAGCTGTCAGCACAGACCCCCAAGTGGGGCTCGAACCCAGGAACCACCATCATGGGATCTTGACTTGAGTTGAAGTCAGCCGCTTAACTGACTGAGCCCCCCAGGAGTCCCTCCCTCACTATTATTTGTTGAAGAAACTAGGTTCTTTTTCCTGTAGAGGTTTGTTCCAAAGTCTGTTGCTGAAAATTTAAAGATACAGATCTCATCCAGAGATTTGTGTAAAAAAAATGTTGTGGAATGTCTCACCTATCCTCCAGATTTGGTTTACATTTAACTGAAAAATTACATTTCTGTGGTGGGTTATCAAAAGACATCACCATATTCGTTATTGTCATCAGAGGGCTCTGTATCAGAAAGGTATGAACTTTTAGATTTTTTACACACAAAAAGTCTATATTATGGTTACCAAGAAGGACACAGTTAAATCAAACTGGAGATCTGTTCTTCACTTTGTATAGATTTCTAGCTCCAGTTAGGAACTGGTACATGATGCTTTCTCTCCCCACTCTCACCTTTGTACCCTTGAGCAACATTTGTTTGACAGCAAAATATTAGCCCTGGAGACTTGTATTGACAGAATTTTATTTCATCTTTATTTAGTAACTTAATCTCCATAAGACCAATAGCAGTATGATTTCATCTGATACCAACGTCACCTCAAACTTGAACGGAAAATGTACGTGGGTTTTTGGAATAACTTTGTGCCCATTCAAGTGCATGATGGATTCTGACTTTTGCTTAAAGTTCATTGTGAGCAAGATATCACAACAGAAGCAGAAAAATATAACAGAGGCAGGTTTTCCTACCAAGGTCATTTAAACACCAGGCCTCCTCCTCTTCTCTAGTGCCTGGAGTGAGGGACCCTACTCTGGCTTGAACTGGCAATTGCTTCCACACTAAGAGTACACAAATGACCAGTGTGTTAATGTCTCTTTACAATATTTGTTTTTAGTTAGTATGCCCTGGAGCTGGAATGAACATATGCTTTGATTTCTAGAAACAATGAAATTCATAATAAAGTATGTTCTCCTTACAAATATGGTTTTTTGGTTTTTAATTAACCTAGTGGAAGTATATAATTTCTTGTGTGAAAGTAATCTGGGGTTTGGCAAAAACATAGCAAAAAGGCAATGTTTTATCTGGTTCAAAATTTTTTTTTCAGGACCAGTCAACAACTTCATATTCTTACCCATTGAAGTTCAGTCTTTTAATTTTCATGCTTTTAAATATGCGCTGTTTAGGGGCGCCTGGGTGGCTCAGTTGCTTGAGCGTCTGACTTCGGCTCAAGTCATGATCTCACCGTCTGTGAGTTGGAGACCCGCGTCGGGCTCTGTGCTGACAGCTCAGAGCCTGGAGCCTGCTTTGGATTCTGTGTCTCCCTCTCTCTCTGTCCCTCCCCTGCTCACGCTCTGTCTCTCTCTCTCAGAAATAAATAAACATTAAAAAAAATTTAAATATACGCTGTTTGGTAACAGAGTAAGTTATGATCTCTTAAAATCATAAAGTGTAACAAAAATCTGCCCATTACAGGGGTTTACAAATGATGACGAAAATATTTTTGTTTCTTCGCCAATTTTGAATTTGAAGTAATTTATATTTTATATTGTCTATTTTAGTATGAGTATTTTACAAAGACAAAACATACCCATTATAGTTATAATTCAGTCAATGCTTTGAGTTGTATTATGATTTCTGACATTGCTAACTACTACTAATAAAAGAGGCATCTATCAAACAGGGCGCACAGATTCTGAGAATCATGACTCCATTGCATTTTTTGATTCATTTCTTTCATATTTGTAAAGGATCAAAGTTCTACACAAAATTCATAAACCTTCAAACTTCACTGACAAGTAACTTCTTTGATGAGGCCCCTAAATAATGCTTTTGTTTACTAGTGAAAAATGGACACTTTAGTTCTAATCTTGCACAATAACTCGTTCTCCAACTAAAATTTTGAAAGTCTGAACAAATTATATACTTTGGGAAGATATTTTTGGAAATCAGGATTTGCATTCTGTGTTAAAACTGGTGGGAATTAACTACTTACATTATTCGTTTTGTACTATATTCTGATTTCCAAAACTGACCAAAGAACTGAGTTTGCTGGTAAAAAGAAGGTGGACTGGGATAAGCCAATTTGCGATTCATACTTTTATGGTACGCGTTTCATGAATGAACATAAACATTTATGTAAGCACATACAGACATACACAGGTTGAACAGTTAAGGGAAAAACACCTTTTAATATTTGTCGGAGGGGGAGAATTGTAAAGTCTTCCATCAACTATTAGCTAAGTATCCCTCTTCATCAATTTTTACCTGCCCCTCCCACTTAATCTCTAAACTCATCCTATCTTTAAGGAGATTGTCCTTGATGTTTGGTAAGCTCTACCAGCTGTGTCATAAATCAAAGTTCATCCATAATTCGCCTCCAGACAAGTAGTCCTCTTGAGTGCTTATTTTAGAGAATTTCCTTCTGGCTTCGCCTACTTAATCACCACCGCTTCAGGCTACTCAAACCTGTGAGCAGATAGACAACCGTTTCCTTTTGCCTGCCTTCTCTGGAAACATTGTACCTCCCCAAATTAGACCTATACAGTCATTCCAGATTACAGTAACAGACCCCCCCCCCCACTCCACACTCTCTCTCTCTCTCTCTCATTCTCCCACCCCCCCAACCTAATTTTTCCTTCCAGAGATGTCTATTTTTAATATAAGTCAAAGCACACTGTCATGGGTTAGAGGGTGGGGATACTACCACATAGAAGTACTTTCTCGCTGCAAGTATTTTATGGTTTAGTAATTTTCCTCAACATTGTTCAACTTGTTTTTCACCAGTAAGACCGTGTCACGTTTAAAGTCTGGAAGAACTACTTCCCGGGGTTTTGGGAATAAGTTCAAATACTTACTGAGAATAAGTTCACGAAGCAAAGGCCATTTTCTGCCCTTTAAAATGACCCCTGACCTCATTATGTTTACTCAAAGAGAACAAATGCTTTCAAGATGCGCCGAAACCACCTCCAAAAGGTAGTTACTTCTAAACTATGAGACATTTCCCGAAACTCCCTCTATGGCGTGCGCAACTGTGAAAACGATTGCAGCTAGCGCCTGGGACAAGATTTTTCAATCGGCCTCTACATTTAGGGAGAGACCACAATTCCACCTGCCGCGTAGATTCAGAAACCACCCAACTCTACGGGATTCCAAACCTCTCCATCTCTTTCTGAGGCAACCCCAACACGGATCTGGGCGCAGCAAAGGATAAGATGGGGTGTGGGGAGGCCAGGAAAAGAAAAACATGGGGATTCCATCTAATGATTGCTGGGCCGGGACTTAAAAAACTCCCAGTGCGCGAGGGCGGTGGGATGCCGAAGGGCGTGCGTCTTTGGGTAAGAGCAGAGGGGAGGCTGGACCCCATGTCTGCACGTGGAATCAGTAATTCCCCGTTCTCGGAACCCTCGGGTGCAACTCCGCGCCACGCGTCTGGGGCTCCCCGAACCCGAAAGGGGCCCCGAGTGGACTGGGTGAGGGTGTCCAGCGGGGCCCGCTCACCCGCTCGCCCGCGGTCCTCTCCGGGGCTGTCGTCTCCCTGCCCTTTGGGCCGCAGAGGAGCCCCTCGGGTCGAGGGCTCACCGCGCCCGCGTCAATCCTTGCCGGCCTTGAAATGCAGATTCTGGTTGCCAAGGAAATCGCCGCCTTGCCCCCGCGGTGCCCCCGGCCCAGGTTCGTTCTTCGTCCCGCCTCTGGCTGAAGGCGCCACTTTGCCAGGAGCGCCACAAAGACGTGCAAAAGTGAGGCGGCACAGCACATTTTTAAACTCGTTCTCCGCGCCTCTCTCATGCAACCATCGGGGCGCTCCAAGAGCTAGTGAGGCAGCGCTGCCCCAGGCGCGGGAAGAGAATCTAGGCTTCTCTGGAGCCTGTGCCCGCGGTGTGGATCTGCGGTGGATTGTTCGCCACCACCAGGACAGCAGATAGCGCCAGGCCGAGGGGAGGGGCCGAGACGCACCCTGCGGGCGGGCAGGGGTGCCGGGACCGCGGTGGCGAGGCGGGGACCCCTGCGGCCCGCTGTCCCCTGCATCTCTCCCCGGATGTGGTCCCGCTGCGGTGGGATGGCTGTGCTGCTCTGCGAGTTTGTCTGGCAGCTTCTACTGAGCAGCTAATAGTATAACAACCCGGCTTTGATAAATCTGAACTAATTACCCCTCTTAATTAAAGTCTTTAGCAGTTGTTTCACTGTTTTGGCAAGAAAACAGGAGAGACTTGCAGTTAGAAAACACCAGAGCCCGAGCTCACAGTGGAGCTGCTGATTAACACTTGAAGCATTTCAAGGACCTGGCACCCGACACAGTTTGGTTTTCATCCATGTTCCCTCCTTGATTGGAAGTATATTCGTCTATAAACATATATACACATAAAAACACGGAGGATCTTTTTGCCAGCTGTGTACAAGTGCCTGTGTGCATTCAGGATGCAAACAATAGATACCTTTCTGTATGGTATTGTCCTGATGCACGTTTGGGATGTATATTACACACATCTCCTAGATACGTTGTTTCCATTTAACCAGCACTTCAAACAGATCAGATGGCCCAGGACAAAGACGTTTGTTAAAAAACTTCACATCTTCTGCCTCTGAACTTTGTCAAATTTCATTGCTTTGGGCTGAAGTTGTAACTGTGTAAAGAGACTATTATTTTGTTCTTGGTGAATTTCTCAGAACAAACATTAGGTGGTACTAACCCAGGGTTGAACTTTCAAAGAATGTGGAAGGATGAGGGGGTCAGAATAGTGATCTCTAGCTGAATAATATGAACAGAGCCCTTACGTTTGTTGATTAAATAAGCATGTTCCAAGTATTTATTTCCAACAGTCAATGAATCAATTTTCACGTGCAAGAATCAAAACCAAAATGCAAATTCATCCATAATGAACCACCTTTTTCTAGTGTGTGTGTGTGTGTGTGTGTGTGTGCTCACGACTGTGAAATGTGCCTTTACAGGCACACACATCTATGCGTGTATATATAACATACACACAGTGTCTTGTTACCTCAGGGAAAGAGGAAATGATAAACAATCGGCAGGCATCTTGAGACCGCAGAATAACACAATGGAAATATATACAATAATAAAATTAAAATGGTGCAGCATTCCCGGGTAGGATAATACAGATCTCAATAAATACAGAATTTTGTTTAAAAAAAAATCAGAAAACAAAACCCCCAATTTTCTCATAATCGTTAGTGCGTATATAGGATATAATACACAGAACCATTTAGCAGGTGCATGCAAGAGGCTAAAGGCGGGGGAAGTGCAGAGGCTTCTGGTAGGCGCTAACGTGGGCCCCAACACGCCCTGGGGTCTGCAGACCAGCTTGGGTCTGCAGGACCAGCTCTATTCCCCCGCTGCCTCGGTAGTGGGGCCCGAATGCGGCTGGGAAGGGACTTTGGCCTTGATCACTGGTGGGCCGGGTGGAGCCCGGGCTGCAGGGGACCAGGGGGCGGCAGCGGCGGCGGCAGAGGCGGCAGGGTGGCAGGCGGCATCTGCTGTAGAGGGGGCGACGGGTCCGTGCCGGGCTCCCCAGCGGACGTGCGGGCCAGCCCCAGGCTGCTGTCGTGTAGCTTGCGGACGTGCTTCTTGAGGTCAAAGTTCCTGCAGAAGCCTTTGCCACACGTGGGGCACGTGAAGGGCTTCTTGTCGTTGTGAGTGTGCATGTGGAAGGTGAGGTTGTAAACCTGGTGGAAAGCCTTGTTGCAGATGCTGCACTTGAACTGCTTCTCCCCGCTGTGGGTCAACTTGTGGTTTTTGTAATTCCCTGAAACAGACAGATGACAGGGACGTGGGTCTAAGTTGAGAGCTTGAAAAGAGAGGAGTGGACTATTGCAAAGCAGGAGGAAGAGCTGCCACAGCTGGTACAGCAGGTGCGGGGCTGCGCTGGGCACCTGCACGTCTCTCCCCACGTTTACTTGTAAATATCAGCAATGAGGCCATCCCCTCCACATTTTAAAACATATTTATTAACCCAATTATATAAAACGAGAACAAGCCGCTGGGAAATACCCCTCACTGTATAAACCATGTCTTTCTCTATTACTAATCAGATGCAAGGGCAGGAGGTTGGAATGGCAACAGATGCACCAGTAACTAGGTGCACTTTAAAAATCATTTTTCTAAAATACCCGGAAAAGATTGGAACTTTCAGTAGGACTACCGGTGAAAGGCAACGCCTCCTGCATTCTATACCTTTTTGATGAAATCCTTTGCCACAGAATTCACACACAAACGGTTTGTAGCCTGCGTGTATTCGGGTATGCGTGTTTAAAGTGGAACTTCTATTAAATGCTTTGCCACACTGGTTACATTTGTGAGGTTTTTCCTAAGGGGAAGGGAAGAAAAGCAGAGAAGTTAAGGTATTTTGTGGAGTCCTGGAAACTCAAAAACACACTAATGCTGTCTCCCGTGTTTTTAAGCAGAACAAAGGCAAAAACATGGCATTTCCTCCTGTCCAGCTAGCACATTTTAAACCTTTTGCTAAACAGTCAGGGTTTAGCGGCTATTTTTCTACCAACCGTTCCGAAGTAAACCAGGAACACACCTGGGTATGAATGATCTTGTGCCTGCACAGGGTGCTGGCTTGCCGGAAGCCCTTTCCACACACTTTGCAAACGAAGGGTCTGGCTCCTGTGTGCACTGGCATGTGACGGGTTAAGTTATAGTGTGCGTTAAAGACCTTAAAGTTAAACACATGGAGAACAGGTTAGCCCAACAAGTACTTTGAAATTAAGCGCGGCAGAGCAGGGGGAGGGAGGAAATAACCTTATAGAAAAGGTATACAAATAATTACAAAATTAAATGAAATTTGAAAGAAAGGAAGGAGGGAAGGAAAGAAGGAGGAAAGGAGGGGGGGGAGGAAGGAAGGAAGGAAGGAAGGAAGGAAGGAAGGAAGGAAGGAAGGAAGAAGGAAGGAAGGAAGACCTCCCTCCTGCATAGTACTTGCCTTTCCACACACTTCGCAAGTGAAAACTTTGGGCTTGGTATTAGGAGAGCCTCGGCTGAAGTCAGAGGTTTTGAACGCGATTTTTTCCGACAGAAGCTGGGCGCTTTCTTTCATATAATGCTGCAGTTGAGCCTGGGACAAGTCTTTGAAAGCTACTCCCGAGGGGTACTTCTCCACCGCCGGGACCACCAGTTTATTTCTTTCAGCTAAATACGTTTTTGGCTGAGGGTGCAGAGGGGAACTGAGGAAGTAGGAGGCCACCGGGTGGATGTTAACGCCGGCTGCCGGGTGGCAGGGGCCGTCACCTCGATTCAGGTAGCACAGGGCTCCCATGGCGTGGAAGGAAGAATGGTTGACCACACGGGGCCTTACCAGCTTGTACTGCTGCAGCGGCAGCGCGTCCCGGGCCAGGTCGCCCTTGAGACTCAGCGCGCAGTTGAGCAGATCGCTGCAGCTGAACGCGGGCGCTGCGGGCGCCGCCGCGGGTGCCGCCGGAGACTCCAGACTCGCCTTCCGCGGCTCCGAACCCGTCATTCCAGCCTTGGAGCTCGTATCGTACGCCACAGGCACGAAGGGGATCATGCAAGGGATCGACGAGTTAAGATGCAAAGAGTGCTTGGGGTCCCCCTTGGGCACGGCTCCCTGAAGGAAGTGGGGGACGGGCAGGGCCTTGGGCTCTGGGGTGCGCGCCATGATTCGTTCGATGGAGAAAGCCAAGGGTTTGGAGGTGCTCATCATGTTGCCCCGGGCCGGAGCAGTAGCTAACATTTTGGCAGTCGCGTTGTGGCAGCTACTGTCCATCTCTGAGTCGCCAGCGTCCGTCAGCCGGGGCCAGGCTGCGCCGTCGTTGCCTTGTTCCCTGCTTGTCACAGACCTGCGGAGAGGAGGACGGGCACCATCACCACCAGCAGCCTCCTCCTCCTCCTCCCCAGCATCACCAGCCGAACCTGCCTGCCCAGCCCAATGGACTCCTGCCAGCCCATCGCAGAGTTCTTGGCGCACCAATGACTCGAGGACAATCACTACTTATTTCTATCAATAGAAAGTGTTGTGTCAATAACGCAGCCAAGATCTCGCCAATCGTTAACTTCCAAGAGGAGAAGGTAAACTAGATAATTGCTCAATTCGCTTCCAACAGTCAACAGGAAAACTTTTTTTTTCTCCGCAGTCAGTGACTACTTTTCATTGGTGAGT
Organism: Panthera leo; assembly: GCF_018350215.1. Taxonomy (NCBI): domain Eukaryota; kingdom Metazoa; phylum Chordata; class Mammalia; order Carnivora; family Felidae; genus Panthera; species Panthera leo. The sequence continues at coordinate 138,412,236 of NC_056680.1, forward strand.
GAAGTTCCCCCGCCCAAAAGAGGCGGGGGCGCTCTTCGCCGCGCGGCACGCCCTCCCCTCTGCGCGCAGTCTTTCGGGCGCACACCTCGCTGTCCCCCGCCCCTTTGCTTTTTCCTCTGTCTTTTTAATTCTCAATCTGCTTAACCAGGCTTTAAAGGCCAAGCAAATCTGAGATCAATTTTCTCGTTTAGCTCTAAGTGACATCATCTAAAATCATTGTGCAAAGGCTAAATAAGGAAACGGAGTCTAATTCAGGGGCAAACGCCCGGCTATATTTATGAAACGCCAGGCTCCAGAAAGCCACGGCCAGGAAGCCGACCGCAGCGAAATCCGAGCTTTCTCTGCACGGTTCCGCCGGGCCGACACCGGGCCCAGGTCAAAGCCGCGCCGCCTCCTCCGCAGCCCTCTTTCTAGGGCTCCTCTGGGGCCCGGGGCTGAGGACTCCTGGCATCCCGGAGTCTCTGCGGCCCGAGCCGAATCTGGACCACTTGGAAGACGCCAGCAGGTAACTGGCCTCACAAACGTCCCTGAGAATTAAAGGCCTTGGGAGGCTTGTTATGTATTTGTGGTTTTGTAAATGTGGTACCTTGACAGAAGTTTGGGAAAGCCGCACTCCATCCACAAAGTTGGGAAGGAGTTGCAAGGCATAGGCGCGTATCACACGACAAGAAACCTCGGCTGCGGCCGGACCCCACCCCGATATACACGAACACACACGCGCGCGCTTTTATACGTTTCCATTGAGAGCCCAGAAAAAATATTTCTGTTAAGTACCTGCTCTCAGAGCTCTCTCGGAGCATTTTAGATACTGAAAGTTAAGCAGAGAAGGGAAACAACCTATGATTCCACCCCCAGCCCTCCATGTCCCTACTGCTGGAGTCCCCACCACTTGTCAAAGCAGCGCAGGAGGCAGCCTGGGTGCGTGTGCTCACCGCGCGGCGGCGAGCACCGGGACCTGCGGGCACGCGAGCGCGCGGAGACCTAGTCCCTGCAACGCCCCAATATGCCGGCGCCCCCGGGTCTGGCGCCTCGGTCAAAACTCTGCGAGGAGCGGTAGAGCGTAAGGGGTGTTCCTGGAAGGCTCCGGTGGCTGCTTCTCCGTGCTGCGCGGGTTCCCGCCGCCTAGGCAGGCGCGGTCCGGAGCGCGCCGACCACTGCAGCGCTCACGCTCCTGGTTGCTCCCCTTTGCAAGCCTGCGATCCCGCAGAGCTTAGCCGTGGGACTAGCGGCTGCGAGGCGAGAGATCGGCGGCCGCGAGCCCGAGCCACGAAGTGGAGGAAGAGCGCAAACGTGCCAGTTCAGAACCCTGCGGCCCGCAAGCCCCTGGGAGTGGCCACCCGCTGCAGCCCAGGGTGCCATCTACCTGGTGAGTTACCCTCAGTGAGTGCGTGTAGAACGGGTGGTGACGGGTGGGTGTGGGTGACTTCTTGCAAGAGGCCTGTTAAGGGTCAGCAGTGGGAGCCTGGATGCAGACTATAAAACCTGGGATTGTTGAGCCTCTGAGCAATGTCACCCCAAAATGAGAAGTTGGACCCCAAACGGAGGAAATTTGCCTCAAAATAATCCCTCCTCCCTACCACAATGCTCAGCACAGGCCACTCACTCTGGCTTTTCGTGAGGGTCTGCCCCGCCCCGGCCGTGCGAGCCGAGAGGGGTGGACACTGCAGAGAGCCAGGGCTGGGGACGCGCGCTTTGTGTCCAGCGGCGGAGCAGAGCAGCGGGATGGGTGGTGGGGACACGCAATTGCTAAGGATGTGGGGGAGGAGGCGTGAGTCCTATTGGAAGTTGGAGGCAGCCAAAGGGCTAAATGGGGAGAAAGTCTGGATGCGACCGGCCTTAACAACTAGGCCTGGGAAATGCCTCCTTTCGGGTCTCGGGGTGGCTTCGGGCTGGGAGGCTGCAGCCGTATACAGGTGCAGGGTGAGGCGAGCTTAGGGCTCTAGAGCCGAGTCCAGAGAGAGGCGCCTTCGCGGCAGATTTGGGCCCGGGCTCAGTCACCCAGGGTGCACCCAAGCTGGAAATTTCCTTTCCTTTTGCTGTTGGGGCCTCAGACCCTGTCTTCTCTTCTTCCCTGCTCAGACAAAGAGCTCGGGGACGGCTTTGCTAGGGGAAAGACGGGGTGGGGGTGGGGGCGGTGGCGTCCCACGACAGATGGGTCGCCGTTAAGACTTTAATTGCTGCCTTTTGGGGCAGGTCAGGTTTCCTTTCCTACCTGCCACTTCCCAACATCGAAAAATCCCCCTCACGCTGCACCCCTCCAACATAGGGCCAGGTTTGAAGGAAAAAGCAAAGAAGCACGAAAACAGCCTGGCTCTGGAAAGTTTCGGAGCGCCCAGCTGACTGGTACACCTCATCAGCTTCCGGAGCGTTACCTGCCTTCTGGACTGAATGCCACCAGTTTGTTTTACGTTCGTCGCGTGTCCCTCCGCACTCCCCTCTCCCCCTCCCCCACTCCCTCCTCCTTAACGGCCAGAGTCCTGTTTTTGACCTCGGTACATTTCTCCTTCGGTGGACACCGAACTAACAAGGAGAATTACTGGCTAAGGGGTATACTTATTTGTATAGTTAATATTTCCAGTGTTTGCTTTTCACTGGTCTTTTCGGGATTTGCCTTTTTGACAAGTGTTTGAAAGTAAAGTGTCATGCGAGTTAACACAAATATTGCAAAGTAGCAATTATGCCCTCCCTTTAAAACATCAGACCTGAGTTTGCTAATCCTAAAGACTGAAGAGGTGCTTTTATGAAATCAAGGTCTTGATATTCCAACATTGGTTAATGAGTATCTTCTATTCAAAACCTAACTTAAAGCTCTTACTTAAAAAAATACATCTGTATTCAGTTAGAACTGCCGTAAACAAAATGCAAAATGTATTTAGGAAGGGCTTCCATCGTCTTGTCAAATCTGTCCAGTACTTTGGGTTTTCTTCCCCACATTTGAAAGATAACAAAACAAAAAAGAAAAGAAAAGCAGAGCATATTTGGCAAATTCAGAAGCTTCTAAAACTGTTCATCACTTAAAAATTGTTTATTAAAAGAATGCAAGACAGCCTTGTTCGTTTCATTAATGGCAAATAGAAACAGTTATAGTTTCTTTGGACTTTCTTTGAGACTCTTCTAATCCCCTTTTTGGTCAGAGCCAGTGATTTTAAGTGTCCCACTCCTTCCCAATCACAGAAAGCCAGTATTTAAATCCTTGTGGAAGGGGAGTATTAAGTGTGTGGTTTATCCCGCCTGAGATGTACTGAGGGAAGCAGAGCAGTCCTTGATATGAAGAGACCTTCTAAACTCTTAAGACCTCCTGAAAAAATACGAAAAATTTCTACTCTTCTAAAATAATTTCAAGTTCTCATTTTTTTTTTTTTTTTTTTGCCTCGGGAGCCCAATTTTTATTTCAGTGCTTCCTAAACTTTGTTCTTGATTGTTCAAGAACTTGCATAATTTTCACAGGTTTTTAAATTTACATTCCTGTCACAAGCAAATGCAGTTTTTGGTCAAGACTACTGCAATCTGAAATAAAAGGCAATATAATGGAGCCATTGATTATAATCCACAATCTTTCCCCTCTTCTTCTTTAATAAGCCACAAAGTACTGTTGAGTTTTTAAAAAGGAACACATGGATTAGAAACTATTATAACTTATCCAACCTTCTGCCAAGTGCATGAATTCATCTCTGCTCACGTTTTTAGGATTTTCAGGCCTCTCCAACATCCATGGCCCCTGCCTCTTCATCAGAAGTAACAGCCTGCTTTCCCTTTGCTTCTTAGTAGCTACTATGAGCTCAATGGAAGAGACTAGGTTATTATTCCGACCACCCTGCCTCCCCAGGCACTAGGACCCATCCACAAGTCTTCCTGTTTAATAAATAGCAACCTACCTGCCTTCTGGAGGAGGAAAAACATTCCTAAATTCTTCTACAGTTTTACTCAGTCTTTATCTCTGACTTGTCTTTTGTTACTTCCTGTAATGTGTGATGGAGGTGGAGCGTTGGAGTAGGCCCCAAAGAGGGGGATCTGCAAGGTTCAAAGGAAGAGTCTTGTTGAGTACCTCAGATTAAGTTAATGAATACACAGTGGGAACTAACTTTCCAGCACATCAACAAACACAAGAGCTACGAGTTCCGATTTGAGGCTACTAGTGTGCTTTTAGTTTGGCAGCAAATAAAGAATTTTTGCTAATTTTGTAGAGCGTGTGAAGGGCAGTGTGCTCGGTTGGTTGTGAAGGAGGGGTCAGTTAACTCACCGAGCTCTCCTTTCTTCTGGGGGAGGGGAGGACGGAGCGTGGTTTGTTGTTTAGACCTTTGTTGTTACTATTTATTTCTTTTTATTGGGGGTCTCGGTTCAACCTAGTGGAATTATTGTCCTCAAAACAGCATTTACATATTAAGTCGGTTTGTAAAAGTAAAGGAAGAGCCCCAAAGGTGAGAGCTATTAATGAGCCGGCAAGCATTACAGACAAGGATCACCTGCCGCGGGTTTGTTTCTGCCCCTCCACTAATGCTGGGGTTTTTCTCACCCGTTCCCACAGGCCTGTGAGGTGTGTTCCCTACAGACTGCGACTCAGAGCTGGACTTGGGGGAAAAAGAAGTTCAGAAACAAGCAACCCAATGTTTCCAACTCGTCCGAGAAGCTGCTACAAGTCAAACTACAAAAGTCAGACAAGTTTTGCTTGCAATTTACAAGGTAGTTCTGGAAGCCTGGGAAGTGAACAATTAGAAGAGGACGCCCCAAACACGCTCTTTTGTTCTGCACTGATCGCTGGTTGTGCAACTGGCTGATTATAGCTTTTCAGCAGCAGTCCCCAGATAATTTTTACGAGTCATTTTTGTGGTCAAAATAAAACCTACATTCGACACCGCCCGATTCTTTCCTTGATACTACCCACGAGGTTTAGAGCAGTTGTGATGTTCTTTGCAAACTTTCTGATTTCCCGTGAAATAAATGTCTATAATAGAAATTCAAATAATACAGAGCAGAGGAGGAGCTTAGAAAAATGGAGAAGCAACAGAAGTAAATGAAAATCCGAGAGCCTTTTATCAACGTAGTTACCTCCCGGACCCCGGCCGTCGGTGGCTCCCGGCCGGGAGCGCCCCGCGCCGACCCGCTGCCCTCGGCCGCCTGGGCGTCCATAACGGCGGCGACCTCGGCGCCCCCCGGCCCTGGCCTCGGACGGGAACTGCGTTCCCGCTGCGGGAGCCGGAGCTGAGGTGCCCGGCCTCACTCACGATTCGTTTGCCGGAGCAGAGCCATTTAAAAAGAAGTCCGAAGTAAAACCGAAAAGCTGACAACACTCCCTGGCTGGGATCTCCACTTATTGGTTCTTGCTCACGAGTCCCGAACGGTTAAAAATGACGTCGGCAAGGCCGGGGGCGACCGGGCTCTGTGACCCTGCCTTGGAGGGGCCGGCTAGGGAGGCTGGAGCGGCTTAGAGGGGACTGGGAGCCGGGGCGCTACTCCCACCGCCCGCCGCCAGCCAGACCTCCCCGCCCGCCCCCCGCGCGCTGCGCGTCCGGCGGGGCTCCCGCGCCCCCCACCCGCCCTGCCCGCGCCGCGCGGTCGTCGCTTGGGTCCCTCTGACCTCCGGCCTCGGGGCCTCCACCACACCTTCGCGCCCCGCGCTCCTTTGGGGCGCGATCTCGCTCCTCCCTCTCCCCGCCGCACCCCCGCGGATCCAGCGACGGCTCCGTCCCTCCCCTCCCCACCCCCAAGGCTGGTGGGAGATGGGGGCAGTCACCAAAGGGTTTCGGGCGGGGGTGCCGGATCGGGTTTAGAGACCAAGTAACAGATGGCGGAGAACTCCCGTTTGAAAAGTTTCTGAACGGAACAGTCGCTAATAGACTTTCTTTGACGACTCCGGGTGTAACTGAAGGGTCATTTAATCTAGATGTCAAGAGAAAGAAAACAGGCCTGACGCCGTGGCACGCCCAAGAGGGAACCGGAGCATCTTTTTATAAGTTTTGCCTGTCACTTTCAGTTTCCCGGAAAACACTTCCTTAAGCCACTTTTAAACGGGGTGGCGGGGGCACCTGTGAGCTCTCCTCCGAAAACCTTTCGTGTCCATTGCCCTCTGTTTCAGTGCCCGCCCCAGCCGCGCGAATCCTGCCTTCGGAGCCGTTTGGCTTGGGCTGCCAATTGTTGGGTGTCTCCTGACGGTCTCGGGGAAAGCGAGGGAGTTTTCTAACTCGATTCTTCGGTGGAAGAGTTTCCTTCTGCCTTCCCCTTTGGGCCCCACCCTCCAACCTGAACTTTCATTCCGGTTCCTGAGCTCCCCCTGCCAAGCCCTTCTTCCTTGCTAAAGGAGGAGAGGGCATGACTGTGCACGGAGCACAATACCCCCACAGCCACCTCCAGCTACTTTCACAATCCCTGAAGGACGGAGGGGGACGCTCAGCCACTGGCCTGGGCCCCCTCTCTTGGTGGAGGTGGACGTTCTTCTGCGACACCCGCCCCCACCACCTTAGGCCTCTCTCAGACCTGATCCTGTAGGCATTGCACATGTTTCAAAAGTTGAACTGTGAATCCCAGGCTTTAAGGAATCTCTCCAACTTTTACGATGTTAAGTAAAATTACTCCCGTCTTAGTTTGAATTAGTTTGGAAGTCTTTTTTTCTTTTTCTCTTCCCTCTGTGTCTTCTTTGAGTTGTTAACTCTTTGACTTTCGCTGACAGTGGGTCCGCCCTCATAGCTTCCAATTAGACTCACAGGGGACGAGGGTACTGGAAAGATCGCGAAGCGTTCAGCGCCCCGCGTCAGTGCTGACGCTGGCAACAGGGGAACAGCATCCCGCGGCCCCCGGCGACCTCGTGGGGCCGGCCGGCTGCTGTCACGAACGTGTCTGCCGAGGCTCCTGGGGCCTGGGTGTCAGCCCTGAGCCCCTGCCGGCCCGCGGGGTCGACGGTGGGGAGAGAAGCTGGGTCTGGGTAAAAAAAAAAAAAAAAAAAAAAAAAAAAAAAAAACACAAAACAAAACAAACAAACAAAAAAACCCACGGAAGGATAAGAAGGCTGTGCATCATTCAAAGACTGAATGGGGTCGGTTCCCGCTGCCTGTGGAGGGGGAAGAAACCCCTCCTCTACCTAACCCTGTGATTCACAGCTTCTCATAAATTTACATAATACAAAGGCGTAGATGTAAACCTAAAGGACAAAAATAATAATTCCACAGCACATATTCCATTTTCGCACCGTGGGCCTGGAAAAGTTCCCGGTGTTGGCACATGAGCTGATTTCCAAAGCTTTATACTCATGACGGAGAATAACTGAACTTTCACACCACTGTTGAAAGAAGAGGCGGAGAGGGAGAAAAAAGGGAAAGAAGGAGAAATTGGCTTTAATGACGCTGATTTAGAGTTCTTACGGAAAGCAAAACAATTTTAAAAATTAAGAGCATATGCTGCGTTCAAAAGGCAGCAGGCATGATAATAATTGGGGTTCCTTACTTTCCATAGGATCTCTTCCCCTTTTATTTGGCAGATATCGACGTTTTATTTGAAGAGGAAAATCATTAGCCTTTAATATTAGCAGAGCATTCCAATTTATTATTTCTCTAGATAAGTGAAGGCCCCAACATTTACTGATGGAATGCCTTCTCTGTCGAGAGGGCTCCAACCGGCCGATTCACATATAAGATGGAAAAGGGAAAGGCGGCAGCTACGAAGTACACGTGATTGCTGTCGTTGCCTTTCTAGGATTCGTGTTTTTTCTTTCTTTTCTGAATTTGAACTTGGATACCACTAATAAATTCCAAATCCGGAGCCCTATTTTCCTAATGATTCATTCTAATGATGTGGAATCAAATGCAGGACATGGGCAAATCCAGCCGCAAGATCTGTGGGACCCGAGCGTCCCCGTATGTTAGCCACGATGGCCTCACTGGTGTTAGTGGCCTTTGGCCTCGCGCTCCGCCTCTGCCAATGCGCCTCGCGTCCAGCCGCGAGTGGGCATCGGAGCCCTTCCCTCATTGTTTAGACGTGGGGGTGGTGGTAACTGGAAATCACAAACGGGAAAGACCATTTTCCCCCTCCTTCTCCTGCATCTTTCCGTTCTTCCAGCTTCTCTTGCCTCTGCAAAACCCGTATGCAAAACTAGCCATTATAATCCCCTTTCCTTCATGTTCCTTACTATCCTTCCATTTTTTTTTTTCATGTTTATTTACTTATTTTGAGAAAGAGGCAGAGCACGAGCAGGGGAGGGGCAGACAGAGAGGGAGAGAGAATCCCCATCAGGCTCTGCGCTGTCAGTACAGAGCCTGATGCTGGGCTTGAACCCACCAATATCTAGATCATGACCTGAGCCAAAGTCGGATACTTAAGGGACTGAGCCACTCAGGCACCCCCCCCCCCCCCTTACTATCATTTTAAAGCTGGATTCTTCAATTGTCCATTGAAATGGACAACAACCTTTCCCCCTTTCTAAGACAGTTTTTCGTATGTACTTCTATCACCAATTTGTCCCACACATTTTGAGGGCCGGATTAAATGATGCCAGTTTCCTGCCTTGCTTTGGCCTCCTAAAGCAGAGTGCCTTCATCTGGGGAAGGCCACACAGCTAGTGGACCCCTTGTTAACCACAACAGATGGTGGCAGTTACCCTTTGCCTTGGATTGTTTTTCTGTGAAATGGGACTAAATCAAAGCCTATTTCATTCTTGGGAGGCTTGGAGACTGAAAAGAGATTTTAAAATAAAACTACTTTACATATGAAAAGCTATCTATCACCTTGTTAAAAAGTTAGACTACAAACTTTTGCAAAATGTTTTTCAGAAAATCTGTATTTAAAAAACACCCCTTCGGCTCAACGATTTGATTTCTGGTTAAATACATGGACATGTTAAAATGCACATAAAGAATCACATTTGCTAAATTATTTTTCACAGCCTTGAGGATTTTCCTTATCCTTGGGGGCCTGCTCTCCCACATTCAGTCCTAAGGTCTCCAGGGGACACTTTCTTCTGTAGAATGACGAATTAACCTTTCACAAAAGCTTTTCAAAAATCCCAGTTTGATTAAAGCAGATTTCATCTGTTTAGAAGCACTTATGCATTTCTAAAATTAATCAACTTTTTGATAGACTATCCTAATTATATGAAAGAATACACCCAGCAATCACACAATATAACAACAACAACAAAAAAAGCCTGGGCAGTTTGAACAAATGACAACAAATGAGATCCTTTAATACAGCAACTCTGAAGTGTGTTTTAAAAAATTATTACCCGGCTCTGGGAGGGGTGGGGGGACCTGTCAAAGCTCTCTCTTGCCACAATCAGCTGCTACCCCCATCTTTCCACGTTTCACTTTCCAGTTTTTGAAGTACAGTCCTGCTGGGTTCTGACCTTTTACTATATAACCCCTCTTTAATGAAACTTTTTCTACCTCCCTAGCAGTATCTCCTTCCAAAGTTACAATTCGTTGTGCTTCCTTGGCATTTTAGAGAAATGCCCTAAAAAGTTTCAGCATTTAAACGTTTCTTTCCACCAATCACAACCACGAGAGGTGTTACTTGTTGGTTGGCTGTTAGCAAGGAAGCAGTGTTAAGAGGCAAGTCAGAATTGATTTGAAGCAGAAAAGGAAATAATTTGACACACCACTTTTAATTTTTTCAAAGGTACAACTTGTGTGTAGGGGACCCAGAAACAAGTCTGTGTCTGAGCCCAGGAAAGGGTAACTCCTCTGCCTGATGATTCTTGAATTCAAAATAAACTCTTCACTTCCTCTCTGACTTGAGAACCACTGATCCTAGGGATGGCCAAAGATTTTATTTTATTGATTTTTAAAAAATATCTTTTAGTGTTTTATTTATTTTTGAGAGAGAGAGAGCACACCCAAGCAGGGGAGAGTGGGGGGGGGGGGGAGGGGTAGATACAGGATCCCAAGCTGGCTCTGTGCTGAGAGCAAGTCCAATGTGGGGCTCCGACTCAAGAACCACAAGATCATGACTTGAGCTGGAGTCAGGTGCTCAACCAACTGAGCCACCTAGGCGCCTCGGGATGGAAAAAGATTTTAGACGAATATGTCTAGAATATGTTTATTTACTAAATTTTATATAAAAAGTTTTTTTAGTTTATTTATTGTGAGAGAGAGAGAGAAAATGAGAGTGAGCAGGGGAGGGGCAGGAAGAGAGGGAGAGAGAGAATCCCAAACAGGCTCGGTGCTCTCAGCTTGGACCCTGCTTCCGGGGCTGGATCCCACAAACCTTACATTCATGACCTGAGTTGAAATCAACCCTCCCCCCCCTCCTCCCGCCCTTTAACGGACTGAGCCAGCCAGGTGCCCCTATTTGCTAAATTTTAACAATCACCCACAAATAAGCACATAAATACAGTCACTTTTGATGTAAAGTTATGAAGTCCTGGGAGTTAAAGGCATCTGTGGCATTCTTCTTCCTCTATCTGGAACCCAGAAGCTGTAGGCAGGCTACCTTACAGGAATGATGAAGGTGGGGAATATCCCTCCAGTTATAAAAGTAGCTCTAGTCCCAGCCCAAAGCAGGGGGAGGATCTTGCCCTTTTCTAAGTGGTGAGTGTCTTCGTCTCCAAGGCCGCCGAGTGCCTGGCCCCAGCATCACCAGGACACGTGTCTCCCTCGCCACGGACACGCTGGGATGAGCCCCTGGGGCTTGCCCTCGGCCCACGCTGGGCCTCTCAGCTATTGGTATTTTCACGACAGCCTACAAGGGCTGGCAGTTCAGCACTCTGGGCCAGGACTCGGTGCTGACTGTTGCCCTCAGTGTCAGCCGTTTTCGCTCGACTTCCGTGGGGCGCGCTGGGGCGGTTTGCGGCCTCCTCTGCTTCTCTCGGTTCCGCTTCGAATTTTCCAAGCGCTTACTGTGTGCGCATCTCTGGTCTGAGACGCAGGACGCCATTCTAGGCCTCCTTAAACTTTGGAAAACATTAATGAACACTAATTTGCCCCTTAAATTCTCTTGCACTTAGAACCTACTGGGCAGAGGCCGAGGTCTGAGATTCCTCACTTGTGGTCTAGCACCTCGGGATCACACCTGTCTAGTTTCTGAGCCTCTGACCAACTCCATCCCCCAAAGGCACGTCTCCAGCTGCCTTCCCTCCCTCCGGCCGCTCCGGGGGCTGCTCGAGGCGAAGCCGGCCCTTTCGGAGACCCGACAAGGTTTGCCCCTCCCCGTCTTCTCCTCTCCTCCCACTAGGCTGGCCCTATATATAACCCCGGAACCCTCCAGTCCACTGACACGCCGGGGGCGAGGCTGAAGATCCGCTGAGCTGGCTGTGATGCAGAAGGACCCTGAAACCACCGCGGGGACAATGGCTGTAGAATGGTGGTGCGCATTGGCAGAGGCAGGACTGCCACGATTTCTTTTGAATCCATTCCTCACAAAGAACTAGTTAGTATTGGCCACAACTTATTACCTGTCTCTAATTCTTACAACTACCTGCCTTATTAAGTCCTCGTTTTACAGTGAGGTTCAGTGACTTGCCCAAGGACACAGAGCTCAGACGCGGGGAAGAGGTGTAGCTGTGAAGACTCAAAAGACTCAAACCCAGGCTTCTCTGGCCCCAAGGCCTTGCTTACTACGATTTCCAAGCGGTGTCCTGTGCACCTGTTTCTTGGTATTAAATCAGGGGTCTTCATTTGGGAACCACATCGAATTCTTCTTTTCTTCTCGGCACTACACTCTCACACTCCACTGCCTATTCCCTTAAAACAATCACATCTTGCACACGGACAAATGGCGCGACCGACTGTCGGTCGTGACTTCTAGAACGCAGGCTCAGCGCTTTGCGCTCAGTCTCTATCCGCTTCTACTCCTCGAAGTATCTTTCTTCAGTGTCACAGAGAAGAGCAGATTAAGGCATCTCTGCACCCCATCCTTCAGCCAACGCTGGGGGTAAGCCTCACCCTTGGAAGGGGAAGGGGGGGCAACTGCCAGCCGCGCGCTTCGGGCACTGCGGGGTCTCAGCTCCTCTTCGCCTCCGCCCGGCTGCCCAGCCCCCTGGGCTCGACTCCGTCTGCAGCAAAGTACTGGAGCCAACTCAGACGTCCGCTTTCCCCGAAGGTTGCTGCCCGTCCAGCGAGCAGCGTTTGAAGGGGGAAAGGAGACCCGCTCTCCACCGCGCTCGCCGCATAGCACTGGGGCAGGGGGGCGAGTTAGGAGGGCCCCATGTAAAGATAGGACGAACACTGTCTTCCCGAACTCCCACAGACCAGGCCTCCAATTCCGCGCAAAACTAACAGGGGTGGGGTGGGTCGAGGGCAGTCGGTGGGGGCTGGGCCTTGCGGCGAAGGCAGAGGCGCAGAGCGCGCGGGGGCCGATCTGCTTGCTCTTTGGGCGAGTGTTTACCCCGCCACCAGCGGCGCGTGAACATCTCTCAGGAACATCGATCTATCACCTCCCTTTAGGGACCCGGACCGGGAAATTTCCATTTTCTGTTTGGGGAGTAAAAAATAAAAGCGACCAGGCTCATGCTCGAATCTCCACGCTCAGGTCTTTCTACCAGACGCCAGGCGGGAGGGGATGGGAAGGCAGGCTCTGAGCTTCGGCTCGCGGGGATCCTGCCGACCGCCAGCGCGCTCGTCCCGTACGCCGGGTGCTGACCCCGCGTCTCCGCGCGTTTGCAGGGAGCGGGCAGACAGGGTTGGGGGCGCGCGCCTCTCGGACTGCAGGAGGTCGCAGCAGGGAGGGGCTCCATGAGCAGCGATGGCCGAGTGACCTCCTTCCCACCAAGCGCACCTTCCCGGAGCTCAGGGACCCGAAGTCTTCGCGGGCGAAGGAGGGCGGCGCCAGGCCAGGCCGGGCTATGACCGTCGGGGGCGGGGTGGGTGCCCCGAGACACTTTGCACGGGCGCTTACTGCAAAAGTAGCAGGAAGTCCTTTCTGCAGAGCGAGGGACAATGAACAAGAACTAAGGGGAATTCAGGTGGAAAAACCCGTGAATGCAAGAACGACCCACAGCTGGAGCTGAGAGGTTTACGTTAAGCTCTGTGTGGTTCTTTCCCTTTCCGGGAAAAGGCATTATTATTCTTTTCTCCATGCGTTGGGAGAAACTTTCCTTTTAGACGTGTTATTTAACAGATCCATTCCAGCTGGATATTGGACTGCATTAGTTATTTTCTCCTGCAACACTCACCAAACTGCCCCCCAAACGCACTTTTTGGCCCTTGCCCAAAACCATTTAGGAGGATAGGACTACTTCTTTGAGTTGAAAATTATTTTCACTTCAAAAATTTTGTTAAAACTTGTTCATCTTTCAATTAAATTCCTTTAAATGAAATAATACTTTTTTAAAAAATAGTAACACTTGGCTTCCTTTAATAGACAGATGCTTGGGTATTCACCCTAACAGTTACACACACCGATGAACAATTATTAAGTCATTTCAAGCAATTTGCAGTTATGTTGGAGAGAATTTCTGGGCAAAAACCCAAACGTGGTACTTCATTCTCTTTCAGTTGCTTTATAGATTTCTCTTCTATGCCTCTTTGTGGCTAAAAGGTTAGTCCACATAGTCATCATAAACTTCTGAGCATCCCCACTACCTGCCTTTGGCTCTGCTGTTCTCCCTGTGGAAGCCACTGAAGGTTGGAGTGGGGAGTAGAGCTTTCAGAAATCTCCTGAGTACAGAAGGGAAGGCGCAGAGAACCCGCAAATCTAGAGAGAAGCTACAAGAGGCTGACCAGCCAAGAGAGCCAGTAGGCAGGTGAACTAGATCAGCAGGGAGATCCGCCTGGCCCCAAGGGCTTTCCCCTGCATTTCTGAATTGGATCAGCTAGATATTTCCTTTCATAGGGCTGGAGGGGGGTGAAGGGATCAGTCATCCGTCATTCCTACTTCAGGAAAATATGGGCCAATTACTTAGAGATGAGCTGAATCAAAGACACAGACATTTAGAAGAAAACAAGGGTGGGTAATTTGCAAGTAGCCAGCCATTTGAGCTGTGCGGCAGCAACCGTGGAGAGGGTACCACTGAGTTTAGGCTGGCACAACTGGACACCTAGGGGCCCAAAGAGAGGATGATACTGGATGTGAAGGTGAAGACAGGGAAAGAGAGCATTTCAGGAAAAACTGACTTTCCCCAACACGGAGTTGGTAGAGTTAGTTTCTAATCCAGGAAAGGGGAAGACATCCACTTTCATGTTCGTCCTGTATCGTAGGGCGTCTTACCCCCAAGACCCAGATTTGAGCCCAAACCAGTAGTACATAATAACTGAATTAAATGGATTTTTGTGGGCTAGTCCAGCTACTGAGACACCATTTATAACAACACAGGAGAATGAATTTGGAGGTGTAAGAAGTCGGTTTCACTTCCAAAATTCCAGAACTACAGTTTACATAAATTCAGGGATACCTCTGCTTATTCTGCGTTAACTTACCTCATTCAAAGATTATTTATGAATGGATGTAGTAGCACAATATGAATTTTAGGAAAAAATACAAAATTAAAACTCAGAGAAATTACAAAGTATAACACTATTATTTTTCAAAATTATAGTAAGAAAATATTTTGGAAGAAGATATAATAGTTAACTAATATGTCAATTGCTAGTTAAATTACCAGCATTCCTAGTATTACTTTTTATTAGTTAACACTGCTAACGTTAATAACGCATAGGAGTATGTAGTCAACATTACCTTTGCTATGGAAATAGACTGTGGTAGTAACTTACTCTTTTAACAAATGTGTGTGCCTTCTAGGTGCAAAAGCACTGTTGATAATCTTTTACTCATTTGATTGTAAACAAAAACACAAAAACACAGAGACAAATTGTTGGGGTTTTTATAATACTGCAAACATTTTTTTTTTACTGCATTTAATTTACACAAGTCTAATAAATACAGGAGTGGTTTCGACCAAATAGATTTTTATTGCCTGCAAGCTGTTACACTTAGAAGTAGGAGAATATGGTATGTTGATGGCAGCACATTTACTACCTTACACTTTGGGATTTTTTCTTACACTTGAAAGGAGGAATGTTCAGAATAAAACAAGACACAAGCTGATGGATAGTCTAGTCTATATTTGGGTTTGGCAGTCCTTGAAGCCTGCAGATGAACTCAGAATACTAAGAACAGAGGTTAAAGTTTTTACACACATCACAACAATGGCAAATTAACTACAAAAAAAAAAAAAACCCTCACACATAAATGATAAACTATTAAATACACACCACTTTAACAAGGGCACAATAGAGCTGGCACAGTGATCCAAGTAGCTTCTTCTCACAATGTCACATTATGAGAAATACATATCTCATTTCACACACAGGACACTACTTTGATGTAACTACAGACAGAAAAGTCAAATCTTCCAAAAAAACCAAAAAGTTATGTTCCAATCACAAAGCCAAAGCTCATTTTAGGTCAAACTACACAAAAGAGACTCATCTTTAAAAATCCCCCCAAACCAAGAAACTTGCCATTTTCCCCTTTAACTCTGCTTCCAGGTTCACTCTTTACAATGTGGAGTGAAATACCAGCATTTTTTTATTTGGTCCAAACAATCAATGTAATTATAAGGACAGGGTACAAAATAATGTCAAGGTCCTCCTTCCTCCCACAGAGCTGGGAGTTATTAGCCTTCTTCTTCATCACTGTCTTTCATGGTGATGCCCTGAAGTCCTCCTCCTTCCGAGACGGAGGCTGTAGCCTCCTCGACTGTTAAACGTCTGTGCAGAGTATCGTAGGTCTTACTGTTCAGTGTGCCTTCTAACACACCCTGAAGTCGGAAGTCCCTATAGGTTTTCTGGAAGAAGAAGAAAGACTTTGCTTAGATAGCTCACGAATTGTATGGATGGACGTCGGTATGTAGCCTCAGTTAGCATTTCAAAAATAATGTGGGACAATTCACTAATGGACTCAGATTGTAGCTGCCCATGTCAATCAACCTGTTGGTATATTTCTGGGGAGAAAAAGAAATGAGACCTCGGATCCTGCTTTTCAAAGTAGAATGACTCTCAATAGATCAAAATGTTCTGACAGATGACAAGTGAAAAATATTGCTAATGGCACAAACTTTACTATTTGGATAGCTTGAGACAAGGTAAAATGATAGGCACTTATGTACATTTTTAAATGAAGGAATTTTTAGTTTTTCAGTTGACATGTCTTTCCTTTAATACTGAAAAACACATTTTATGAAATGTATTAGCTTTTTGGGGGAAGTGTGGAGGGAGATAATTAATCCTATTATCAGTAAAAGAAGTTTGCATTTTCAGCATTTGTGAATTACAACATTTATTTATATGTACCACCGGTTAAAAATTTGTGTACACCCAGAAGTCTGGATGAATTCTGCCCTTTCCTTTTGAAATTCCCTTGGAATGTGAAGTGTCAAAATTCTGGTAGAAAGCTTCCACAGATGATAAATACAACATGTATTTATATTTTCTGTGAAAAGTCTATTATTTGATGTATTATATGTCAAAAATAGAACAAACGTCATGTTAATGTTTATAACATGAATCCTAAGAACAAGGACAGGAACAACAGAATTCTGGGTTCTGTGGCACTTAAGATATGTCACCTAGAAAGCATCGCTTATTTCACTGATCCCCTTATGTGCAATTTTCCTCATATAAGATTTTTTTCTGAGACTAAACAGGACTGGAATTTTATTAGTTTTTTTTTTTTAATTGTGGGAAAAATCTAGAATTAGTTCAGTGTGGAAACAAAACACAAATGAAGATATCCCATTGTGTAGAGTCACTTCTAAGGCTGTTTTTAATGCTAAATATCTTTCCAGATTTTGTTTACTGTCCTGTGTTAGATTTAGAATATTAAACATTCAGATTTTAATGGACTGGCCTCAAGTATCAGTATCAACATGCCACCATTGTTCTAAATGTTTCTAGTATGTACTTTTGTTGTTGTCTGCTTTACACTTAATAGATGAAAAAAGTCAAGTAAGAAGGAATGTTGTACTTTCTGGCCCAATATTACGACTCCAATAGCTGGAAATTAACATGAAGGCCTGCTTGATTTCGTTCAACAGAATATATGGAAGGAAACTTTTAATATTCACACAGTTTCATTGAAGGTACTTATTCATATCAGGTAGGAAATGCTGATGAATAGCACCTTAATCCCCTTGATATACACACCTGGTTTACTAACAGATTTCGGGGAAGGAGCAAAATCATTACAAGGTTGTGGGGGCCGTTGGTATTTTCACATTTTCCTGTCTTTTTTAATCTGATGTATGCCCCACAGTATCATTATAAGTTTAAGAAGTGATATGCCGAAAGCAAGTATGGAGGGTGAATAATTTTTTTCTCATCTGGATCATTACTTGTTATAAATAAAATTCATATTTGAAAAGTCTACCACCTGTCCAAAAATAAACTGAATGGTGAGAAATGCTGTGGAGTATCAGAGGTATCTTAACAGCCCATAAAAATTTGATTCAGAGAGTGGTTTCTTAAATGATCAAAACTGTTTTTACTTACATTTTAATATTTTAAGATACTTACACCCCACTATCCTCATATTCTCTTTCTAAGGTGTTAATCTCATTATTACTAAGGTGGCACTCTCTTATACCAAAACCTCTGGTAATTTGCATCAAAACACATGGGAATGGCTCTGAAGGGTAAGTTTTATCCAGAAAATCTGGTAACTAATATACACAGTAGTATTACCCCAGAGATTTGTGTTCAAGACTGTAACTGTTTAACAGTTTGATTAAAACTATGTCAAGTACACAAATTACTCCATGTACCTGACATGAAATATTGCATAATGCATCTGATATGAAATATTGTTCCGTTAACAATTATATACTGAGTTTAGAAGTCCTGCTTTTTTGTTTTATTAGAATTGACTTTTCTTAGACTTAGCTTAATTGTCAGTAAGTTGGCCAGGACAGATTTGTGTTGTAGATCTGCAGTCCTGTAAATCTGCTTTCTGATTTATGTGTAATTAAGACTCTACTGCCTTATTTTATCACCAAGCAACAGGTAGTTAGGGGAGCTGCAGGACAGGTATCCTTGTGATCTCTCTCTCTCTCTTTAGAATTCATAAAACATTATTGGCCCTTGGACATCCTCTGTGGCTGGCAATGAAGGTCTGCTTAGTTCTTATTTAAGACAAGGGCCTGCCATGGGGTGCTGTTCACTTGTCTTCCTATCTCCTAGTAAGAGCAGCTGATCTACGTTAACTGCTTTTAAATGTCATAGGGCCACTCGGGAGAACACAAATCCATCCGCCACTTTGAAGATTCTGTTTCTCCCCCTCCTTCAATAAATCATCCCGATGTTAAAACTGCGAATAATTTCATAGCCCTAAACTCTCTGTGAATCTGTTAGTGGAATTTGTTTTCTTCGCAGCGAGTGACATGAATGAACTGATTCGTATCTAAGTGTCTTTGTGGGCCAAAGTAGGCTGTAATATACATCTTGGTGGCATCTGGGTCTCCAGTGGGCAGAGAAGAATGACTGTGCCTGTAGAGTAGAAAAACCGAACAACTAGCAGTTTGGCTCCTTGGTAGAATGCACTACTCTGTGGTAACATGCTGGCTAGCACCGGGAGATGTGGATGGAAGGAAAGCCTACTCAGGGGCCTTCACAATTGTATACATGTGCTTTTATACTTATTATTTTTTATTTTAGAGAGAGAGAGCGTGCAGGCATGCGAGTGGACAGGGGAGCGGCAGAGGGAGAGGGAGAGGGAGAGGGAGAGAGAATCTTAAGCAGGCTCCATGCTGTGGAGCCTGACATGGGACTCGATCTCATGACCCGTAAGATCATGACCTGAGCCAAAAGCCAGAGTTGGACACTTAACCGACTGAGCCACCCAGGCACCCCTGTATACATGTGCTATTTAATAGCTTCTTAAATTCACTGAAAAATGAACATTACAAATATAACCATATAGGTTCTGAAGAATTATGAATCTATGTACGAAACTGGTTAAAGTCTGTTTATACTCAAAGTAGGAAACAATCAAAACATTAAATTATTAATTCATCCTGATTTTCTTTGTGAAAATAATAATTTTTAATTATGATATAAAGCTCTACAATTTGATAAAATGTATCAGCCAAAGAAAGCATTGGCTGAGTCTGGGGACCTGCCTGTGAAAAACAAAGCATGGAAAATCAAATATATTCATGAAATTTATTTCCATATTTATCAGTCTTGACTGTTGGTAGCCATAACGAAGAATATGTTAAACTAAGATAAATTGATTGGTGTAGAGTACAATGGAAATGCCACCGCATAATTCGTGACATTATCATTTTATTCTGCTAAAATATTCACTGGTGTTTGATCTTTAATTGTAATGACGTGTGAATATGAGAAGAGGAAGAACTTTGAAAGATGATGGGCTAATAAATAGAGATTTTTATTCTAAAAACAAAGTAGAGAGCTTAACAATCCAGCCAAAAATGCCAATCAGCTGAATACGTAATTTCTGACATCTTGAATGCAATAGATGTTAACTTGAAAATATGACTGATTGTAAGGTAAGCAGCTAATCCCAATATTAGTCACAGTACAGACTGCAACCTCAACATACACATATATGTAGAAGGTATACACAGATTCTGATTCTCTTTTATGAAAAACAAACTTCATTTGAAAGCTCTCCAAGTCACATTAATAGAACAAGAAAGAAACATTGCAGAATCGAAGGCAAATATGAACGTATTATTGTGCACTTTCGGTTTCTTTGTAAAACAAATAACACCTGGTAAGAAGTGTTCTGGACCAAAGTTATTTTTTCCATTGAAATGTCATATGTTCAGAGGTATTAAAAATTAGTGGGCGGCTATAATTTTACTTGTTCTTTATGACTAATCATGATTGCTATTACTGTGACATTATAGGTCTGGTTCTATGTTCCGGTAGATTTGCCAATTTCTCACTTTAGAACAGAACTTTCCTATTTATGGGTCTTTCTAATTTGTGATAACCTGTGTGTCTATGGCACAAAATAATCTGTATTCTAATTAGACTACAGGAACCTAGAGAATGATGGAAAATATTTTAATGTGGTTAAAACTTAATGATGTAATGCAATAGTTCCTCTCAAACTTTAACATCGGAATCACCTGGAGGACTTGTTAATATATAAATTGCTGGGCCCCAGAATCAGAGTTTCTGACTCAGCAGGTCTGGGGTAGGGCCCAATAATGTGTATGCCTAATGAGTTCCCAGGTGATGCTGATATAAGTCAGAAATGACACTTTGAGAACTACTGTGTGTCGCATATGCACATACATACACATAAATATAAACATACATATTTGTGCCTATATACACACACACTATATATATATATATATATATATACACACACACATATATATATATATATATATATATATATATATATATATATATATATATATGTATGTTGCATTTGACAAATGGCACTAAAATGGAAGGTCATCTTTTCAAAAGAACAGCTGATTCTCAATAGCTTAGAGTTATGTTTTTGGTCATTAAGTAGGATTTGTCTCAATTTTAGGAAAAAGTTACACTTGGAGCAAATTTTGTGTTTCCATTAGAATTACGGAGTGTGAAAAATCATGTTAAATAATTATATATATTAATAAAATCACGTTAAGTAAATAAATATACTCAATAAATATAATACGTGTGTTATTACCTTTTCTTTTGAAGAGCAAAAGACAAAATGGCCTTAAGGGATGTGACACCTGTTGTTGGTTGGGATGTTCCCCAACACTCAAACTGATCATCTCTTACGTGTCAGATGGGGCATGCTTCTAAAGAAGTTAGGCAGTGACAATGTTACTTTTGTGTCAGGATATGACAAAATAACGGACACTCTCCTTATGTTGTAGGCCAATACAATTCCAAAGCCCTCATGGAGCACCTGCGTGGCTCAGTTGGTTAAGCACCAACTTCTGATTTCAGTTCAGGTTATGATCTCATGGTTGGTGAGATCAAGCCCGGCTGTGGGCTCTATGCTGACAGCGTGGAGCCTGCTTGGGATTCTCTCTCCCTCTCTCTCCTCCCCTCCCCAGCTTGCATATGAGTACACGCACGTGCGCACGTTCAAAAAAAAAAAAAAAAAGTCCTCATAACCATATGCGATCCTAATAAGCATGAAGCAAATGTATCAGGAGGAGAAAATATTTCTTTACCTAAGAAATGAAGACGAAATTACTGTGGACCTACTACAATCGGGTAAATGTGCCAGAGGCTTTGTGTACATTGTCTTAAAATTTGACTACTGATAAAATATCTTTTATTTATTAGTGCAGAAAAATTTACATTTACTTGATAATCTAACTGAAAATGAAGTAAACAGTGGCATAGCACTGCTGAGAGTGATGTTTTTAAAGTACTTACATCCACTCAGGTGTGTCACATACAATTTTCTTGTATGTCAATATCTAGCCATTATTCTTTATAGCTTGGTGGGCAATTCACATCTCAACACATTTTGTTTACCTTCACAATCTTGATGAGCGTCTTCAGTTGGTAAATATGAAGCTGAAGGTCTAATCTATCAGCCAACCAGACACAAATGACTTTCATGGAACTGCTGTACCATTGCTGGAAAGAAGGATGGGGGCGGAGGGGAGGAGAACAGAAAAGAAAACAGCCTCTGCAGTATTCATGTAACAGATTCGGTAATGAGGGGGTAATGAAACACTCTGAAATGACCACAGATCAGCACTTGAAGTCAATAATGCTATAATTTCCTGTTAACAGAATTCTATGTTTTGCTAGAAAATCTGCTAAGTTGACCTAGGCTGTTCTCTACATGAATTAACATTAGTCTTTCAGCTGTAACATATTCAAGGGAAACCGTGTTTTTGCACTTGCAGGCCTAGAGGCCTGCTTTGTAATTGGTAGGTAACAACGGGCACTAAATACATGGTATGGGACTGAATGGACTCACAAACAGCAGGAAAAAGTAGGTAAATTACTTACAAAGGGAAATTTCTTATTAGCCCGTATGTTATGTAAAAATCAAAGAGTAGATTTATGCCATGACGCATGCAGTCAATACCTAGAAATAACGTTTTACAGAAGTGATGGTAAGACATCCTCAATCACACCTTTACCTAGTATCGTTAAGTATTTGCTAAGATGTTTTAAAACCACTGAAAATAAAGATGTGACGCCTGAGGAAGGAACATTATTCAGGATGGAATTGTTGTGTCTATAAGAGTAAAAAAGATGTCAGTTGACCAAATTATGAAAGGAAAGAATTGGTTTCATTTTACAAGTGTTTTTGGAGGGTTTGTAGTTTTTCCTCTGTTTATTACCACTTTCTTGAGAGGGAAACTGAAATTCTTCTCCAATGTAATTTCCTGCTCCTGTAAAATGTCTACGAGTATAGAAGAAGAAATTTGTTCCTGTTTTTTTGTTTTTGTTTTTGTGTTTTAAAGGCAATCTGCCATTAGCGGTGACATTTTAAGGGATTCAGCACTACACGCCAGAACTAGGTTTAGGTAGTACTGGAAAATTAATAATGCTACTCATTCAGATAACAGTAAGAAATCAATCTCAAAGCCCATTCAGCACTTAGGAAATAACAAGAGTTTCATGAGAAAAGGGATTCTGTGTCTTGTTTGTAAACACAAACATAGTGACACAATACATCATGTACGTGTGGTACATATGTCTTAGGTATTCAAACACAGGAAAAAAATCATAAAAAATATTTTTCTTCTGTATTAAAATGACAAATTCAATTTCTAAGAGTACCATCACATGTTACAAGTAAGTCTGAAATTCATCTGGACTCGTATTTATTAACCTTATTCTGACAAAATTTGGTATAAGAAATGGTATTTTAAGCATAAATTAAACATGAATTAGTTTCACATTTCATTAGACTTATTTCTATCAATTTAATACACTGAACACACATGCATAAAATGAGATAAGGTAATTAAAATGAGTAACTGATTTACTAAATATTATATCACATGGATGAATGGAAGTTTCAGGTTTTTAAAATGTGAGATAGGCTAGGATCTAAAAAAAATATTACTCATGTACCCGACTTTGCTCTTTCCTAATGACTGCTTTCTTAATTTTCAGGACATTTTTGTAAAAGTTATCAGAAATAAGATTTACAAAATAAGATACACTCCTAAATTCTTAAAAAAATAAACTGCTAATGAATTCAGTACTTCAGCTGACATATTAATTTCTACTGGTATTTAAATCCTATACTTCCTTATTTCAAATTATTTATAGCCTCAACCTCTTGAATTCTATTTTAATACACATAAACACTCCCAGGTATTGGTGATATTGAATATGAGTATACTAAATTAAGACCCTCACCTCCACACCACTCTCCAGATAATTTGAAAGCTAAAATGTAGTCACAATGGTTGTAACTCTTAAATTATAGTCCTTTTGCAAGAGATAATATATTTTTTTTGTTGGGGGAAACAAAAGATGATATATGGTCTAGCATAACATACTAGCTAATCTGTCAGACTATAAAGTTACTATATTTATTGTAAGTTGTATGAATTTGAGGGAAATGAAAATCCTTTCTTAAAATTACTCCCTATGCATCTTTATGTTAAGAAATCCTTACACAATTTAAAATTAATTTAACTCATTTTCCCATTACACATCAATGATACTTATGATTAAGTGATAATCAAAAGGGCATTTAATGTAACACAGAAATTTATTATTAATATAACTTCTTTAACACAATGCCAAAATTATAACTTTAGAGAAAAATAAGTTGGGAATCAAATGATCTGAAGTTAACTATAAAAAGAGAGAAAAAGAGAACCACTCTTAAGTAAAAAAAGCTTAAGCTACTTTACCATCATCTTAGCTTTAAAGGCAACCAAATTATAAGGAACATTCTATACGAAAAATAATTCTATCAGATACAAATGCCTATTTTTTGGTCTCCAAGTCAAAGCATTTTGAAGATTTTCAGCTAAAACAAACAAATAATAAAGAGAAAGCAGTACTTTTGCTCAGAGTTTATGTTGTTACTAAGAACAAGCTAACAACAAAAAACCCACTAGGACTGCTTCTTTCTTGTATATGAGGAGATAGACACACACACACACACACGCACACACACGCACGCACGCACACACATGCACGCACTCCAAGCAAATAAATAAGCAAACAAAAAAGCAAACAAACAAAACAAGCAAACGGAAATCTCCAGCAGTTTCCTATTTCTGGTGCTGGAATTGACATTTTCCTCTCTGGGGTGCTGCAATATGGTAGGTCCCATTTTTATATCTTGACAAAAAAGTCAAAGGTAGCTTGGCCGCATCTTCCCCCACCCCAAACAAAACCAACCCTTTAACATTACGAAGAAAAAAAGCATTCAAAAAGAGTGAATGTCCAGTAAAGTGTGAATGTTAGAAAATGTCCTTTCATTTTGGAAAAGTTAATTTTATAAAACAATTGGGTGGACGATTCACTTTTCCCTTCAGGGGACGACAAGGAAGGGGCGCTGTGGTCTGCACTGAAGTCATGGGTATGGAATTACTGCTTCTTTCTTTGCTTTGGTCTACTTAGGAATAAAGCAGTAAGTGTATATTCTACATTTTTTCTACATCAATCCATGACAGCAGCCTACCACTTTAACAAAAAAATATGTCTTTTTTTTTCTTTTTGTGGTTCATTCAACTCCTGTAAGGGCATGCATTACTCACTTCATTTTCTTGAGATATTTCTTTTAAAGCAAAAATAAAAGAAAAGGAAAGGCTAGGGTTGACTCTGTGAGACCCCTGTATTTATTCACACTTATTGTGCATGACTGTAGACTGGTAAATCATATTAGCAGCCCGTCTCCCCATCAAGCTGCTACTTGCTTTCCAGCCCTGGGAAGGTTCAACAAATCAACAGGAGCACGGAAAACAGAACATCAGTCTAATCTAGTGTTTAAGGTGAAGTTTTCAAACCCAATCTAAGAAGATCTTTAGAGCAAGCAACAAGCTGAAGGGCTCAGAAGGTGGTATTGACAATGAAAGATTGTTGAAATATTGAGAAGCGCAGCACTTGTGCATTTTTAATAACAAGAGGGTCAACAAGGACACAGCTCCCTCAGTGCCAGGAGTTGCCACTGACTATGGAAATTGCCACACCAGGGCTATAAATGCTTGCAGTTCATCAGCTTTCTTAAACAGTTCATCAGCTTTCTTAAACACCCTGAACCCCCTCAGTGGACCTTTAGTCTTGAATTAACAAACCAAAGCAATGAAAGAGGGTGCAGTCTGAATGGCTGGCATTGATCCCCAACTGTGTCAGCACTGCTACAGGCCCTGAAAAACTCTCTCCATTGTCAATAGAAATTGACAAACCTCCTCTCCTAAATAGTGCAGCTGAGCCGGGCGGGATCCACGCAGCTGTAAAGGGCTCTGCTCTTGGGGCCGGGGAGCACTAACAATGGAACAAGCATGAGCTCTTTGTCAGTCCCAGACTCGGCAATTTTCTAACAAGGATTAAAGTTGTTTCTCCGCGGTGCTGGTGAAAAGAGATTTAGCAACATACCGTGCTTTCTTCATGCAAGTTAAAGAGAAGTAGTTAAGGAATTTCATTATTCTGTTGACTAGTGGAAATATAAAACAAATATATTAAATATGCAAACTCCCTTTTCTGCCTAATTTATAACATTTTGGAGGATGATTCAATTAAATGTAACACTTATTGCCTGGAAACAAGCACTTCACATTTATTTTGGAAGTTTTATTTTCAAAAAGTCCAGCTGCTGGCCACCTGGAATGAGGTCTCAATACATACTAATGCACAATGCCTTTAGACCCTCTGTGGCTGATATTCCTAAATCTGAACCACAAGACCACATAGGGTGTATATATCACGGCTGCTTCGAGCAAATGATTTCTGTCAGAATGTGGCTTCTGATGATGATGGCAAGGCAAAAATAGCTGCTTTGCTAGGGAACAAATCTGTGATATATTTTCTGCTTAAGTGTTTAGCTTTTTATTGATTATGAATTGGTACAACTAGTTGATATATTTTCATTCTTCTCCAGCTAAGCTCAGCTCAATAGGTGAACAACAGAAAAAAAAAAAAAAAAAAAAAAAGAAAGCCAACAGTTTTTAGTGCACTAAGATATGGAACGGCTAAATTTCCAGTGTGTATGTATTTCTTCATTTATTTCAGGGGAAGCTGTCGGTTTTATAAGTGTTGAGTCACCAAGTTCAACCACAATACCATCTAGAAAATACCACCTTAGGAAATAGGTACCTTTTAAATGCCAAGTTGAATTGAATAAAATAACAAATGGTATTTTTTAAATGCTGAAGGTTTTGATAAGTTGATAAATATAAGGCATTCTTTAGTATCATTTTGTAGCTTTGGAGAGCAACAAAATATTTAGAAACATTAATGCCCCACTAAATATAAATGCTTCACTGTACATTGAGTGTCTCTTTTGTCAACACTGCATCTATTTAACAGAACTAAATTCATGGCCAGTCACTTCCCATTTCTAAACACTAAAGTACAAATTTTATATTTATGGTAAATTTGAAACAGTAACACCAACACTTCCCTCCTCTATATGAGGCATCGCACTGAAACGATGCTATGCGTTTCCACAAAACAGACCCCTGAAACACCAGCATCTATAAAGTTTTAAGTGCAGATTTTTTGTTGGCTTGGAATAGGAGTGAGGGCAACATTTTGGGAAAACTGAAACCAGTCTCTTATGGTTAAAAATACAGAAGTGTTCAACCCACCCTATACCCATCAAGCCTCCCAGCTAGACCCAGAACTATTCGTGGGGGAAAAATAGAGGCTTGGGTCTGAACGTGGAAGCGGAGGGCTGGCTGTCAACACAGCACACAGAAGCTGAGAGGGGAAAAGGGCCAGCACCTTCTATGCTCTGTCTGCCTGACCGAGCTGGTCAGGGTTTCCTCTGTCTCAGTCTTCTCATCTGTAATATGAAGGGTAGAGTCTGTGAACCTGGCTTTTAAATAAGAAGATTCTGATGTTCTCCCAAAATACTATGATATTAGACTTGATCATCAGAATAAAGGGCATGATTAGAACCAATACAGCTTGTGATTCTTGTAAAAAATGAACTGCAGGGAAAAGCCAAATTATCACACTTTTTCTTTCTACATGGTGCTAAAATACAGCTTTATTCTTCAAAAGAAAAAAAAAATGCAAGCCTAGAGCTCCAGAACTTTCTATCACCTGTTATTTTGTTTGTTATTAACTTACTCATTTTGGCCTTTTAACAAAGTGCAAATACATTATAAACAGGAAAAGTGTAATGAGGAGTGAATGAGATTTCTCAAGAACTGTGAGGTACAGTTACTCATTTCCATTCTTTTATGAATTCGGATTATAAAGCCATCTGATTTTTTAAGTTCTCCCTGGGAAATTTAATGCATCAGTTAAAATTTCATTTACTTCTGAATTTTTTCAGAAGTGGAAACTAAAATGTGGAAACTGAGCTTATATAGGTAGGAAACTGAGTTTAGATTAAGCATGTTATTTGGATTTATACAATAGGTATGCATGGCAAGGTTAGATTTATATCTTATCTATATGGATACATGATTCAGAGTCTGTACTCATGACTGCTAGGTTATTCCAGTCCCTTCTAGAAAACAGTCTGTTCTGTCAATAAAATCTCTGATTCTTTAAGGGCAGTTTGCTGCTTCCAGCAGACAACTAAGAAAACCACCTCTACCCTTCCTGGGGGTTCCTGATCATTACTGTAATACAGGATTGTGAAGTAAACAGGAAATGCTTATTAATTGTTTCAAATAAGTCTACCACACTTCCTTGCAAGTGAATGCAAGCTGTGTTTCCAAAGACCAAAGATATTTTTAAACCTAATAATGTAATAGGTAATGTAAATCAATTCTTTCAAGAACCACACTCCCTTAGGATAACGGACCAAGTGGTTCTTCTGCAATGCCTTTCCCACATGTCCCATTCTTAAGACTTTAAATAATCTCTATGTCCAATGTGGTGCTTGAACTCACCACCCAGAGATCAAGAGTTGCAGGAGCTACTGACTGAGCCACACAGGCGCCCCACACCATGCCACCCTATTCTTAAGATGTTTTAAGGTGCCATACACCTTAATGCTTAGGAATACTGGGAAGGGGTTTTTTTCCCCCACTATAACAAAACAAGGCAATGTAGGAAAAAAGATCCTTGGTTTATTCATAAAGGGACTTGATCTATATAAGCAGCTTTTTTCATGTGTTTTTATTAACATAGAGCAGAGAAGCATTTGATTCATGTCATTTTTCTTCCATATTCAATAATAACCTGACATGCAGGGTGGTTTTCATTTTCTAGTCTATCAGGAAGTCTACAAAAGAGAGTTTATGAGCATTTTGATGCCTGTTAAGAAAATGTAAAAAGTGCTTATAACACGGAAAGATTGGCATAGAGTTGGTACCTAATAAATGTTTGTTGAATGCTAGAAAAACTTTCCTATTCTTGAAGTTCAATACTTTTCCCCCCATACTATTTTTTTTTTATTTTGAGAGAGAAAGAGAGACAGAGAGTGCACACACAAGCAAGCAGGGGAAGGGCAGAGAGAGAGAGAGACAGAGGATCCCAAGCAGCCTCCACACTGTCGGCACAGAGCCCAATGCAAGGCTCAATTCTATGAACCATGAGATCATGACCTGAGCAGAAACCAAGAGTTGGACACTTAACCGAATGAGCCACCCAGGTGCCACCATATTTTTTTGTTTGTGTGTTTAAAAAAAAGTTAGGGGTGCCTGGCTAGCTCAGTCAGTAGAGCATCCAACTCTTGATCTCTGGGTCATGAGTTTGAGCCCCACATTGGGTGTAGAGATTACTTAAAAAAAACTGACACAAAATGTGTAAATACCAAGATATTTCTAGATGAATTAGATCTTCTTAAGTTACAAAATACAAGTTACATAACAGGATAAGTTCCATAAACTGGGAGTTGTACAAGCACATTTCATTAATCGAAAATTCCCTTCATTCCAAAATGTCCTGGAAATAGTATTATCAAACTAGCCTATCTTTTCCCAAGCTACACAAAGAGCATTGACATCAATACTGTTCTTTATTCTTCATTATTATCAAGTAGGCAAGTGCCTCTGTAAGTTTATTCTGGGGCCCTTTTCCTGGTGTTAAAAAGATTCATTACAAAGTGAAAGTTTCAGATAATCAGCTGTTCCCCTCTCTCCTACTTCATGACAAATGATGGGATGCATGCTGGTTTGACTAATTTTTTGACTTAAATGACTAATCATTGGCTTGGCCAAACTCAGTAGTCAGTCCAGTTATATTGCTGTAGGTACCAGTTTGGGGCACATAGTCTCTGAATGGTTCATTTGGGCACTATGACCTTTTCATCTGGTTCAATGAGGCATTTTGGTACACGATTTTGGTCAGGATTGCATTTAAATTCATAATGCAGTATCTGAATAAAAATAGGTATCAGACTCCTGGAAGGGCTTGTATTGGATGGCACAAGCTGGAGAGAAAAATCTAGGCCTGAGGATTAACTATTAGTAGGTCTTCCTGGAAACTGAAACTGAAGTTTCCTTACAGAAATGGGAGACCGTCATTTCAAAATGACTTTTGGAGAGTGCTGTAAGGACTGAACTCACTAGCTACCATCCTCCATGGCAGCTCCAGGAGTCTCCAACTCCTGGCTCACTCTCACAGGATCCATCCCTAGCAAATGGAAAGACCCGGTCCCCTGCTGCATGTTGGGGTTCTCTAAGTCTGGGATTTCTGGTCACGTCAGTCCCTCCGTCTGGACTTCTATCCCAAAGTATGCTTCCCCAGCCAGATCCACGTCAGCCTTTGAAACTCATTTCAACCATTACTTCTGCTAGGAAGCCAACACTATCTCCTACTAGGCAGAATTAGACGCTCTTACAGTTCCTGCTCCTAGAACTCTGTACCGACATCTATATAAATATTGCACCATGTGCTATACATCTGTCTCAATGGGCTATGTGTAAACGCAAGGCAGCAACCAAGTCTTATTTTTACTGCTATCTCCAGCCCTTCACAGACTGGCACATAGCATGCATTGCATATTTGTCGAAGGACTAGAATGCTTTAGAATACTTGGAGATATAAAGTGCTACATACGTAATAGTGAGAGTGAGGTTTTTTTTTCTCTCTCTCTTTTTTTTTTTTTTTAACGTTTATTTATTTTTGAGACAGAGAGAGATGGAGTACGAACAGGGGAGGGGCAGAGAGAGAGAGGGAGACACAGAATCAGAAGTAGGCTCCAGGCTCTGAGCCATCAGCCCAGAGCCCAACGCGGGGCTCGAACTCACGGACCGTGATATCATGACCTGAGCTGAAGTCGGACGCTTAACTGACTGAGCCACCCAGGTGCCCCGAGAGTGAGGTTTTTAATAGAGAAAGGATAGGAGAGTATCAGAGCCAGTTTGTTGATTTGAATGGCATGTCTCGTTGATAGAGAAATAATTTAATAGATGTGAAAGTTGTAGAAATCACCAAAAAGTAAATGATGGCGTTTAGCTAAAAAAGCTTAACATAGGACTAAAACGGAGCTTTAAATGTGACCGTCTAATTTCACGTAAGTGATGAATTAAATAAAGGAGAAAGTACTGTAAACTAACAAACCCCTAGGTCTAGGACATACACGAGTATCCACCTACATAGTTTACAGACACCAGATCTAATACCACGTGTTCAGGTGTTGATGTGCTCGGCTCTGGGAGTCTGTCATGCAAGCAGGGAGCTGCCTCACCAGCATATGCCCTGGGGTACTGGGCCCCATTCCTACAGGTTATTGAGGGCTGTGGAGCCTATCTGGAGGACGGCTGGCAGTGCTGCCTGTGCATTTTGACCACCAAGTGACATGTCCTGGGTGACTTCTATACTTGCTGGTTTTGTACAAGAGCTCTTTTTTTTTTTTTTTTTTTTTTTTAAAGGCAGAAAAGTATCACTGCTATGGCATTGTTGGTTTCAGTCTAAGGGAACGTGACAACTCTCCTGGGACCTGAAACAAGCCTGGCTTTTGAGCAAAGAACTCACGAAGGGTAAAGAGGAAGAGTGTGCCCTTATCTTGCAGTCATGGCGTTTGATACTGCAAACAGTGGAGCTGTGTGGGGATGAACCTTGCACCGGCCCTAATTTTTGGCAAGTTTCCAATCTTCCACTTGACACAGATAAATAAATGAATTTCTTGAATCACTATTATCTCTCTTGGAAGGGAATTAAATTTTAGTTTTCCATAATACACCCATTTCAAAGAAAATATGTTAATGTTAATTCTGGAGATGAAAATGTCAAACATTTTAATGAGAAATTAACTTTTTCAAAAGGCCCATTTGATCATAAGAATGTAAGCTTCTTTAAGACAGGGACTTGGTGTATCCTGTTTAACGCTGCCACATAGCATGTGGCCTCTACAAAATAAATACTTGGGGGGGGGTTGAATAAATGGTTAATAAGGGGAGTTTCAATTTCCTACTTTAATTAGAATCCCATCGTCACTGTGACAGAGATATCCATCTGTGTGGGATAAAACAATGCCAAATGTTTTTTTAATGTTTATTTTTGAGAGAGAGAGAGAGAGAGAGAGAGAGAGAGAGAGGCAGAGAGAGAGGGGCACAGATGATCCAAAGCGGGCTCTGTGCTAACAGCCTAGAGCCCAATGTGGGGCTCAAACTCACTGTGAGATCATGACCTGAGCTGAAGTAGGATGCTGAACCGACTGAG
Source organism: Panthera leo (assembly GCF_018350215.1). Taxonomy (NCBI): domain Eukaryota; kingdom Metazoa; phylum Chordata; class Mammalia; order Carnivora; family Felidae; genus Panthera; species Panthera leo. The sequence continues at coordinate 138,443,858 of NC_056680.1, forward strand.
CCACCCAGGGGCCCCCAGGCCAAACCTTTCGGTTCCAGTATTCACCACTATCGCATACACTATCCCATACACATGGAGTGAATGGGAGGTTTCCTCATGCATCCAACACATCAACTGAACGGACATTCTACATCAATAAACATACACATTATATGCGTATAGTATGGGCAGTCACTGAGGGGAAAGCCAACAAAAGGAGCTGTGGGGAGTATACAGAACCAAATTTCTGAGGATCTGCAGAGGAAAAGTATGGGGACGCTATATATTAGACTGTGTAAGTAGGAACGTGGCTTGAAAGAATCTTGTTCAACCACATTCAAACACTGCATCCCATTCCTGACTCAAAACCCTAAGCATGACAGAGAACGCTTAGAGAAGTTTCAAAGGACAACTCCGAAGATGATTAGAGGGCTAGGAAAGGGGCCTATGAAGAGAAGTTAAACAAACAGGGATTATTTATCCTGGAGTAGACAAGTATGACAAGTGCCTTAATAACAGTCTTCATATATAGGAAGGATTATTCCCTAGAGGATGCTGGCTACCTGCTTTTTCTCCACCAAGAGGAAAAGGGAAAATGGGTTTAAAAACTAGCATGAAAGTTTAGGTGAGATGGGGTTAGAATTTTATTTCAAACAAAATATTCTGCTTGTATGAACACAGTAAAATTTAGATGGTCTCTTACTTAGGGCTGGGCCGTAATCAGGAAATTAAGTAAAGGCTCTCTCTAGGTGCTGGTAAGTACCTTTGGATATTATTCTTTTATAGAGTTTCCTTTCAAGGCATTCAGTAGACACATCGAATAATGGTTTGCCACAACAACTCCTTCCTTACACAGATTTTTTTTTTTTTTTCCAGTTGGACTTAGTCAACGGTGGCTGGCAGTCTGGCTGGCTGTCACTGCTGTGTCCACTCATGAGAGGCACTGCCAGGGATGCAGGGAAGGCTTGCACAGGAGGGGGCTGACAGAGGAGGAGCTCAAAAAGCCACCACGGGGAAGTGGCCTGAGGCCGTGTGACATTTGCTGATGAAGTTAGGTTGGAAGAGAAGGAGAGTAGTAGTCACCAGTTCTATGAAAACATTGCACTGGTCAACTGACAGAGACACTGGTCTCAGGGGAGTCCCGGGTATTTTTAGTAATAAGTCACTGGTGGCCAGTCGCAGTACAAGCATGTAAAATCACTGCAGAGACACCAGGCTCTGCGTGGAGAAGCCACAATTTCCAGACTGTCTTAAATGTGGAAGTGGCATGAAATCAACACTAAATAACTTCTAAAACGCTCAATGTGCTGCTTGTGATCATTTCAACCATCTTTTAGAGCATCAGTCCAGGGAATATTCTAACTTCCTTCAGTGACCATTAAGTCGTTGTTATTGGCTTGGGTGAATGAATGCTGATGTACATTTACACATTTGGGGTTTAGAAAAATGTCTCCATGAAAATGAAAGTTTTGTCATCTTCCATTCATCAGGGACAATTTTACCCTCGCTAAGAGAGGTTACGTGATCAACAATTTTTTTTTCTTCCTATTCAAGCACAACCTCAGATCAGTTCACATGTGAGATTTTCTTTCTTTCTTTCTTTCTCTTTTTTTTTAAATTCTGAGCACAATTAAAGGTGAGTTAAGGCTCTGGTGGAAATCTAAAGAGCATCGGCAAATCTGAGCACTGCTCAGCTTCTGAATTGCTTTTTCCACTTCTCAGTTCTTTTAAATGGTTTTCTATGGCAGGGACATTTTTCTTAATTAGTCACAGCTAATTAGTGTTCTGGCATAGACAAGCAATCAGAAATGTCAGAGCTGCGAGGCTACATCTCCCTAATCCTTTGATAATAATTTAGCCTCCTGGGAGGGCCCCAAGCTGCGGTAAGTAGTGACTGACAATAAGGCAAAATTAGGTGGGCAGCAGACCATTAGGATAGAAAAATAAAAAGCACTACCCAGTCCTGCTGAGCACCATCAGGCAACTAACTGCACTGCCAGATGAGGTGCCTGTTTAAGCCTGTGTTGTTAATTAGCTGATTCTACAGACCTGCCACATATGTCCAGGTGCCTCATGCAAAGACGTCTATTTCTGGGAATGTGCCAAATGACCATTGTGTTTCATGATCACATTTCAGGAATATAAGGAAGAAGCCCACATATTTCTTGAAGATTCTTTTGAGTTATCAAAGAAATAAGATCAACACGCTACAATACACTTTCTCTCGGAGTTTCTTTTAGGCAATTAGGCACGCGTATCTCAAGTTTCCCAGGTTTTAATTCACCAACAGCTTAGATTCAAATGAGGGCCTCTGGCGGCGCTGGGCTGCGTCTGGACTTGCCAGAGCTATTCGGGCACCCACCGTACATCAAAAAGTAGACTCTTCAATAAATTCTTATACTTACAAATAATAGCTTAACATTAAAATAAAGGTTATTAACAAAAACGAACCAGACAGCCGTAATTCGAGAGCAGAGGTTTTAAACAGAAACAAACTCTGAGGAAACAAACCGCTAAGGAGCAAGCTGTGGAGGGCGTTTACTGAGGCAGACAAGATGCTCCGCAGAACACGTCTGACTAGGACTATCTTAAAAGAGGTCAAACGACTTCAGCGTGAGACCAAATACTGTAGGTAAAATGAAGCAGAAATATAGACAATTAAACACAAAAACCCAAACACCTGGGGAACAATGTATCAAAGCCACTAACAGTGTCAAAAGTAACACAGATAACAAATGGAGATCAAACTTTTTATCTACCTTTAGGACGCAATGAAGTACTAAACCATGTTTAGTCTGTGGCACAACCATGTTTAGAAATACATTACCTCAAATAGCCTCGAGTCCATCATTGAACGTATTATCCAGCCTTTCCTATCGATGAAAGAACATAATGGCTATGATATGAGAGTGATATTAACCTTTAATTTTGATTGGTGACAGGAAAATCATGGTTGGGCATAATGGTCTGACAGTTAATGTTTTATATTTGAATTCTTTTTATACAGAGGCAAAACCAAAGAGAACATCCTCTGTAATGGGAATCTAGACTGATTTATGTAGTTTATAGAACTTCCTAGTCATTTGAAAGTAAAAGATTATTGAAAAGAAAACTGCTCTTTTTAAATTAACATTCACATACTAGAGAATATATGTATAATATCTTAGAATTATAAGAAACGCAAGAAGACAAAGAAGTTTTCAGTCTTACTGGGCTGCAGCCTGCATTCCCAATAAAGACGCTGATTGCATACACAAAGAAATTTATCCAAAGGACTGAAAAAGTAGAGTCAGCTTTAAATACGTATCATGGAGGGCATCACGGTAGGAAAGTTTCATCTAGCAGCCACTATTATCCAAGCTCTGTTGATTTCAACTATTCTTGTGAAAATCAACATGATAATAAACTGAATCTTTAAGGAAGTTAAGAACAGTAGTGCTGATCTTACTGAGGATGAATAAATTCTGGAGTCACAAAGTTTGGGCGCTGGTGTGAAACTGCATTCAAAAATTCTGAGCATTTCTGCCCTTTCTTATTTCAGAGCCAGAGACGAGAGCACAGAAATGGAAAATGACTTTTATTTTGAGAAATATATTCTCTTGTCATAGGTTCAGTTTGTTTTTTCTTCGTATGTTATCATATCTTAGGATGGCTACCGAATTCACGTAGATAGTGTAGGTCAGTTTTACTTAACAGTGTTTAATGTAGAGTTGCTTTACTGAAAAGAATTCTTTTCAAGGAAAAGTCCTGAGAAATTAATCCTTTATAAAAAACTATTTGGATGAATATAACTGATTAACTATCATTTAAAGAATTACTTTTAATTTTATAAGACATCACCACAATATTTAAAAAAAATCTCATTGAGATGAAACTCCTCAACAATTAAATATTTAATCAGTTTATAACACATGAGAACATTTAATCTGCATGATTTACCAATTAAGTACTGCACCCTGATGTGTCTTCAGCAACATGAGAGCTGAAATGAAATTGTTTCAAAGGGACTCAAGAAGGGCAATGCCCAATAAATATACAAAGATTTAGAGAGGTAGGTGGGTTTAGTGTGCATCCTGGACAATAAGATGTATTTCAGTCAACCCCTAACTACCTCCAGGTTGTAATATTCTTGGACATTAGGAAAGGACCACAGCGCGTGCTCTTGGGCAATTACTGCATAGGTCAGTTTTGACTCTGGAAACACCACCACTGTCCAAACCAGAGTCTTGCGGGAACTACCCAGCCTCTCTCCTGACACACGGGAACCTGTGGCTAGCACTGCATGTCCTTGAAGCCTGAGTGTGTGGGAAGAAACATCACAGTAGACATTTAAAAATGGGTCTTAAGGGGCGCCTGGGTGGCTTGGTCGGTTAAGCATCCGACTTCGGCTCAGGTCATGATCTCACGGTCCGTGGGTTCGAGCCCCGCGTCGGGCTCTGTGCTGACGGCTCAGAGCCTGGAGCCTGTTTCGGATTCTGTGTCTCCCTCTCTCTCTGCTCCTCCCCTGTTCATGCTCTGTCTCTCTCTCTCTCAAAAATAAATAAACGTTAAAAAAAATTAAAAAAAAAAAAAAAGAGATTAAAAAAATAAAAATGGGTCTTAAGAATTAGAAGATCTTTGTCATACTTCTATATCAGGATTAGACAATTGTAGATGGTTTCGATTTGATAAAAACTTTAAAAAGGTTGCTGACAATGGTGTTTAATATGTAAGAAAAAAACACACTAGGGTAAGAGAGATTGCATAGAAAGCTGAAAAACCATTTGGCGCATCCATGACCTCTCTCACTACAGGAGAACTTTAAGATTTTTCTTACCCAGATAAGGCACATTTTTTTCTAAATTGAAAATGTAAATTTAACATGGATATTTTATTTTTTTATTTTTATTTTTTTTTATTTTTGAGACAGAGAGAGACAGAGCATGAATGGGGGAGGGTCAGAGAGAGGGAGACACAGAATCTGAAACAGGCTCCCGGCTCTGAGCTGTCAGCACAGAGCCCGACGCGGGGCTCGAACTCACAGACCGCGAGATCATGACCTGAGCTTAACTGACTGAGCCACACAGGCGCCCCTAACATGGAGATTTTAAACTCAACATGTGTAACTATGACGGCTTGAGAGGAAGAGACAGTCTCTGTTTAAAATACTCTGGTCGCTCAGAAAGATTTCTCATGAATATGGAATGGATGAGTTCCAGCTATTTTTCTAAAGGGGTTCAGAGCCCTGGTGGTAGATACACGGAATGTCATGGTACAGCTATTCTTTTATACAGAATCTCTTTTTTCTTTATCTATTGCACTTGCTGTTGATTCTTGGGTGGGATACCTGCTTTCACTTGGCCATGACAAAACAAAACACCTTAAGAACTGCTACTCTGGGGTGCAAGGCTTAGCATCCAACCAATCCGGTAATTTTTGCCATCCCTGCTAACATAGTTGAAACTAATTTAATTTAGTTGTTTTAAAATCTGGAAGATATTTCAGAAACCGTCTGGAGTTTTGGACCAATTTCTTCAGTTTATATGTACTAACTATACTGAGTCTTACTTAGGCAGGGGACATAACTTCTTGACACTCACTCTGACAATCAATGGCAGAACCGTGGCTGGAACTCAGGGATCTGGATTCCTGGTCCAGGCCTCTCCCGTGGTACTGTGTTACCATTTCAGGTTTTGTAAGTCTAAAGTATGGTGGAGATAGCATAGACTTTATGGTGGAGATAGCAGAGACTTTGAAACTGGAGAGACACAATTTCAAAGTCTGATTCAACAATTCACAAGTCACTTATCTTCTATGAGTGGGAGATTCCTTAACCTGAAAATCAGCACAAATGGAGATGATGGCATCTAGCTCAGCAGGTTAGAAATGATATAGGTAAAGCACGTAGCACATTTCCTGGTATGTGGAGGTGCCCTGGGAATGCTAGTGATGACAGCTAGGGCCAGTATTATTATTTTGATAATTTGAGAAGATTAGGGATATACCTTAAAACAAACTCGGTTCCTTCTATTAGCAGCATGGATCTGCCATTGTTTATTTATACTTTTAAAAAATTATTTCTGTGTTATGCAGAAGATGTTTCAGAAGTTTAACTACTTATGGACCGAAGTAGAATGTCTTGGTTCTTTGTCCTAATATGATCTCTTTTTGATCTTTCAAGGGTACATTTGGCTTTAATATTTTAAAATTTAATGTAAAAGTCTAAAGGTCATCCTATATTTAGGGTCTTGAAGATAACACAAATTTTAATCATTCCTGTCTTTAAGACTCTGAAGTTAAGGAAACAAAATCCCTTTCCATGGAGGCTAGAACAATAATAATTGCAGTGCAAGATGCTCAGGAAACCGGACCATGGCTTACGGCTTCACGAGTTGTACATGGATGACCGTAGGAGGTACCGTTTTTGTTTGTAGATGCATGCAAAGCAATGGACACAAATCTAGGGTAATGGTCATTATTTGGCCTTAGGCACTGATACAATTATGTAAATAGAACCCTAAAGTATTTCACCACAAATATCATGAGCCATTAAGATGCTTAACTGATCAAAACGTTTCTGAGGCCAGAAATACAGGTAATTACTACTCTCAGGGAAAGTTTCACAGAACTTTCAATAGTCTTTTCTGTGAGCAGAGCATCATGCAGAAAAAGATTACTTAGTAAAACACACGAGTTCTTTTTTAAAGTGTCGGCATCGAAGGCAGGATGAAAGTATGTCTTCGGGATAATTGTTTTATATAAAAATATTGTAATTTGTGGGATTTCCAAAATGAAGCGAATCTCGTTTGGGTCAAAAGAATATCCTTCTTAAGGAGTGAAGTTCCCACACTGAATGACCAGAAGCTGGATGCCCTATACCCTTACCCGGGTTGGTTAAACCACAAGTATTGATTCACTGCAGTGCGTGTGCATGTATGTGTATATGTACATTTTCCTCTGTGTCTGAAGTTAGGGGTCTCTGTCTCTTCCCCTCCCCTCTCCCCCCTTCTCCTCCCCGCACTCCTCTCCTCCCCTTTTCCTCTCCTCTCCTTTCTTCCCTTCCCTTCCCTCTCCTTTCCTTTCCTTCTATTTACTTATTATTTTAATTGAAATAGCAAAAGTTTGTCGTGACGCCTGAATAAAATTGTTCTCTTCAATCTTTTATCTGTAATAGACTAAGGTTGCCAACAGTATTTATAGGGTCATTATTTTCAACTGTTTCTTGACATCTAACAATATTATTTTAAGTTCCAGCCAAGAGGATTTCCAATAATTATATAATGTCTCTCAGTAATGATCTGTTGCTTAAGATACACATTCTGTTTTACCTTTCAACACATACTTGATAACCTCTCATTTACTAACTATAATTGAGGCAAATTCAGTCTTGGCTAATTAGGGGCTCTTAGTACCCCTCATACATGTTATTCTTGATGACATATCAATAGAATTAGGGTCTACTTTTTATTTTTAATTACAGTAATAAAAATGTGCAATTTAAAAATATTAGAATGTTTAAGGACATTATAACTATTTCACAAGTAACAAGCCCACTGTTCTACTGGGGATACGCAAAATGACAAAACCTTCACAACCAAAACAGAACGGTTGCTTGTCAAGAGTTCTTTTCAGAAGCAAACTTACCGCCATGTCAGACGCTTAGGTATCAAAGGAAAGTGTACATAACCAGGGCAATTAACCTAGACATACTTTTACATTTTTTAAAGAAAGCTCTATGCCCAATGTGGGGCTTGAACTCATGACCTGAAGATCAAGAGTCATGTGCTCTACCGACGGAGCCAGCCAGGTGCCCCCTAAACTAGACATAATTTTAATGTTGGCCCTTTTAATGTTGACTCTACTTCAGTCAGCTCTGTTGGTTATTGTTGTCACACAAAAAGTCTTCAAAGAAAGTTTGGTGAATGTGAGAGAGATGAAGTAGGGAATATCTTTACAGCGAAAAAATTCTACCTTTGTTATGAACTGATGGCTGGCTTTGTAGTAAATAGGTCACCAAGACAAAAAGTTGAAGATGTTAAGAACACACACACACACACACACACCCCTACCTCCCTACCTATAATGGCCTATTTCCAGATGATTCTATCTTTTCTCATCGTAGAAAACATGCTTCAGCTATACTAAGAATAAACATAAAGGAAATAACATCAGTCCAATTTCCCTATTCTGTTCAACATTTGTGAAAATTACCACATAAGCAAAAAAGGTAAAAGAGAATTTGGAAGTAAAACATATGCTTGTAAATTCAGAGCAATACCAAATGGAAGCAGAAGTTGCTAATACGGTTCCAGTATTTTGTAAAAGAGCCAGCTGGATAGATGATAATTTTTCTACCCCTGCAGGGCATCAAAGCTTTTAGGAAATCATTCTTTTCACACATATTAACACTTAGCTTATTAAAACAGATGATACTTTTATTGTAAAACAGCCTGGGTAGAGGCTAGAAGCATAAAATATGAAAGAGGAGACTCATGTTGACCACCGGATCTGACAAACAGTGAACACTGACACAACAGACCATGAAGGAGATGATGACGTAGCAGGACCTTCTGTAACTGCCACAGCTGAAGTGTCACCGCGAAGCCCGTGAATTGCTGTTATGAAAACATTTGCGGCAACTTGCATAATTAAATGAAACTGCCAGAAAATCATTTCCAAAATGCAGGGGAGATGTACATAAATAAATACAGTTCAAAGCAAATATTCCATTTCAGCATCAGCATTGTGGTGAATTCTGGGAAGTTCCAACACAAGCAAAAGCACCATTTCCTTTGAATTGACTGTTAAATAATTACAAATGAATGACAACATTGTTATTGAAATGGATTGCTCTCTTAGTTTCCTTTAAAGATACCAGATAAATGAAACTTAATGATCAAGCTCTCTAAAACTACACCCCCCTACTTCTAGGAGTTGCCTTGTGGAAATGAAGACTTCTGTGCTGATAAAACCGAAGGGTTATACCGCTGGCATATGCCAGTGCTGTAAATCAAGGGGAAAGTGTTCAATAACAGTCGATTGGTGGTGGATATTTGGCTTTACTGAAGCTTATGTCTTTGTGCAACTAAGGAGCATGACGTTGACTCACAAAACTTTACGAGGAGGGGCCAACTCCATGCCAGCATTATCCTGTTGAGGGAATGCACAAAGGCAAGCGGACCGATGCTGTACATAATGGTAAACTGGTTATCATCCTGCTCGTTAAAATTAACCTTAGAAGGTTTTTGAGACCTCCATTCTAACAGTGACACTTTCCACATACAAAAGAAGCCAATTAAGCCTTCTGTCAACAGTCAGAGAAATAAAACTATCAACTGTATTAGCCGCATAGAAGAAAGGGGATCAGAAAAGGAGTCTGCTTTGCAAACATATCATCAAAATGCAGTTTTCCCTGCACATATTTCTATGATGCCAGGAAGCCTTGCGAGGGCAGTTACTTACATCAAACAGCTTTTCTATATACATTTCCTCATTGACCTTTTCTCGAAGAATATCCTGGTTTTGCCGAACAAACATGATATAGGTGTCTGCCAGATCCATTCCTGGTTTCTGTGGTAGGGGAAAAGCATGGGGAATAAAATATCAGGTCTCAATTGTGAAAACATTATTAAAACACAACCTTAAAAAGGAATTCACATATCATTTCAAAAATTACATTAGTAAATTATGCTCAAGACCAAAATCAACAATGAGCACCTTCAGTAAATTCTGTAATTAAAATAAATAAAAGTTTATTACTGGTGTCTGTAACTTGAGGTCATGGTTATTCATCATTATGAAAATGAGTAGAGATGTGTGGCTGTGAACTACTAGGTATCTTTTTTCTTTAATGGCTATCTTGAATGGTTAATATGCCAAGCAGTATAAATGAATGATTTTTTTTTTTAAGAAGTCCCCACTTGCAATAATCCTTTCCTAATTTCCAATACAATTTACTTGTCACTATCTCTGGCCGGTTGATTCATATATATTAAAAACAAAAATGTTAGTTTTCCTTGGATTGCCTGCCTCAACTACTATCAGTGCTCAAGGCATACAAGGTAAATCCTATTAGTTTGAATAAAATATTCTTAGGAAGATATTGTGCAAAAAATTTAATGGATTACAAAGTGAAATGTAAGCCAAAATTTTGTGGATTATCCATTGCTTCTACTCATTCGTATTTATCTATCTCAAAGATTTATTTTATTTTAGAAATACAACAAGAATATCAATGAACCAGTCGCCTAAGAAGAGTCTAAAGTGTGATTCAGATAACTTTCTGAAGGTATACAACATCTGGTGTCTTGTGATGTTAGAGGAGATAGGGCAGTTAATATAATTCCTCCTTGTTACAAAGTCTACAAAATCAGTACTAGGAAGGGACAAAAATCTGAATGGCTTCCAAAGAGTTTTCCTTCTAGACTTATCTTTAGTTCTTTTTTGTGTTTCAACTAGCTAGACTAGTTAATAAAAATACTCATTTGAATGATCTACACTTGGGGTTGATTCATAATCTGTACTGAGGTATTCATTTGATTAGAATATGGCATTAAGGGGCACCTGGGAGGCTCAGTCAGTTGAGTGCCTGACTCTTAATTTCAGCTCAAGACACGATCCCAAGGTTGTGGGATCAAGCCCTCCTCCCCTCCTCCCACCCCCATGCTAAGCATGGAACCAACTTAAGATTCTCTCTCTCTCTCTGCCCCTCTCTCCTGCTCGTGCTCTCTTTCTAAAATAATAAAGAATATGGCATTAATAATAACAAAATGGTGGAACTGAGGCCCAAGTCCATTGGTCTTGTATCATTTCATATTCATAGAATGTACTTATAACCTCCATCATCAGACTCACTTTGCAAAGTAAATCTTGCAAGGAAATGAAGTGAAAGAGAATATCGTTCATTTAACGATTACTGCTGCAAGAAAAAAGCATAACTGAGTATCATGGCAGCCCCTCTCCTTAAATGAAGGACAAAAATTTCTTACCACTTTTTTTTGGTGGGGGGAGGGTGCATATTTTATATACAATGATAAAATTGCCCATCTCTTCACCAGTGCACAGTATAGGCAATGAGCATATGTCACTAATAAAACTGAATTTGATTTTTTTGGTAACAAAGTTATTTCTGGGTAATGCGAGTTCCTTCTGGGTAAGGAAGCTCTTAACTGCTCTTTTATTTAGCCTGAAGGGAAACATATGCCACATAAATTCAAGGATCCCTTCAAACATAACCCTAATATGACAAAGTTAGTTATCAGTTATAATATATATACTGAAATGTTTTCACTCTTCTTTCCTTCAAGAGCATCCATATACAATGTAGGGAATAGGTTTCAAACCTAAGGGAGGCAACTTATCAAATTCATTCCTTTACTATTTTTCTGCATAATTCTCTTGAGCAATGTTTGAAAGTTTAAATACAATGACATGGATAACCAAGAGAACCCTAGGTTGTTTCTTTTCCTTCCTTCCTTCCTTCCTTCCTTCCTTCCTTCCTTCCTTCCTTCCTTCCTTCCTTCCTTCCTTCCTTCCTTTTTGCAGCCAGGGGTGGGGAACTATATATCAGTTTTTCCAGTGAAGAGGCAGGGTAATTTGTACAAAGATTACTACTATTAATACTTGAAGAGTGCGAACCCATAAGATAAGTACTTCTCTCCACGCTTCTCAAACTTTGTCAAAACATCAGAAATGACGGCATCCAGGAAACATACTGCCACAGAATGAAAACGGCAACAGAACACTGGTCTACGTACAATGGATAGCACATAGAAAGTTAGCTCAGCATCTGAACCTCAGCCAGGTGCTTGGAAACAAAATACTATGACATATATAATACCAAGCAGTCGGGCACAGCTCAGCTAACCTGAGAGTTACAGAATATACAAATGAGAGGTTTGTTTTCTCCATCATTTCTTATCCTGCTCAACCCCATTTTTATTTCTACCTTTTGAAAGAAAAGTAGGCTTGCAAGTTTTATCTAGTCAATCACTTGACCCATCAAGCTCACTGGAAACTAACTTATAGCTAGGAAGACTGGAGAAGAGTGACTTTAAACACTTGCCATAGATTCTAAGGTCATTTTTTCTGTTTTTTTGATTCCTTTCAAGATAACACTGGACAAAATATAACACTGTCCAGGAGGAGTTTATCTTCTAACATCTGAAACTAACAAAACACTTTATAGTTTAAGCCTAAAAGAATTTTAAAAGCTGTTCCCTTTGGCAGACCCAACGGATACGATCCTGAAATCTGTAGGTTGAGACAGTTCTACAACTTTCTAAGGAAATAAAAATCTCTGGTTGAAAGTGTGAAGTAAAGCTCATTTAAAAGTTTAATCCAACAAAATAAGTGTTTTTGTATTTTGTTTTCTTTCTTTCTTCTTCTTTTTTTTTTTTTTTTTTAATTATACTTTCTCCCCTTTTGGCAAATTAAGATCCACTTGCCTGGAAAACAAAACCTAGAATTCTTACATTTCTCATTAGCATTATTTCTTTATCTTTGAGCTGTTTACCTATTCTTGAAACTGTGACATATGGGAATTTCACACCTAGTGAGTATATTTTCATGTAGCTGTGGCGTGAGACTATAATCATTAAAAGAATATACACAAGTAAGAGTAACTGCAACAGTTGGTGACATTTACCAATTAGAATTATAGTTCTTTATCCCTCCTTTAGTGTATGAAGGGTAATTATCTCTGATAAATTGCTGAAAAAGATGTAATTTTCCTTTTAAACAGTTTCTACTTACAGTACAAATGTGTTTGGATAGAAGACATTATCACTGGTTCAGTGCTCCTTTGTGCAAAGACTCTGTTTTATGGCAGTAAAATTTACATACTTTGGAAGTCACTACATCTAATTCCATTATTACACGTTATGCATCTAATTTCATCATTAGATGTTATCTTTTATTAGGAAATGAAGTTTTGTTAAAAAGTAAAAAAAAAACCAACTGAACACACTCTGTTAAGGCTTCATTTTTTGGGGGGGTGTAAATGAATGGGAATGCACGCGACTGCTTGGCAGAGACAACAAATTGCTACACGTATCGGTACAAGTGGGTGTCCACTAACCTTATCAAAGTAGAGGTCTATTAAACCTCAAAAACTGTGGATACGGATGAGGTTTTATCAAGAATACTGTAATCTAGAGAGCTAAATTTATTTTTTTTATTTTTTAAATGTTTTTTTAATGTTTATTTTTGAGAAAGAGACAGAGCACAGGAGGCAGAGAGGCAGAGAGAGGAGTCACAGAATCCGAAGCGGGCTCCAGGCTCTGAGCTGTCAGCACAGAGTCCGATGTGGGGCTCGAACTCATGGAGTGGAAGATCATGACCTGAGCTGAAGTCGGAGGCTTAACCAACTGAGCCACCCAGGTGCCCCTAGAGAGCTAAACTTAGAAATCTCTTCTATATTGATAATTATAGATTTCTTAACGAACATGAGAAAATAACAATTAAAACTAGGTAGCAAGCACGCTACGCATTAACTACCACTTAGAGTAAACACTTGTTTGCCTTCCACCATTTACACCTCTGAGATCCTTGGTTCACTAAGCACTAACTTCTCCATCTTGTCTGTTAGGGCAGTAATCTCTAAATCAAAATAGGAATTCCTGAATTCTAATTTGTTTCAAAAAAGAACAAAATTTGGCTAACAAAGTTAACACAAACATCACAAAATTCCCCCATGAGCATAAAGAAATCAGTAAGTGTGGAGGGAAATATAGTATGGTGAGGAGCATGTCTCTGACATTGGCGGCATAAGTAACAGAATACACCAGTGAGTGAGTGAGTTTAAGTAAGGGCGCAGGCTCCAGCAAAAATTTTTTTAAGCGTTAATCACTAGTTAACCTAGTGGGATGAAAATGCCGTTTAGAAAAGGAGAAAAAAAATTCCTTGTTAATTATACACTGCAAATGCTCTTACTTCCTGCTGCTCTACCTAATCCCACAGGTGCAAGTCTTCACCCTCCCTATTCATGGGTAGGTGGGTGCAGTGCTGCCCCGGTCATTTTCCACAGCAACGGATTTAGATGCAGAAGAAGCCGCTTAACCTTCCATGGGAGGTTAACAATACACGATGCAAACACTGTCATGGTGTCTGTTTAACAAGGAGACAGATTTTTAAATATACTATTCTAGTCTCAAAGATTAACCAGAAGCTACAGTATAATTGACTTAACGTGACAGTGCGCTTCTCATAACCTAAAAAAGCTTGCCTTGAAGAAACAATCAAGGGTGGGGCTGTGCTACCCTGATGGGTAAGAATCTGCATGCGTGGATCTTGTGAGGTTTGAAACAACTGAACACCTTCTCAGTGTGAAATTGTAGTAGGAGCAGTTTCTATGTCAGCTCTGGCATTTCAGATACAGAAATGGTCTGTAACTGATCATCAGGGAACACAGGACGTAATTCTACAAACATACAACTTATCCCAGCTATCGTTAACAACGATATATATCTTTCTTTCACTGTTCAACATATTTTTTCATTATTCTGACATTCGTGCAGCCATTTCTACAGTGTTACATTTGAGTGAAAATGTTCTTAAAGTTAAGGTTTTCAAAAAGCATTTGGAGTAGGTTTAGTAAGTTATATGTTCTCAAATATTTCCAAAAATAGGTTTTGAGTATCGCTACGATGATTATGGTGTAAAATATATATTTTACCAATTTTGTACAAAGTAGAATAATTATATTGTATCTACATTGAAAAGCAAAAGGAAATAAACAGAACTAACCCTTCAAACCAGGTTTTTGCCATCTTAAATATTACATCAGCCCAGGAAGAGGAATAATTCATAAAAGGAGTGGGGGGGAAGAAATGTGAGAGATGAAAATGTCACGATATGAAGTTTTCAAGATTTCTAATAGTAGTTTACCTAACTTTTTAAAACAATAAAACAATTTTCATTGTTCTTAGAAAACCCTCCAAACTGTTATTTTAAGCAGTGAAGCAGGCAGAGTCACCTTTCTCTCTGTTAAATTTAGCGGTATTCAAAATTCCATTAATTAACACTATTATACATTTTGACTCCAAATTGGGAAGTAGAAAATTCTGAACTAAAGATAATGGCACCCGCATCCATTTGAAAACGTCTTTTAGACATGGAATATGCATGTTTTAAGTATGTATGTTTCCTTTAGTCCCGTATTTCTAAGACAGAGATGGTTCCATGTCTCCAGAGTTCTTGCTCTGGAAAAGAGTCTCCTGTCTGCTCCCTGTGAGTATAGTTGGTAAACAGCACGTTCCCAACACAATGCTACGAGAGTATATCAGAATCTGCTATTATTAATATTTGTGTAACTTCTGTAGTCATATTGTTTTCACTCTTCAGTTCATATGAATGCTTCACACTATTTCTTCTACATTGTGATATATTATTCACAGGTCTAAGCATTTGTATGTACCAACATACAATATTGTTATTTGATATTTTGTTGTATCGTTGGGGGAAAATATCTTTCCAAAGAGGAGGTTATTTTAAGTATTAAAAGGAATACTGAATAATGGTTTAAAACATTAGCCTGAAACCCTCAAGGAAAAGAGGCAGGTTGACTTTGAACGGAGACTTATGGGCTCAATTTTAATCTTACTATGTCTTGCTCATTTGAGCCTATGGGCTTCTAGAATCTCTCCTGTTATTTCCGATCTGTAATAAAGATCACCAACATCTCAGAGTTTAGAGGAAGAGGTGCTGAAACAGGACTACCAGACAAGAAAAGTGCCAATATAAGTAGCTCCTAATTCCTTTATACTCTTATTTTCATGAGTAACGATTATAATGATGATGAAGGTTCTCAATCTCTCAGTTTGTAACAATGTTCACTAACCTTTCCCTTGTCTGTCTACAGTTGTTACGACGTCA
This sequence comes from Panthera leo, assembly GCF_018350215.1. Lineage (NCBI taxonomy): Eukaryota > Metazoa > Chordata > Mammalia > Carnivora > Felidae > Panthera > Panthera leo. Next base: position 138,459,689 of record NC_056680.1, read on the forward strand.
ACCACAGAAATGACACTAAGGACTCAAAGCCCTGAAATTAAAATGCTGTGGCTATCATTTCATTTAGCTTTTAAAATTTAGATTGACTGGAATTGATTTACTCAGTCCCAATTTGGAACATTTCAGATTTTGGCTCAAAGGAGACCTGAGGATGTTAGAAGCTCAAAGCCAGAGGCAGTCCATGGATTTCCCTTATATGAGAAAAGCCAGCCAGAAAAAAACAAAACAAAAAACAAAGGAACAAAGATGAGAGGAGCAAAATGCTTATCTAGAAAGGGCAATAGGCACCCTCCTCTTCTCCTGGAATGGTGAGACTTTAATCTGGTTCTAGTGTGCATCTCTCCCTCCAGGTGAATATGCCCAGGGGGCAGGTGCTTCACTCTCTGGGTTCTGCCTGGCTCTCAATTGGACGTAAAACACTGATATTCAAGCTGCCTCATCTAAGAAATAAAAAAAACATCCGAAGCAAAGGAAGGAGGGAAAATGCCATGGTCATTGAACTGACCAACTATAACTTTATTTTTAACAAAAATCCTTACTCAACTTTTAACCATCAGCAATGGGCACTAACAAACATTATTTTAAGTCATCTCTATGCCCAGTGTGGGGCTCAAGCTCACGACTCCAAGATCAAGAGTCCCATGCTCTACCTACTGAGTCAGCTAGGCAACTATATCTTTAAAAGTCACCAGTGATATACATGAAGTGTTTAATATTCTAAAATAAAAGGAAAATAAATGAAAAACGATCTTATTTGTTCACTGTGGAAGGCAGAAGATTTTTCTTTTGGAAAACAATCATGTTCTGAAGCAAGCAATGGGAACTGCAGAGTAGTGTATGAGAACAGGAAGCATCACTCCAGGTAGAAGCAATAACAATCCTATTTATTTCAATAGTGCTTTACCTTTACAAAGAACTTTTATGCCAATATGTTCATTGAACCTCCTAAGAGCCGAATGAGGGAGACAGTACAGGAATTATCCATTATCCTCAGCGCGAAGGTGGGAAAATGGAAGCCCAGGCGTCGGACAGCTAGTAGGATGCAAAGGGTGGGATCTGAACTAAATCTTGGACTCCACAGCAAGTCTGGATATTAGAGAGCTGAATTCAAGCCATACTTTGGGGAGGTGGAAGATTAGAAATCTTTGGCAAGTGTCATAAGGAAGAGAGAACATTTGAAAGAATTATTAATGAAGACAAGACAAAAAGAAACCATCTCCATTTCTCAGGACAGAAAACCAGGATCAGGCACCAGCACTGTGAAGCAGATCAATGAGGAGTTTCTCCTTTGCTTCCTCGTTGTTCATGGTCACAGGCATCCTTACCATGTCCTCCAGGTGTCTTTAGCTGTGTCACCTCACTGTCTAGCAGAGAGGTCATATGCAATGTGGGTGCAAGTGGAAACAAGACAATTTTCAATAGGCATTGTGGACACACACACATACAGACACACACCAACATGCTTCATAACTAATACAGCCTATAATTTAGTCATCTATAAAATGAGCGAGGATGTTATAAAAACTGCATGAGTCCTACTGCAACGTTCTATCATTCTGTGACTTTTTAAAAAATGTTTATTTTGAGTGAGTGAGTGAGTGAGAGAGTGAGAGTGAGAGAGAGTGAGAGAGAGTGAGAGAGAGTGAGAGAGAGTGAGAGAGAGAGAGAGAGAGAGAGAGAGAGAGAGCATGGGCAGGGGAGGGGCAGAGGGAAAAGGGAGACTCCCTAACAGACTCCATTGCTCAATGTAGGGTTCTATCTCATGACCATAAGATCATGACCTGAGCCAAAATCAAGAACTGGATGCTCAAATGAGTGAGCCATCCGGGTGCCCCTATCATTCTGTGAACTCTTAATCTGTCCTATTCCAACCTTTCCAACAACAAAGCCCCAAAATGCCACCTAGAAGGTGATGATGAGAAAATGAAGAGCTAGGAAAAAAATATTGTGGAAAAAGGAACAATGCCTGTCATGATTGGCCTGGAGTTAGAGGATTTTTTGCAGGAAGACCACAGAGTATTTATGAAGAGTAAATACTGTCAACATAATTTATCACAGTCGCTGTTGACCTCAATCAATCAAGGGGCTGAGGTAGTATTTGTCAGGTTTCTCTATGATAAATCTATCCCCCACCCCCTTCTCATACTGCATTCTTTAGAAGGAAGTCACTATACATGGCCTCAGGTTGTAGGGACTCACCCTGCCTCCTTGGGAGTCAAGTATCTATGTTAATTACCGGGAAGTCTTCTTAAGGGGGATTTATCTATCTCTGCATTTATTTGCTCAATCATTTAGTTGCATGAGTATGGACTAATGGATATTTATTTTATACTTTGGGTTATAATCTAATACTACCTAACTCATTTAGTTGCTCAAATTATCCTATCTCCGGCCTTTGGGAGCTCTTCAGGCTCCTCGTGTGCCTCTGTAACACATCCTCTAATTGTGGGTTTTTTCTTTCCAACACTTCTTTTACTTTCTGTCACTGCAAGATGCTCCAGGCTCGTCTGGTAGATTTGCTGCCCCAGTCCTAGCATCTGCCGTTTCTCCAAAGAGTCCTGGTTCATTTTACTGCAGACTAGATACTAAGCTCTGGGCACTCGGTGTGGTTGTTGCTACTGGGGTATCATTGCTTCTGGGTTCTCCCAGCTAACAAACCAAGGAAATACATGTGTATATCTATATTTCTGCATGTACCCAGCACCGTATTAAGCTCAAGACAAGTCACACTGATGACTCCAACTCTAATCCATTACCACATGGATCATTCTAGCCTCTTCCTCTTGTCTCCAACCTCTCACTCCCCACAGTCAGAAACTTGGCTTTCACCAAATACCATCTCTTTACTTCACCATTCACTTCGAGTGCACGGGTGTAGGGGAAACAGTCTGTCAACTAGGCTACAATGCTTACGTACAGTTCCCTTTCCCTTTATTTTTACAGACTCTAATTATTTCCAAAGTTACTCAAATCAGCACTTTTTCCTCCATCTTTTTCAGTGAGATCACTCCACACATTTGCAATAGAATTAGATTTTGAAAAATACCAGTCTCCTTTCCATCCTGGGATCCCATGATATCCTAATTGTCCTTTTAAAAATTTACCTATGCTCAGGTTCAATCTTTGTGCCATAAAGTTAGGTTTTGACGAATATCTAGTATTATGTAACCATTATAGTATCACACAGAAGAGTTCCACTGCTCCTAAAAGTTTCCTGGGCTTCACCTACTCACTTCACTGACCTTGAACTTACGGCAACCATTAATCTGCCTTATAATCTTTATGGTTTTGCTTTTACTATAAGGTGATATAAATAGAATCATATAGTGTGTAGCCTTCTCAGACTGGCTTCTTGCACTTGGCACTATGCCTTTAAAGTTCATCCATGTCTTTGTGTGGCCTACCAGCCAATTTTTCTTTTTCTTTCTTTCTTTCTTTCTTTCTTTCTTTCTTTCTTTCTTTCTTTCTTTCTTTCTTTTTTTTTTTTGCTGGCTAGTATTCCAATTGCTGCCTTTGTCTATTGAAGGATATTTTGGTTGCTTACAATGTTTGGTGATTATGAATAAGGCTGCTATGAACATTCATGTGCAGGTTTTGGTGTGGATGCACGTTTTCAAATCTGTTGGATAAATACCTAGAAGTGCCAACGGTGGGTTGCAGGTAAGACTCTTTAGCTTTGTAAGAAACTGTCAGTCTTCCAAAGTGGCCGGACCATACTACTTTTACACCAGCAATGAATGACAGTCCCCGCGCTCTGAAAGCCCTGTCAGTATCTTGCCATTGTCAGCTTTTCTTAAATTTAAATTTTAGCCACACTAACGGGTGTGCAGTGGTATCACATTATTTTAGCGTGCATTTCCCTACCAATAAATGATGCTGAGCATCTTTTCATATGCTTATTTGGTATCTGTAAGTCTTTGGTGTAGTATCCATTCTGATCTTTTGCCATTAAAAAAATTTTTTTTATTGTTGAGAGTTCTTCGTACATTTTAGACACAAGCTATTTACCAAACATGCGTCTCTGGCTTGTCTTTTCATTCTTTTAACTGTGCAGAACAGTTAATTATTAAGTCCAATGTACACTGTTTTTCTTTCATGGAGGTTTTGGTAGTGTACCTAAAACATCATCACCAAACCCAAGACCACATATATTTTCTCTTATGTTTTCTCAGTTTCATAATTTGCATTTTACTGGTACGTTTTTGGACAGTCTTGAGTTAGTTTTTGTGAAAGGTGAACCACTGTTCTTTTTTCTTGTGAGGTTCTACAAAGAATGCTTCAGGGAGGCATATTTGCTGGTGTTTTAGCATAAAAAACAGTAACAGTCAACAGCAACTTACAGCTTTTGAAGTTAACATTCACAGGCATCAGTAATAATCTGCCAAGGCCAGACTATGTCTATGGTTTAGTATGCTCTGCTAGGAGGGGACAGTGTGGGGGGACAACTTGATTTAATAATGGCACTGGTAAGCTGGAATTCATCTACAGTTGTAGCTGTTTTCATGCTATGTCTGTTTCCCTATCTCTTTCATCCTGGACACTGAACGGCTTGTGGGCAGGCAGTGTATATTTTTATCATGTAAGCCCAGCGCCTAGCATTTAGTGTTACATAAATATTTAATTAGTGAGTTCAGTGAAGAAACTGAGCTTGTGTAATATAGAAAGTAAGAATTTCCCAGACAGTATATCCCTTTGAATAGCCACCACACCCTTTGGGAAGAGGAGGCATGATTAATTATCATGAGATATTTGAAGGGCTATCATGCAGAAGAGGGATTAGAACCAAGGTAGAATTCATAGAGGTACAGAATTTCAACTCATTAAACGTGAGAGGAGGCTGCAATCACTGAAAAAATTAAAAGAGACTGAATGAATTTTTGTGAGGGATATTGGGGGAAGGGCTTTCGGCACCTAGAAGGAAAATGAATAAACCTCTTTCTGTATCTTTCAATTCTGAAGTTCTGCAAAGTCTCACAGATCTAGGGCAGGGTCAGGTTAAGAACTTCAGAAGACCTAAGAACAAAAATAATTATTGTTTCCCATTCCATTTATGATTCAAAATAAAAATAAAACTGTATTATAAAGTATGTGCTAGGAATGCCAATGAATTTCATGTGTTCCTATGATTCCTTGTCTTTTTCTAAGATAGGAAATATAAACTATTGTCCTTAATTTTCCCATCCTCTCTTTCATGCTGTCACTTTGCAAGACCCTACATGTGATTATTTCTGCTTCTTGCCCAGTGCTGATTTTCCGATTCTATGTACAAGACACGGAGTATATCAAGACTTCTCTGGGAATCATTTGTAAGATTAAAAAAGCCTTGTTACAAAGAAACCCCATGCAAAGGCAGGAAAGTCCATGGCCTTTTCATTTAAAGTATCCGTTTACACTCTTTTTAAATTTTTAAAAAATGTTTATTTATATTTGAGAGAGAGAGAGAGAATGAGAGTGAGAGAGCGAGCATGCGAGCAGGGGAGGGAGGGAGGGAGAGAGAGAGAGGGAGACTTAGAGCCAAAGCAGGCTCCAGGTCTGCCAGCTGATTGAGTCACCCAGGGGCCCCACCATTTATACTCTTAACTACAGAGAACAAACTGATGGCTACCAGAGGGGAGGTGGGTGGGAGGATGGGGCACGTAGGGGAATGGGGATTAAAGAGTACACTTATCACAATGAAAAAAAAATAAAATGATACAAAAATCCATTTATAATAATTATAGCAGCAATATATCTGGGGACTATCTAGTCCACAGTATAAAACGTGGTTCTGCATTTTAAAGATAAGAGCTATCTACTACTGGTATACAAAGCTTGCAAGGATTCAAACCACTAACATTCATAATGACAATCTAGATGTGGTGCTGCCCAAGCACAGTCTTAAGCAAAGATGACTTCTATTTCGTTTCCATTTAGTTTTAATTTGTAAACTTTATTTCCATTGTGTTCAAATTCTTTGAAAAGTGATACGTATGCCAATATATATATCAAACAGAACATATTAGGCCTTGATCATATACGTGATAGTAGGATGAAGACAAAAACTAATTTGTCAGGATTAGCAACTTAAAAATGCTACACTAGCTTGATTATATTTATCATGTGAATTTTTTTTTTTTTTAATGTAGGCATCACACCCAGCATGGAGCCCAATATGAGGTTTGAACTCACAATCCTGAGATCAAGACCCTGAGATGAGGTCAAGAATCAGACTCTTTACTGACTGAGTCACCAGGCACCCCTATCATGTGAATTTTCTAATTGTAGCTCATGGTATCTTAATCTTTGAACAGATTTATAGGTTACAAATTATTTCCCAAGAATTTTGTGAAAAACCAAATGTTAAAATAAGTGAAAACTGATTTATAATACTTTTGTGTTTAGAAAACTAGTTCTTTAACTGGTTCATCATTATTGTTACTTTGATTCCTATAAGAAACCTATTACAGTTTTTATATAAAGGGAAGAGAGAGTGAGCATTTTTCTATAAAAAGAATGAGGCATTTTCTACCCCATCCTAGAGTATGTAACTACCCTCTGCAACTGACATGTTCTCACAATGACTTGACCTCCAAAAGAGTTCCCAAGTTAAAATGGACAATATACACTGAAATAACCATGTCAAGCCTTGCCATGAGGGCTAGCACTTGCTTAAGGAAAATAAACTGCTCCCTTAGGAATTGGCACTTACTGTTTTGAAGATTTGAAATAAACCTGTGGGAAACCAAAATTATTTAAAAAAATTATATATGTGTGTGTGTGTATATATGTATACACACACACGTAATACATGTAACACACATATACACATAGACACAGTTTTCTGAGAGAGACAGAGACAGTGCGAGTTGGGGAGGGGCAGAGAGAGGGAGACAGAATCCCAAGCAGGCTCTCTACTGTCAGCATGGAGCCCGACCTGGGGCCTGAACCCACGAAACCATGAGGTCATGACCTGAGCCGAAACCAAGAGTCAGATGCTTAACTTACTGAGCCATCCAGGTGCCATATATATATATACACACACAACATATATGTGTATATGTATATATACACATATACACACACACACACATATATATATATTTTTTTTCTTTCTTAAAAACAAATGGAAAAATACTTACTGGAACATCAACATATTTTGCAGCTGCTTTCACCTTAAGTGGAAAAGAGATAATTATGAGAATTATTTTCTGAACTGTTAGATAAGTACTGTGACAACAGTCAAAAGACAGAAGAGAACTCAAATACTTACAGTGAATGACAGGATGGATGAAAAGAAAGTGCCTTCATCATATCTTGACAGCTTAGACAACACCCCTTCCAACACTGAAACAAACTGTAATTGTTTACAGTGAGTATCTAGAATATTTCAAAATAATAACAGGGCAAACAATCCCAAGACCAACTTCTCCCACGGCACAAAAATGCACATTGAAGCAGTGGTGTTGACTTGTTAGATTACTCTTTCATTTTGGAGATGGGCTCAAAGGTCCTTTTCCATTGCTGGAAGTAATACACAAGGTTTGTTTTTGTTTTTTAACAACAAAGGATAACATGTAATAGCAGTCTGGTCACTAAACATGTGAGATAACTTAAACCATTAATAAATAACTTGAAATTCCTTAGACTGTTCCTTAAAACAACTTTAAACTTCAATATAGATGTGTGGAAGCAATGATGGTGAAGTTTAATCAAATTCTTTTCTATCGTAAATCACTTGACCATTCCCCAACTTTTTCTATCTATAGAAGAGGATGAATAAAGACCAGATAATGAAAGACATGTGTAACCTCTGAGGCTCTTGTAACACTGCAATCAAGTCTGATATCAGTTAACAGGCATTAACCAAGCAGTTCTAATTGGGACATACAAGGATCAAACCTGCTTTCAGAAGCTTACAAAGCCGTTGGAGAGCTAGAACATATAAACACACTGCAGGCGGCAAGGTAAAGAGTACTAGGCTGAGCTTATATAGCCTGATTCCTATACTGACTACTCTGTGGGCTCAGGCCAACTACTGCATCAATCAGTTCCCCCATCAGTTAAAGTGTGTGTGTCTGTGTATGTGTATGTGTGTGTGTGTGTGTGTGTGTGACAAATTAAATTTGCCTGACAAGTGTTGTACATTTCTAAAATTTTATATTTCTATGAAGTGAAAAGATGTATATACCATAATATGATTAAAAATGTAGGGAATTATATTTCAGCGAGTGGCAACATTAAAATCTGGCAAGAAGATAAAGAAATTAGTTAAGAATATACTGCCCTGCAAGTTTCCTCTTTAGAACTAAAATAATATGCACTATTGACAAATTATAAACTCCCAAAGGGAAAATACTGACAAGGTTTTTTAAATACGAAAAGGGAAATTAACGAAGGCTGGTTTTTGTTCACATAGCAGCTTCTTCAACAAAGTGATAATAGTTCTAGGGACACAGCTTATTGGTCTCTGGTGACCAGAGAACTCACTGAGAGTGCACAGGAGATAATTTTTTCTCTATGGTTGGTCAATTACTGCAAAATAGTTTATGCAAAAGAAACAAAAACTTCCCTATAGGTTTCCCCATCACATCATGTGCGACATGATGTAAGAACACAGAAACAAAACCATGCAAACTGCTGACTAAAATTTTATTTTTAAAGAATGAAAATTATGTATGGTTCGTTAGTTATCCTAAGGGATACAGACAGCAAAAAACACAAAATTACAAATTGCTCACAACTACTAAAAGTCAATTTAGCACTTTCTTCCTGCCCATTAGGATTTCTTACCAATCACAGTTGGCTAACTCAACTTGATGTGGTTTGCAAAGACCCAGAAGACCAATACTCCAGGGTTATGTCAAACCAGGGGAAGGGAATTCCAAACTTAATGGCCCTCTGTGGAAAATGCTTCATCTCTTCTAACTCCAATCTTGAGAAAGCCAGTGTGTGCCAGGTGATCTCATTTGCCATGAGGAGAGCAGAGCGACAATTGCTATGGTTACCAGACAACCTGAGCCAGTGAAGGCTCTAGCACGGCACCTGGTTCTTGGTACCCTCGAGCGGGTATACGTGGACACACATGGGTGGTGCTGAGGGACAAGGCAAGGTAGAGGCAAGACGCCTGTGGATGGATTTAGAAGATCTTAGTTCAAGTTGTAGCCACGCCAATCTCTGGCTACACGACAACAGTCAAGCCATGAGCTTCTCTAGCTTTAGACTCATCGGTCAGAGAGGGAAAGAAAACGGCAGCCATCATGTCCATCTTAGAAGGATCAGTGAAGATCGTTTGAGATATTTTATGTGCAGGAACTGTAAAAACAGCAAAATACTAAAGAAATGCAAAGAATTAATATTATTGATATGATTAGCTAAAACTACCCATTATATAGGTCTAGAAATGTGTGATAAGTCACAGGGTAATGGGCGTAGCCTTAGGATTTTTTAGGGATAAGGAGTAATAATGAGTTTGGTTAGCAGTGAATGGGTCTAATTCAATTTAAAGATACCTACTGAGGCAGAACAGATTTGAAGCTGTAAATCAGACGACCTGCATTAAAATCCCATCTGCTTTAAGGTCATTTGGCTGACAGCAGAGGAAGGATGCTTTGAACATAGGTGGTCTGGCTCCAAAGCCCATGTTCATTACCATTAGACAGTTGTAAGTATTAAATAAGTAATGTGCTCAGCATATAAGTATTCAATAAATGTCATTCTGTTATTATTGAGTACCTAATGTGCAAAATGCAGACAATAGGAGTCTCAGACCTTTCCTTTCAAGAACACACAGACTAGTGGAAGAGACAGGCAGAAAGTTTTAAGGTCCAGCAAAGATGGGCAAACAGTGTAATAACTGAAACAGGAGGAGGGAAAGCATGGCTTTTAACTGGAGGACATTGGGTAAGTTTCATTTACAAGGTGGCACAGGAGCTGATCTCAGGAGGGCAGAAATGGAGGGTTAGATAAAATGACACTCAGGGAAGCCTACTGGTGGATGGTTTTAGGGCAAAAGGTTCCCCACTGCAGCATCTGGCAGCCTGTGTGCCTCACCATCTCTGGTGAGAACCAAGCCTGGGTTGTAACCGTGTAAATTCTACATAAGGACCGGTTGGCTGTTGCATGCATTTCACAACATTCTTTGCCTCCATTTTAACAATAGCGGACAGTGTCTCCTTGAGTTCCTCTCTACCCCAAATAGTCCTTGGGGAGGCATAATACAGTGGGGACTTTTATGTGCTTACATGGCAGTGAACAGCATCTGCACCACCGGGATCAACCAGCCCAGCCATACAGTTCCTACAGGAAGGCTGTCTTTGTGAGATTTCTACGAGACATATGTGGTAGAAGAGCTGCCTTAGAAATCAAACTCTATTAAAATCAGGATTGACTAATAATGATATATTTTCCGTCTGGCTGTTAATTGCACAAAACAGCAAGATTCCAAAGAAATCCAGTTAAATGCTGGGTTTAGTTGCTGTGTCTTTAACTGCTTCCTGTGAACTTTCTCAGTACAGCTCAGGGAGTATATAAACACTTAGGGGTTTGCCTTGTGCTCTCTGTTCTCCTGAGGGTGTCGGGTTGGAATGAAACACTGTAATCTCTTTGTTTCCCTGCTCTTTATTGTAGATGCCATTTACTGGGTTTGTTTGAATAATATTTAACACCTAAAGTCTGTCTGGGTAATTACCAACTTTGCCTCACTAGCACACTCTCAAGGAAATTAAAGATGAAAAGCACTTTGAAATAACTAGTAGAATGAAACATGAAGTGTGCCACAAGGCATGTTGGTTTCAATTTCCTGTTGAATTTTAACAGGGTATAAGATTCATTTTCCCACGTGTACGGAAAGTAGACCACAAATTCTAAAAAGTTATTGGGAGGATTCCAGCTATAGATTGGTAGGTTCAAAACACAGTTCTCGTTTTTTCAGCTATATTTCGTGAAATAAATAAGGGATATTCACATCATCTGCTCTGCAAATTGTAACATCTTCCACAGAGAAGAGATTCATCCAAGTAAGACTCATTGTGAAAAACTAAGTTCTTTCCTTTTCTTTTGGTGGTGGGGACGGGGGCGAGGGTTAGTGGTGCTGGAGATATCTATTAGCAGATGTTTTATATTTATTTGGTAAGATCAGGACTAGCCAGTCTTGTTAAACATCCCCAGGGAACCAGAATACCACAGAGTGGTTTCTTCCCCGACTCAGAATGTTAATGTTATGATACAATGCAATTGTCCCTCCCTCAGTCACTTTTCTCCAACTGTGAATCCATTTCTCTGAACATTTGTTCCAGTGGACTTCCAAAGGGTCTTTCCAGATTTTCCACATCTGTGTCAAGGATGGACAGTATTCGAGTGATCGCTTTGGCAGCATGTATACTAAAATTGGGATGACACAGAAAGATACAGCATGATATCCCTGAGCAAGGAGATCTAGTATCTGACGGCAAGTATTTATTTGTAACATACCTCATTCCACAAAATATCTAAGACAATTTCCAAAATGGCACACTCAGCACACACTTCTCTCCTTTACCCTTGCCCCACAAACAGAGTGACCCATCACATTTTGTATTTCCTCTCTCCTGATGGCTCCTAAGAAACCTTTCAGGCATATACTTGTTTTTGAACAGGTGTCTTCTGAATATATAGCCTTGATCTGAATGAGTAAATTTAATCAAATTAATCTTAGGTTGAGTTGGTGAGATACTTTAATTACAGAATCTAGGTAGTCAGGTTTGATGTATCCTCTGCTCATCTTATTATTAAGAGAAATTCAGGCAAAAACATTCTAGGTTGTCAGAAAGAACAAGGGTGTGTACATATATATTTACACCGACACATTTATAGCTATATGAACTCAGTGAGGCAGTGTATCTTCTTTCCTATATCCCGTTTTGCAATAATTGAGGATTTAGGAAGTTGAATAGATTACTCTGCTCTTTTACTTCATACCCAGAATTTACTGAGCTCTGTTACCAGAGTGCATTATGGGAGTGGTCATTTTCTCATTCTTTGCTCTGTTAACCATTTCCCCCGAGCACTTCCTTCTCTCATCTCTCACAGGTTTTCTTCAGCATCCTCATATTACACACAATAAATTCCATTCTCCTCTACCTGCCCATGCCGGTCCCACAGCATGTATGCCTGTCAAAGAAGGGACACAGGCTGGTCAGTACAACCCAGACATAGAGGGCACACCAGAAGCCTGGGAGGTGAAGCACCCATTCTTTTCCTCTCTGCTCTTGCTGAATTCTGTGCAGTGTTGTGGAAAGGTGACGGGCCTAGGGACCATGAGGATCAAGTCCTGGCTCCACAGCTACCTACCATGTGAACCTGGGCCTCTGTTTCCTCACCTGTGAACAAGGGGACTGGACTCTGGGGCAAGCCCTGGTGATCAGGCTTGCCTTGGGAGATGGAGCCCCGTAAGTGGAGATGTAGGCCTCCTCTCCCTCTTCAATCAGAGCACCTTTGCTCTGATCAGTGTTGTACTTTAGGGGGCTACCCAACATACACTTGAGAACATTAAATGTGTCTTATAACATTATAAAAATGTTTGAAAATCCCAGGCTAGAGGGTCTCAGGGTTCCAACTGTAGCACTGTGTGTCCTACGTGACCCTACCACCTGGGGAGAAAAGATGCGGGCCCCCAGAGGCTTCTATAAAGAACTCTATATAAGGATTTTGTTTTAGACTGACAAAAGGCTATAGATAATATATTTTTTTTGATCTAATACTCATGCTTTTTTGATGAGGAAATTAAGTTGTGTAGGAAGACCCAGATGGTAACACAAAGAAACAGGAGCAGAGTTCAGATCTTCTGACTATCCCACAATTAAGGCAACTTAATTAATATAGGGTGGCAATAAATACAACATTTTTTGTTTCCTTTCCTTGGCAAGATTCAATGTTCCTGTCACTTTTTTTTTCCCCTCACTAAAAACGATCTAAGTCCCTTTTTGGGTAGAAGCATCTTTATTTATTTTTTCCCCCTTTAAGGTTGACTTTCATTTCTCCATAGGGTCTCCAGTTATGCAAAATCTGCCTAAGAATAGTAGCCACTGACACAGAATCATTTCCAATGGTTGAAATCTTATAACCACATTTGGTTCCATACGCCTTCTCTGAATTCCAGACCCAACTATTATGTGAATGTCTCCTTGATCTCTCGTCCTTCAGATCTCTCAAAGGCAGCTCAGTCTCAACATGTCCAATACTGACATCGTGGTCTTTCTCTCAAAATCCATTCCTCTTTCAGGCACCCTGCATTAGTTGATGGCCTCAACATCCATCCTGTGCTTCAAGCCCTAAACCTAGGAACCATCCTTAGGGTTGGTTTTCCTTTCCCCGATACTAACCCTGGGTCTGCTATAACAGAATGCTCTGGACTGGGTGACTTATAAACAATGAACAATTTTTGCTCAGTTCTGGAGACTGAGATGTCCACAAACAAGGTGGAGGTATACTTGGTGTCTGGTAAAAATCCACTTCCTGGTTCAAAGATGATGTCTTTGGCTGTGTTTTTGTGTGGCAGAAGGGGCTACGGAACTCTGTGGGGTGTTTTGTTTTTTTCTTTTTTCTCTTTTTAAAATAAGGGCACTAATCCTGTTCATGAGACCTCTATCCTCATGACCTAATTACCTCCCAAAGGCCCCACCTCCTAATACCATCATCTTAGAGATTATTAAGTTTCAACATATGAATTTGGGTGGGGGGACACAAACATTCAGCCTACAGCACTCAAGTGTCTTCGAATTAGTCCACCAGACACCAAACCTAACAGTCTCCATCCTACCCTCTCTGTAACCTATTTGCTACAGGTAATTCAATGAATCTACCTATAGTGCAAATATGATTAATTCCTTATCCCTACTCGCTGCCTCCCCAACCCTTTGGTGGCTTCCCACTGTTCTTGGATGAAGACATTAGGATCCTCAGGTCTGAAGTTGGCCTTTTCATTATGATTCCACTCTGCCTCTTGGGCACCGAGTTGGGAATCATTAGTATATAAGGTCAGAAGTGTGAAAGTCAAAGAAATTTGTGAAGTGAGTTCAAAAGAAGACTGAGATGGAAACCCAATAATACCAGCATTTAGGTGCTAGGTGGAGAAAGGACACAGAGAGGGAACACCAAGTTTTTTTTTCTAGGTATGTAAAATGTGCATGCAATTGGGACATGTACTGATGAGTTATACACGTGACTGAGAGCCCTAGCTCATTCTCAAGTCATTTGTGAAGATGTGTAGTATAAGAAAAGGATATGGAGGTGACTGAAGAGAGGAGGTAAAAAGAAGGGAGGATTCTAATTTATCCAAATGTAGCAAATAGATTTATCAATATGCACAGAATAATTAAAACCTGGGAAGAAACATTTGGAATACAACACAAGGAATTCATTATTCTATTCATCTACTTTATGTTGAGTTAATTAACATGCTAGGATAAAGTAAAAATGTTTAGGACATGACTCTTGAAATTTGACAGGGTAAAGTAAAGATAGTTAATTTAGAAGTAACATATTTTAAGTTTTAGGGTATTTTTGCTTTTCACTGATTTCCTGATCTGGAATCTGTAGGTACAATGGGTTAGGAAACTGAAGCTCATAAGTTTGATTCGGGACTCTCACTTATTACGTGTGTGGTCAATTCACTAAACTACTTTGAGGATTATGTTTCTATCTGTGAAATAGACTACCCATCCTGTAGGTGTTTCACAGTAGGTATTTCATAAATGCCTCTTTTTTAAATGTTTACTTGTTTTTGAGAGAGAGAGTAAATGGGGGAGAGGTGGAGAGAGGAGGACAGAGGATCCAAAGCAGGCTCTGTGCTGACAGCAGGGAGCCTGATGTGAGGCTTAAACTCACGAACCATGCTCATGCTGAATAAAGACACTCCTTGGTGATAAAAAAAAAAAAAAAGGGGGGGGGCGGCGCCTGGGTGGCTCAGTCAGTCAAGTGTCCGACTTCGGCCCAGGTCATGATCTCACAGTTCGTGGGTTCAAGCCCCGCATTGGGCTCTGTGCTGACAGCATAGAGCCTGGAGCCTGCTTCGGATTCTGTGTCTCCCTCTCTCTCTGCCCCTCCCCAGCTCATGCTTGCACTCTGTTTCTGTCAAAAATAAATAAACTTAAAAAAAATTAAAAACAAAAACAAAAAACCATGGTCACGAACCATGACCTGAGCTGAGGTCAGACACAGTTTTAAAAAATTTTTTTTTTACATTTATTTATTTTTGAGACAGAGACAGAGCATGAACGGGGGAGGGTCAGAGAGAGGGAGACACAGAATCTGAAGCAGGCTCCAGGGTCCAAGCTGTCAGCACAGAGCCTGACGCGGGGCTCGAATTCATGGCTGCGAGATCATAACCTGAGCCAAAGTCGGATGCTTAACCTACTGAGCCACCCAGGTGCCCCTGAAGTCAGATACTTGTTAAGGGACTGAGCCACCCAGGCATCCCCATAAATACCTCCTTTTAAAATATCATTTCTTCAGAGAAAACAAATGTGAACACACCATCTTAGAAGCTGTTTTGTTTTTAAACACTATACTGAAGTTTAAAGATCTTTCACAGGATAGCCTGGATAGCGATTCATCAGAGCAGTGGTTCTCAAAGTCTGGCTCACTGAACCTCTATATCAAAATTACCACGGTGACTGGTTACACACATACATTCCTGCTCCTCTTCCCAAGCTTCTGACTCAGAATTGTTGGAAAGCAGGGCATGGAATCTACATTTTAACAAGACCTCAGGTAATTTTTTTTTGGCACGCTAACATTTAAGAACTGTATTGCAGATTATCTGTCTTTGTTTAATGAAAGAAAAAACCCACCATTTATTGTCATCTCCTGTGGGAGCTTAAGACGGCTGGTTCAATCTGTCAAGCCAGTTTATTTTATAATTCTCAACCAAAGAATTGAAGATTATTAATAAGTACTGTTAGATTATAGGGGAAAAGATCCATAGAAAAAAACCTAGACCTGATATTAAACAATCAGTTTTTTACTTTGCCAAAAAAGCATGCAGAGCCCTGCCTGCCTTCTCTGTCACCCTCCCCCACCACTGACCCCACCAACAGACTAGTCTCTTTTTCTACCCTCCCCCTACCGCCCCCCCAAGAGAAAACTAGTGTCTTTTCCTACCCTCCCCCACCACTCCCCACCAATAGAAAACCCAAACTAGTCTCTTTTCCTTGCTGCCTATTTAACCCTTTACCAACTGCTTGCTATCACACAATTTATGTTTTTTTTAAAGTTTTATTTATTTATTTATTTATTTATTTATTTATTTATTTAGTGTGTGGGGGGGGCAGAATCTCAAGCAGGTTCCGCGCTGTCAGCACAGAGCCCACGTGGGGCTCGAACTCACTAAACCGTGAGATCGTCATCTGAACGGAAATCAAGAGTCAGATCCTCAACCAACTGAGCCACCCAGGCATCCGACGCAATTTAATGACTTCCATTATGCCTCCTTCTCACAAAAGACAACTTCCACAGGAGAACTGTGAAGATGAGGCCATACCAGCCGAGTAAAATTTCCCCGGATGAGTCACAGAAAACGAAGGTGCAACGTTAAGCACGTTTCACTTCAGTGGGCTGTCCGTGCAGGGCTGCACGCGGCTGAGGGGAGCACGTAGGCTCCTGGGAGAAGGGAAACCTCCCTGTCCTTCCCCTGGAGCTTTGTTCTCCAGGGGTTCACCTCTCCCACCACCTGCTGGATGGATTCCCTGTTAGCCTTTTCCCTTACTTATTGTTGGGGAGCGTGTGTTGTATGTGGAGGTATAGAGAATTCTTGTGGTAGAAGTCAGGAGACCAAGAACAAACTGGAGGGGTGGTACTATTCTAAAGGTGCTATTCTGGAGGGGTTTGTGGCTACTTTCCATCTTAAGACTTGCTACCAAAGAATTTGGAAAATACAAAAATAAAAAAAAAACAACAACAAAACCTGAAGAAGACTCCTCTCCCCATATCAAGTACAATCTCACCATTCAGAGAAGCTTTGTCAACATTTTGTCAACATCTTTTCTCTATGTGATGAGAATTCGTATCATACTTTATATTTCTAAAATACTAAGCTTTCATTTTCACTTAACACTATATTATGAAACCTTTCCTTTATCACTAATAGTCTCTGAAAACATAGTTTCTTAATATAGATGTCCCATAATTTACTTCACCTTCCCTTACTGTTAGAGATTAAAGTTGTTTCCAATTTTTCATTAAATGTAATGTGACCATATCAATGTATATACATTTTGTGCATCTCTCTTCACAGAAAAAAGTGCAAAAATAATTATTAGGTGAGAGGGTATTAAAGTACTCCATACAGTTCCAAACTATCTCTACAAAGGTTGTAACAATTTATACTCCCATAGACAGGAAATATGAGTGTCCCAGCTCACCTTTTCTAAAACCAAGTGTTAGCTTAAAAACGAGTTAGAAAAAATAGTATATTTTTCTTCATTCTTTTAGGTTTATTTTCATTCATTCATTCATTCATTCATTCAGAGAGCAAGAGAGGGAGGAACAGAGAGAGAAGGAGAGATAATCCCAAGCAGGCTCCACACTGTCAGTGCAGAACCTGACGCAGGGCTTGAACTCACAAATAGTGAGATAATGACCTGAGCTGAAGTCAAGAGTCGGATGCTTAACTGACTGAGCTACCCAGGCACCCGAGTTTTCCTTCATTTTTTTAAGTTATTAATGAGGTTTAACAATTTTAATGCTTATTGGGCATCACTCTATTTTCTAAGTAACATGTTCTTGGTTTATTAAGTTAGGGGTGTTTTTTCCTTTGCTCTTTGTACATTCTTCCAATTGTTCTATGAAGTCTGATTTGAGGTGCTTTGATAGAGCCTTGCAAGAGCAAGGGCTATATCTGCTCATGTGAATGTGCCCCTGGACCATGTCCATTCTGGCTCCTTACCCTCTTGAGTTCCATTTTCTGTGTCTTCCCCTGGCAGACCCAGATCTCAAGTGTCACTCGTGGAAGTCTGTTACACCTCAGTGGGGTTTTAATTCATCTAATCATTTGATGGAATACTCATTTATGCTTCATCTCCACTTACACAATTAAAGGCCAGAGCCTTTGTCAAAGGTGTTTGGAGCCTCACTGGAAATCGTGGGAGCCTTCCCGGGAGTGGAGAACATCAGAGTCCAGGCAGCCAGCTTTCTCTGTCTGCCTGGGACCAGTCTAGAGCCTCAGCACTGTCGTCACAACAAACAGGCTACATTCAAGGACTGGTGACGACTCAAATCAGCCAAACAGATAAGATAGATCGTAAGAGAACATGAATGTGAAATAATAGGTCTTACTGGAAGACACAGTTATTTTTTAAAGGGCAACAATTGCAAGAAAAGCCAAAAGGAATTGTAAACAAACAAACAAAAACATCAAAAGTTGTTGACAAAGAGTGTTCAAATTTGGTTCAGAACTCTTCTTAAAATCTGATCGGTTCTTGCATCTATTTTTAGAACTACTATTTCTCACTTAGGTATTTGAAACACAAGACAGACATTTCTACAACCTCTCAGCAAAATATATCTTTGACTTTGATTTAAAAAGGTGAGTAAATAATACATTACCTTTGAAACTAGCAGTGAAATGATTTCTTTTACACTGTTGTCAATCAACTCATCTATCTTCGAATGGTATTGTTGCTGGATGTTAAAAGACAAAGATGCGTTAGTTGATGTGGACACGAAACTTTTGTCATTAAGTCAGAAATGCTTTAAAGCTACTGGTTAGGACATATCGGATTTACTTAAAATGATCATTTTGAACACGAGAAGAACAAAACCTTGAAAACGATCCACCCAATCAACACTTTTTACACTGTGGTTTGAAAATTTTCCCATGTGCACTGTTGAGTTAAGCAGCTAATGGGGTTATTATATAGATGAATTGAGTTCTTATTCTTATTCAGGCAGAGGAATGTGAAGGGTACTTTTTGTCTTCTTCTCTATAATGAAGGTGGCCGTGTATTTTTCTAAAGGGTTGGCTTAGCTGAAGAAGCAAAAAGACTAGAAAAAGATTTAATTAATACAGCATTTCGTGTCTGACAACTCTCATTCATAAGTTATTTTAAATGTGCTCTAGAAATAAAATGAGCTCCCAATTGTTCCCCCTCAAAGGACCGTTTTTGTCAGTGCAGGGAGTAGCAGTTTATACAATTCTTACAATATGCTCAAGCAAGGGCAAAATTAAAATTTCATCAACAAAGGTGAATAGATGGTAACAAATTAATAGGCCATAAAAGGTATAATGGAACAGCACTCACTCCCCATAGTTTTATCGCTGTTTCCTCATAGAAAGACGCCTTTAAGTAAATATAAAAAAGATGTATTTAAAATAAACCTGAAAGCCTCTTTTTTTTTCTTTTTCTTTTTCTTTTTTTTTTTTGCTTTCTTTAGAGAATACTAGAGAGTTGCATTCTTAAATTAGCAGGAGCTTCGGCTTCTGCAGTGTGTGAAGGCACATTCATTTAAACACTAATTCTTCCTTTAGAAGCATTTATCTGACAGCCGATTGTCCCCAATAGCCACTTCACAGAAAATGTGACTTGTAAAGACTAACCCTATCTTGATGGTTCAAGGCTTCTTGGAACAGCTAACATAATGCATAGAGTAAAAGTACTCAGGTCAGTATAAACATTAGACCAACTTAACAGCTGCTGGTTGAATGGTTTCCTAAGATGTAAGTTTTTGAAAGCTATTTTTTTCTTCCGAAAACATGTCTCAAAGTTTCCACACACAACAAAACATCAACTTAGTTCTGCTTTGGAATACATAGGAATGATTCTCCCCCAGTGGCTCTGCCAGTTACAAGTGGTTATCTACCAGCATAAATAATAAAGGAAGCATAATTTTGGAGCCCGTGAATTTTCTTTTCTGCATGTGTAAGTGGGTGTGTTGACAACTGGTCTAAAATTAACCACACACATATGAATATGGAGCTTTCCAGACATGTATTTCACCTAATGCAGGGAAGTATTATGTGTCTGTCTGACTGAAAGCCGTACAGATTCCCCAACTTGTGCTCCCCAGAGACGACTGGAACACAAACACAGAGGGTAGATTTCTATTATAGTAGTGTTGATTCTTTTACTTTTAGAACATCTTGAAGAGAAGGAAAAGGAAAGGGGAGAAAATAAAGAAAAACAAAGTAGAAGAGAAAGAGCTTCAAGAATCTGGCTGGTAGTTGAGATGGCTGGGAAGCCCCCTACAGACACAGGTACAAAAAGGGTCCCCCAGCTCCGCATGAAGCTGGACAGCTGACCTGGTGTGAGGAGCTTATGCAAATGAGCCCTGCCCTGGCTCTCCCTCCCTGCTACTCTCTTTTCATATCCTTCTGTCTCCAAATTTGTATCTGTGCAGCAGGAGGAAGTGAAATACCAGACTGAGGTTCCTCTTTGGGGTAGAGTCCGAAAGGGATACGGGAGATGGGCTTTAAGCTTCTCACCTCCCTCTTCCCTGGAAAGTGCTACAGAACATGTAGGGATCAAGGTGCCCAGACCTCTGAGCAGTTCCAAATTGTCAAATATATACTTGATATGTTTATGTTTGTTACACATTTCATTATTCATTTATTTATTTATTTTTAAATTTTTAAAAAATTATTTTTATTTATTTTTGAGACAGAGAGAGACAGAGCATGAGCACGGGAGGGGCAGAGAGAGAGGGAGACACAGAATCTGAAGCAGGATCCAGGCTCCCAGCTGTCAGCACAGAGCCTGACATGGGGGTCGAACTCACAGACTGTGAGATCATGACCTGAGCTGAAGTCGGACGCTTAACCAACTGAGCCACCCTGACGCCCCCGCATTTCACTTTTTAAAAATGATTTTATTTTTAAGTGATCTCTATACCCAACCGGGGACTCGAACTTACAACACCCAGACTAAGAGCTGCATGTTCTACCAACTGGACCAGCCAGGTGCCTCTGTCATATATTTCACCCAAACAATTTTTTAGGGGCACCTGGGTGGTTCAGTTGGTTAAGCATTCGACTTCAACTCAGGTCATGATCTCAGAGTCCATGGGTTGGGCTGCATGCTGACAGCTCAGAGCCTGGAGCCTGCTTTAGATTCTGTCTCCCTCTCTGTCTGCCCTTCTCCGACTCATGCTCTGTCTCCCTCTGTCTCTGAAAAATGAATAAACCTTAAAAATTTTTTTAAAAAGTTTAAATGTTTCTTTTGAGAGAGAGAGAGAAAGTATGAGCAGAGGAGGGGCAGAGAGAGAGGGGGAGAGAGAGAATCCCAAGCAGGCTTTGTGCTGGGCCCAGAGCGCAGAGCCCAATGCAGAGCTCTATCCCACCAGTGGGAGATCGCGACGAGCTGAAATCAAGAGTTGGATGCTTAAGAGACTGAGCCACTCAGGAGCCCCATATATTACATTTTTTTTTTTAACTCAAAAGTAATCAGATGCCATCAGAAGGCTATTGGATATAAAACTGTAGAGTTTCTACATGTTAAACTTTTAGACTGGATCGATTTGGGCACATCTTAAAATCAAGAGATGAGCCACTAAGGAGGTTCCTTACACCCTTTTTATCAAAAGGCAGGGAAAGCCATGGACCCTAGGAGCCATCAAATTCTCCTATTAAACACACCTTTAAATTGTTATTTTCTTTGACATCTTATCTAGCCAAGAGCAGTGAGAGAAGGAGGGAGTGAGGGAGGAGGAGAAGGCGAAAGAGAAACAAAAAATTAAAAAGGAAGAAAAGTATATTAAATGTACTACCCAAGGGGCAAACCCAAATAGCATAAGGTCTGTTAGGTCTTTATAACATGAGATTTTGCTATTGTAAACTTATCTGATTAGCTTGAACTTTCACTAATATTAAAACTTCCAGAATCTGCTCTAGTTGCGCAATTGGTAGAGGTGGTCTGCATGAACTAGGCAGGTAGCCTCAGAATTCACATTTTATATATATGTTCTGCAAAGAGAATAACCCACGTATGCCACATAGAGATAGAAGGTTAGCTGGAAAGAGTTATTCATCAGGGACTCCAGACAGCTTCCAGAGACAAACACAAACATACCAAGAGATCACAGATAAGAACAGAATTTATTTGCATAGACATTTACATTACCTAACCTAAAACTGGTAGATAGTTCATTTACATTAACCGACTGAATTAAAAAACAAACAAACATTGTTTTAAGTTTATTTGAGAGAGAGAGATAGAAAGAGAGAGAGAGATGTGTGCATGTGCATACGTACATGCAAGTGGGGAAGGGCTGTAGAGAGAGGGAGAGAGAGAATCCCAGTGCAGAGCCCTTACACGGGGCTCAATCCCAAGAAGTGTGAGATCATGGCCTGAGCTGGAATCAAGAGTCAAGTGCTTAACCCACTGGGCCACCCAGGCACCCCAACAGACCGAATTTTTGATAAAAATCTGCAAATTTTTGGTCTGCAACAATAAAAACCTATAAAATTTCTATCAGAATATTTCAAGTTGGATCGCTAATCCTAACATACCGGGGTTCTGGCAAATTACAGCTCACTTCTTAGAATAATTCTCCCTACATCTGCCCTGAAAAATGAAGTGTATGTGCCCTGCTTCTCCAGCAGATGACTCTGACTTTAGATTAAAATTAACCTTTAAAGAATTCTTACTTCATGGAGCCCAGGGAATTTAGAGATCAGGCAAGGGTCTGAAATCCTGGTCTCCCTACACTTAGGTAAATATCATCATTTCATCTGACTGTTGTTAAAGTAAGCACACAAGAAATGAAGACTAATCAAATGCCAGTACGATCAGCATTCTTAAAAGATTTTGTCCTTCTCTTGGGAAGAATTTGAAAGGTATTGGATTGTTTGTTCTGGAAATGGAAACATTTTACTGTAGCTGAGAACAAATCCTGCAAGTAGCCTCCATTAATGTGCTTTCATCCTCAATGGATGGGCCATCCGACACAGCGGCACTGAGGACTAAGACCCAGGCAGTTTATGGAGAGTGAAGATTTCTAAACACTGGTGGTTTTGTGATCTCAACATCTGTCCCTCAGGAACTGGCCTCAGACTGCTGACTCATTATGCATAGCTGTCACATGAGTGGATCATTCGCTCACCAATGACTCCATTAAACACCATTCTGGGCTGCGGTTGAGCACGTTTGCATCATCATGTGCCACGTGAGAAAACAGAATCATCACTTAGGAGCACAGAAGGCACTGCCTTGTGGGAAAGGAGCTGAGAAGGTCTTATCTCAGCAGCGGCATATAACAAATTTACTGGGGACTTTGGCGAGGCAATTCCCTAAAAGTTAGAAAAATCTTTCTACTAGGTTTACCTATGTGTAAGTATATATTTCACAAGGTTCCAGATTGTGCAATAATTGAGTTTTTAATTTGTTGCTTACTACAGAATGGGGTCCACTGGTTCACCTATGCAGGTAATGTATTTGCTAATTTGCAACAATTCCAAAACTTATCTCAAGCACAGAGAGGGAAAAGCCTGTGCAGTTATGTGGGTCTGTTTACTGGTGATTAAAAGCAAAGTATAAAATCCTTCTTCTGCACTGAAATTCTTGTTTACCACTTTTCATAGTTGCTAATGGGTTTTACACCTGCACATTTTGAACTATATTAATTGTGTGAAAGTTGTGGGGAACTAATTGTCTCTGGTGAGAAGGTACAGGTGCAAATATAATGAACAGTAGCAGATTACTCTTCAAAACCATCTACTTGTTAACATAAGACATCATTTGACAATGCAACAATGTTTTGTCATCTGCCTGTGTGCCTGTTTTTCCTTTTTTAGTACTGGAATAAGTTGTTTCTTACAGGGGAGGATTTTTAAAGTAGTGACAACATACCAGTCTGCTCATTCAACAAATATTACTAAGTGCCTATTATGTGTCAGGTACTGCTGTGTATGTTAAAATAAAAACAAATGGGTAAATCCAATATTAATGGGAAGAGGCAAGATGATTCTATGAACCTGATAAGAAATGGATGGGCTTATGAAGACTTAAGACCGTATACCATCAAAGGCTTACATCCGAGTACTGAAAAATGTGAAAAGGTAGAGATGCGCTGTTGATATCCAAGCCAGCTGCTTCCTCATTCAGATAATTAGAAATAATAAATTATTATAATAAATTATATAATATATAATAATATTAATAACAGCTGTAAGGTTGTATGCTATGGTATTAGAAATGTATTTTTTCCTCTTGAATTACTCAAAGAATGAAATATGTGTGCATGCACATAAAGTATGGCCAAATAGTTAATGTCTATGTCTGGGATAAATAATAAGTATGAAATTCACCAATAGTGGGCCTTCTTATCCTTTTTCAGAGCTACGTAAGCCCTTCTGCTTGGATGAGAATCGTTAACCTAGTAGACTCACCCTGAGCTAGACTCCCAGGTGGCAACTTTAAGACTTGTAAGATTTAACATACCCAGAGAGCACAAAAACACTGACTTATCAAAACATATATATATATATATACATATATATATATGTATATATATATATTTTACATATTTTTATTTTGTTTTATTTTTTAATGTTTTATTTATTTTTGACACAGAGACAGAGCATGAGCAGGGGAGGGGCAGAGAGAGAGGGAGACATAGAATCACAAGCAGGCTCCAGGCTCTGAGTTGTCAGCACAGAGCCTGACGCGGGGCTCGAACTCACAGACTGCGAGATCATGACCTGAGCCAAAGTTGGACGCTCAACTGACTGAGCCACCCAGGCACCCCTATTTTACATGTATTTATGTAATATCTAGTCAATTATACAGGCATATAAGTTTTCAAATCATGTCCCTCTGAGGTTCTGGGTGGTAACTCAAGACAACCTTGTGTAGTGGGGAGGAGCTGAAAGGCTCCTGACCCAGGTCTGCCTCTTACCTGCCTCTGATGATGGTTACTTCCCAGGCTATGAGTGGGAGGAAAGACTGTATCACTGGTGGGCATGTACCTTATTGAAATCCACAATTGGCTTCTTCTGCACGAAGTGACCTTAGGAATGGCCTCCTGGTCTTCGAGTTTAGAGGTATCCTGACATGTACTTTATGTCATCCAAAGCCCCAAACTCCACATTTTTCTAGGATTAGTGGAAGTACATACTACAGATATATGCACCTTGAAAATAGTTATAATCACTCTGCTTCTGAATCTGTTTAGAATTTTGTTTAAAGGAGGGTGAATTCATTTCATTTTAAATAATTTTATCCTTAAAAATCTAAAAGCAGTTTGTGTTTCTGCAGCCTAACAGGGAGGAAACATTCCCCTTGACATTATTTAAGGTATAAGTATGTGTACTTTAACGTGTTTCTGGGTATTGCTAAGTTATGGTGAGTCATTAGTGTTATACATGTATATAAAAACCATAAACAAGAAAATGGAATTAATTACATTATTTTAACTTGAAAAGATGAAAACTGAAAAATGTACATTTACAAAAACAATAATTCAAATGAAAGTGTGCTTTAACAACAACAAAAAATCAGACTTACCCATTGACTACCAAACTGGATCATGCCATGGAGAAAAAAAAAAAAAAGATGATGAAGGCGAACATAGGGGAAGAGTAAAAAAATGATGAAAAGTAATTACAATGAGAAAAGAGGCAACAAAATGTCAACTTAAACAGATAATCTAAGAAAAATAGATCCATTTTCATCCAATCGCCACTCTCAACACAAAGGTAAATAAACTGTTTCTGAACATAGAACCAAACAAAACATGAATTGAAGTGAAACAATGGGATATTTATTAAAACGAAAAAAAAGCCTAATTTTTAAAGTACGTTTCTACCAGATCTTTAAAAAAATGGAAACTTTTGTATAAATAAAATATTTCATATGCTATTTCTGTGCCTTGTCTTTTGAATGCAAACTCAGGATACTCTAGATTTGTATAAACAAAGCAGGTAGCTCTCTAGCTTTCTTATTTGCTTGTGAAAAGTAAGGTTTATGTAAAAACACAACACCTAAGCTGTTAAAAGGTGTATCTGAAATTCAATGGCCACTTGTAAAATCTTAGGCAGTCTTCATATAAAAAAGAAGAAACTGACATGAACAAAGGATAAAGGGCCTTCCATTATTATAGTAAAGAAAAGATCAAACACTTCTGTTGGAGACCTTGGTCTTTTAGTCTAATCAAACCAGAGGCTTCTGGAAACAGCATCCAGTATCCCATGCTGCATATCCATATGGGACACTCAGTTCGCTTACCTCTTGTCCTCCATCCAGGGCACAAAGTTTGGCGCTTTGCTTTCTGGCATCGACTAGTACATTGAACATTGTACACACAGAAGCTGGAATGCGCAAGTCAGTTGTTTTGCTTGCCTTTTGCAGCTTGAGTTCAAATGCAGTTCTTGTTCTAGTTATTAAAACATGAATTCATAGTAAGTAATCCTGAACTATGTGTCACCTGTTCAGTAAAAGTGAAATCAACACTACAAGATGCTAATTTAAAACATGCAAATACAGAGTGTTGCATTGCTTGGGAGCTAGGGGATGGGAAGCTCTTCTTTCTCAGGTGTCTCACAGGAGAGATCACAGAGATATTTTATATTACACAGAGCTTTTGCAGTCATGCAGACAGTATCTCTACCCAAATGAAGCTATTTGTTACATCTAGCGTATAACTCTTAATGGAAAGACGTCTTAGTTTTACTTAACTGCCTGGATTAATTTCCAAGTATAAAAACCACTTACTTCTCTGCATTAAAGCAGAACAAATCCTCTGCATCAGAGTTTACCAAATAAAGAAATGTACAAGTCTGGAAAACTCTAAAACATCATAATGAATGTCATCACTTAGGTTTTCTTTCAAATACACATAATTGTAGATAGCTGCTTGAAAGAAACTGTGGAACAGGCAATTTGGAATTTTATTTTTGCTAAAGTACCCAGAGAACCTCCATAACTTTGAGACATCAGAATCACATATGACAAACATGATTTTTTAAACATTAAATAATCTAATTCATGGCCTTGCCTTAGGAAGCCATTAAACCTTATTCTAAAGGCAGGATTGATCTTCCTTGGAAGAATTCAGGATTATTCAATCGCTCCAACCAGTGTTTCTTCCAATATGCTGCCCACATTGCCCTTATATGTGTCATGAATAAGGGCAATGGGAAAGACAAGGCTTGGCTAATGAGAGGTATGATGCTGATTTTGTAGGAAATGTAAAAAAAAAAAAAAAAAAAAAAAGAAAAAAAAAAGAAAAAAAGAAAAAAAGGAAGCACATTTGGAAGAATCCAAAGCCTCATAGTTTATTTCTGGTTAAATTCTGGAGAATGTAAATGGATACTTGGAACTCATTTGATACTGACAGAGACACGAGAAGACAGAAGAATCAATGGCACTGAGCATAATTGGAGTTTGCCAGGCCATTTCACGGCGTACAGACACAGTGCATCATGCATAAAGTAGTTAACAGACCTTTTCCGTATGTCTCCAGAAGTACTGCCTTGGGAATTTAAAGCACAGTATTCCCAGAGAGACAACAATAAGCACAACAGAAATGATTAATATAGTACGGATGCCACTGATGAGGGCAATGGTTAGGAGGCCTAAAAAAATGTCTCAGGTCAAGCCTGTCAGTTACAGGAGTCCCCAGAATTTAGGTCTGAGAACCTCATGTCCATTAAATTTTGTAATAGCAGTACATAACGAAACCTTCCCTTGTGACAATTATATAACAGGTGCTTGGTGAAAAGTGCCACTTTGGCTGCTGGCATACTAAGCAGCGACTTGAAAACACAGGTCTACCTTTTGACACAGGCCTCTATCATATCACTGGCCATTAGTTTAAGTCTTTGCTCTAAGTGGTGGGCAAATTCTTGTTCTGGCCAGTGGAGATCAAAGACAAACATTTGCAGTGCATCAAGTTTCCAAAAAAGGTCTTCTGATGTTGCTGAGCCATTGCTAGAAGAAAAAGGAAACACGAAGAGCATCATTAATGGCCATGGTTAGCTATGAGGATCAACAATACATTGTGATTTCCTTTCTGTATCAATAGCCATTAGTTAAAAAAAAAATAGCAGGTAAATTCCTTAATCATTGGTATTTTCTTTATTCAACCTTCTAAATCTCTTCCTTTTCACTTCTTCTTAATAAGGTAAGGCAAAACACCCAAAACAAAATAGAAATGAATCTAGTAGTAAAGTTTCATAGAAAGGGGTAGAATGGATAAGGGTACTTCACTAAGGAAAAGAAATCAGATTGAACAGGGAAGAACATTTCAAATGCTTTTTACCAATCTTTAAGATAAAGATAAAATTCATAAATGCTTCCTCCTAGAAATTCCGAAAAGTATGTTTTACATAAGAGAACCCATATGACAGCAACTGGAATCTTTACTCTTCTGCTCATGCCTATGTATGTGTCTTTGCCATCATAATGGCTTCTGTGTGTCTACAGACACATATGTAGTGTACAAGATCCTTAAATTTCTCAATTATGGGTAAAGGTGAAACAGGTACTGCCGGTGGAATAACAGGCTGGGAAGGGAGGCAAATATTATGCCCATTTTGAAATGCCTTTTGACTTTTCTAGCTCATAATTCAACCTAACAGTACGAGGTATCTATACAGTCTAACAGAGAAATGACATTCAGGGTGTTCTGTAGTGGGGAACAATTCACGTATTTCAGATCATTCCATCCATCTAACTGTGGAGCATAGATCTGCTCTGTGGTCACTGCTGTGGCAAAGTTACTTAGAGGACTGAAGCTTCACCCCGTGTAGGAAAGTAATTCGTATCAAAGTACATATAACATTTGGGCAAAGGGTAATAGTACTCCTTTCCATTATGCAAGTATATAGCCTAATAAGGAAACAGATGCTTTGAGAGTAAAATGGTCCTATGTTAAAACACACTGAAACTTAAGAATTAAAGGAGAGAAAAGCCCCTGTGTGATTCATTTCTCCTCAGCTTTCCCATAAATGTTTCACATATACTAACCTAAAAGTTCTGTTTTGGGTGTGCAAAAGAAAATCAGAGAAATAAAATAATTTTTCACAAAAGCACAGCAGAAAACTTTTATAAAAGTAAAATTCTTTTATATATTTTTAAACGTTTATTTATTTTTGAGAGAGAGACAGAGTGTGAGAGGGGGAAGGGCAGAGAGAGAGAGGGACACAGAATCCGAACCAGGCTCCAGGCTCTGAGCGGTCAGCCCAGAACCTGATGTGGGGCTTAGACTCGTGAACTGTGAGATCACGACCTGAGCCAAAGTTGGACACTTAATGGACGGAGCCATGCAGGTGCCCCTATAAAAATAAAATTCTTTTAAATACCCATTTTGTTTGGATAAATATATCTTAATTAGTTGGCTTAAAAAAATCACCTCCTTCTCTGGCTGATTAAATGCTCATTTGCCTCCACCACCTGCACCTCAGCAGCTTTCCTGCATTATCAGCCTACTTTGTGTTTCTTCTCCCAGTCTGCCTGTAATTCCTCATGGTCTCCCTGCCTAGCCAACATGTGCCCAGAGTTAATTCTCAAAGGGAGAATCGCAGCAAAGCCCTGATGCCACCTCTTTACTCAATATCTCTTCACACCTTAAATATCAGTGCCCCCAAACTACCATCAATCAAAAGAACCAGACAAACCATGTTGATGTTGATGTGAAAAATGCGAGAAAAAACACCATACTTATTTCTCCCTTTTGCCATATATAGAATAAAAATAAGAGGAAAAAATGACCAGGCAAAATCCTCCTATATATCCATAGTATACAATGCGGTAAATTAGAGGACCTAGATTTTAAAAGTAATTGAATACAATTGGTTAAAGAAGCAAACCTACTACTTATCATTATTTACTTTGGAGAAATATAAGTAGCTATTTGCAACATGAATGTATTCTTCACAGCATAACAAAACAACAAAAACCACCATCAAGACAAAGTCTGAAATAGTGAAGGTGGAATTCTATTGAAAATGGACTTTCTCATAACATATAACAAATCTTTACAGAGAGTATGGATATATGTACTGTTCTTTGATGCTATGGTAAGACTCTAGAATAATAAGTGTGCTTAATTGGGAATGTAATTACGGTAACAAGTGTTTGTTATACTTAGATAAAAAAATGTAAATAAGTTTTCTCTTGAGCTGGAATATATACCTTGCAATTTACTCAGAACTTTTTCATTTTAAAATTATTTCTAATCAGTGACCTATTCTGAAAGTATTATTAACAGATCAAAGAATTCAAATGTGAATAATGGATTCTGAGATAATTTCCTAAAACCACCAGTAGGGAACTTATCTTACTGCATCTACTTTTAGAGCTGAAAAAAACCCAGAAGGAAGATGGGGAGGAGAACCTTGTAAGGTGATACACACATTAATAGATAAGGATGTACCTTTAAAGCCATAGTTGTGTTGTACTTTTAATTCCTTATATATATGAAATGGAATGATTTGGGCGGTATTTAATGCTTTATAACAAAAGTTAAAAAAAACTGGCACCTGGCCTGGCTCAGTCAGTGGAGCATGCAACTCTTAATCTTGGGGTCATGGGTTCAAGTCTGACATTGGGAATAGAGATTACTTAAAAAAATAAAAATAAAATCTTTAACAACTCCCTCCTCCCCTCCCCCTGCAAATAAAAAAAAAAAAAAACCAACTAGTTGTGATTACATCATAACATTAACAAGTAATTCGGAGCACCCTGCTGAAGAGCCTAATGTTGATAATCCTAGCAGGAAAAGATAATAGTGACTAACTTGTATACCATATTTTTTTATTTATCCAGAATGATGAAAATATGAGCACTTTATTTACAAAGCCACAGTCTGTCCTGACTCGTGTCTTGAGGGTCATTTTAAAAAGGGGCTTCCAATAATGAGATTCAGGTTTCAGACATACCTCAAAGCTAATAAAATAATAATGACAAAAAAATCTAAATTTCTCAAGGTAATGCCCACAATGGTGTTCTTGGTGAAAATCAAGGGGGGGAAACAGATGAGGGATGAGGAAGAAGAGGAGTGAAATTATGAAACAGTATTAAGAAGCACAAAAACACATCAACTTAGATTCATTATACTTCCTAGATAATTGCCAAGCACACACACACACCACTCTAGACACCGTAAGTGCCCAAAGCATTTGCCTGATAAAGATTCACATGTAACCCAATATCCTAATAATTAGCACGGGCACAGTGACGATGTTTAACTTAGAGAAGTATTGCTAAGCTGTCTTGCAAGTTATTCTTTTCTTTCTTGGTCTTTCTTTTCTTGAACGTATGCAGCCTTGACCGGGAGCAGGTTTAACAGTGGTGGGAGGACTGGCACACAGGATGCTGGACAAGTTCTTAGCTAGTATATTCTCTGGAAGCCTGATACATAAATGAGAGGAGTGAGAGCTTGGTTGTCAGGCAGACCTCAATTCGAAGCTCACCTCTGTCACTCACTGTGAGACCCCGGGCAGGTTCTGTTTCTTACCTTCTTTAGGACTTGGTTTCCTTAACTGTAAAACGGGGACCATGACATTTACCTCACAGGGTTGTTATAAGGCTTAAGTGAGATAAAGGATTTGGCATTGTAACTGGGACATAATAAATGCTCAATGAATGGTAGCTATTTTTCTTCCTCTAGTATTATTCTTTCTAGCTGACTTCATGGGAGATGTTGGGCAAAACATGGACTATTATTGAGTTCATCTGTTGCCTATGAGGCTCATATTTTTGAAAACTATACAATCATGAATAATGATGACCGATGACAGTAATAATGACAATAAAATCATAATGTAGAATAGGAGTAGTTGTTATGATTGACAGCCTAGGGTGTGCCGGGAACTTTTCATAGTTTTCTCCCCCCTTTTCTTCTCACAAAAATGTCTTTAAATTATGTATCATAACCATTTCAGAGTTGAGGAAACTGAGGGTAGGAGAGAACTTAATGAATAACAAGCAAGGGTCTAAATTCAGTGCTGCTCAATTTCAAAGCCTGTGTCCTTTTCGTTTTAATGACCCTTAGTTACCAAATCTGCAATAGGTAGGCTTATCACAAGGTGGAGTTAATAAATACAGTTTTTCAAGATACACAGATTACTTAAAAATCACGGGTCACATCAACTGATATGTGAACGGACAAAAGAAGAATTTGCTCGTGTTAGGAAATAAAGGACAATCACTTCTCTGCAACCTACAATATTATTTCTTTAAAAGTGAGACTAAGAAAAAAGGATTATATTCTTGAAACTGTTCTTACAATGGTTTTCTACATGTGCAAGAGAACCTATGTGGGAAGTAACACAGCTGGAGCCAACTAAGGTTCCTAGACATACTGGTACCATATTGATTGCCTGGACTCTATGATTTAGGCTGGAGTCTACAACCTGGGTCGCAAAATGACCTCGGACCAACAGATTACATACAGGCTACACCAATCCAGTGAGTGTTAAAAAAAAAAACAAAACTGCATCATTTATCATCGCTATGCTAAGCTTAGCTTAATAGCTTAAAAACTCAAACAAAACCAAAACATAGTGTCCCTCAACCAACGATGATAAATGCCATGCAATCTAAACACATGTGCACAGAACACAGCCCAGGCCATGCACTAGCTCACACACCACCAGGAAATAAGTGAGGAATACACACGTGGACTCATATAAAGAAGCCATCCACGAAGGAGTAGAAAAGCTAGGAATCTGTGGAAGATTAAGAGGCAGACTTGGAACTTTTGGAAGAGCTACATTGGGAAGACTGTTGGCGATATTCCTGTAAAGAAACAAACAACGTGGGAAGGGACCACCATAAGCAAGAACTACAGACGGCCACGTGTAAAGTCATAAGGTCAGGATTGAAGAGACAGATGTTCCATGGACACCAGGCAAGATACCCACTTGACAGGCTGCCACGTCTCTTGCTCGAAGCCTCTGTGAATTGACTGGGCAATGGAGGACTCCATGAGATCCACGTAGCGAACAACCAAGGGCACAAAGATCTCTTGCAAGTGTTTGTGAAATTTTCCATTACGTAAAAGTGCTGAAACAGTCAAGCAGAAATATGTTTGTCAGAGGGATCACATCAGGCATTTGGGAAACAGGGGTGAAAAAAACGTTTCCTGAAAGAGTCTGACACAGAAGAACTGACATAGATGATAATGGGTCTTGCTCCTCATATTGAATATATCATGAAAGCTAATCAAGAAGTATAATCAACCTCCTAAGCATGGCTGTCAAAACTGCAAATAGATTAGATCTCTATAAAATGTTCCTGGCAGGTGGTATGTTTTTACTTTCTAAGAGGTTTAACACATGGGGCATAGGACTACTTGCTAGAGATTCAAGGGAGCTGTTGGATACACTGAAGGTCTTGACACATGTAAATATAGTGATAAAGAGCGTTACAATCCCTGTGCTATACTGTGTATCACAAAGAGCTAAACCCATTTAATTCTAAGAGCTAAGCTTGATTACTTGTAAGAGATACACTTATTTAATTCACCAAGAGGGTGACTGTGGCCTTGGGAATGTCTAATCTGATTCGTGAACTTTTCAGTTATTTGTGGATTTTCTTGTTACCCAATTTTCCACATGAGTCTTTGAAAACAGCATATCCCCTGCATTTTCCAGGTGTCCATTTGTCTTTAATGAATTCTGCTGTGGAACACCCTACTTACAGCAGTTGTAGAGGTCTTAGAATTTGTGCTACTGGGACAGGACTGTTTAGTAAGTAGGTAGTAGGTAAGGTGCACCTCCCTATACCAGAAGGTGGATGCTTTCTATGCACAGGACATAATTTCATTAGAAGACGTTCAGTGCTATCTATACACTCTTTGTGTCCCACCCATCCACTCCCCTGACGAATTCATAGGTTGAAATCCTAACTTCCAATGTAATCGTATTAGGAGGTAGAGCCTTGAAGGGATGATTCGGTCATGAGGGCAGAGTCCTCATGAACAGGGTTAGTACCCTCATAAAAGAGATCCCAGAGAAATCCTTCGACCCTTTTGCCATTGAGGACACAGCTCAAAGATGGCCATCTAGGAAGCAAGTTCTCACTGGACACTGAATCTGTGGGCACTCTGATCTTGGACTTCCCAGCCCCCAAAACTGTGAGAAATATATTTCTGTTGTTTATAAGCCACCCAATCTCTGGTACTCTGTTGTAACAGCCTGAATGGACTAAGACAGCCAGTATGTGTCTAAGTTGCACCATGAAAGAAAAGAGAATCTATAGGAAAATACTAAGTAATGTTACATAATATTCAATAAATAATTTGAAATTTTTTAGATGATGGTACATGTTTGTTTCTCAAGTGAACATATCTTAAACCCAGCTGTGATGTTTTTTTGACTCTCAAAGTGAAAACATATTCATTTCAAAATATACATCATGGTTGGCAAAGGTATTTCTGAAGAGATAGTCTTTTAATTGAGCCTAAATGACAGGGTGGCATTCACAGAAGATTTGGAGGGAAGATCTCCAGGTAGAGAGAAGAGCTGGTATGAAAGTTCTAGGCAGGGTATAAGCAGATGCACTTCTAGAAGGACGAGAAAGCTAGTGTGGCAGGAGTAGGGTGAGAGACAGGGAAAGAATAGTGCAAGGTGATGTCTAGGTGGTAGGACATGGGTCCACAGGGAAGCATCATTATTTTTATTATTATTAAGCAGAGGAGTGACACAACAGAATGTGTCCGGCAGCTGTGTGGAAGATGGAGTGGATGACCAAGGAGCGGGTGGGGAGCAAAGAAGGTACCCAGTGCTCAGTGCTTCACTGCAATAGACCAGGTAAAGGGTGATAGTGATGATGAATGGGGACTGGGATTAGAGCAGCAGAGGTGAAAGATGGGGGAAAGTTCTTCAGGACTCCCATTCACTTCTGTGGATCTGAATAGCTGTGTGTGCCTGTGTACAAAATCTAATAATTAGTAACTTTAATAGTAATGTCATAGAAAATACTCCACTAAATATGCCAATTTCCCACATAAATCTTCCTCAGGGCAAAAATACCCCAAAAGCTAAATAGTGCTTTAAAACTTGGGCAAAGTATGTGATGCTTACCATAGTGGCATGAATACTGCTTTAACGGATTCTGAAATTTGTCAGAGGCTGGAAAACTACAGACATGTGAAAGTGGGGTTGGAAAAAATTCTAAATGCAGAGGAAAATACAACCCTGTTTTTTTTTTTCCTATTTCTAGTTAATTTGGTTTAGTATTTTTTGTGGTTAAGTAGGTTTTTTTTTCTGGGTTATCTATATGCGAAAAGATTTCCTATTAAAGTGGGAATGATAATCATATTTAAAGATAAATGTCTTATTTAGGAGACTAATGTTATCTTAATGATGTTTTCATTAGCACGCTGAAAAGAGCTTTATTTATTCCTAGAGATTCAATCAAAGAACTCAAGGTACTATAGATCATGTAATTCAGTTCCTTTTGCCAAATGTCACCTAAATAAGGATGTTGAACATTAAGGATGAAATATTCTGACTCAGGCCACCTAAGTCACTGTGGTAAGCAAATTAAAAAATACACCCCTATCTGAATTTATTGGATCTCCACTTAACAACTCTCCTCCTTCTTCCTCGTCCTTGCCAGAATTTTTGGAGTGTCAAGCACAGTGCTAAGTCTTTTATACGCATTCTCTCATTTAATCATTAAAAAAACTCGATGATAGAAGCACTATTATTTTTTTTTAGTCTTATCAATAAGGAAACTGAGGCACAGAGGATTTAGGGGGCATGTGGCAAAGTCATCTAGTCATTAAACAATAGAACAAGAGCCCTTAACCTCCATAGAGTATAATACTGCCACCTCTCAATTTACATAACCATAAACTATTATCTGTGTATGCATCCATTCCTACATTCATCCAACCTACCAGCAGCCTATCAGCATCTTTTAAGACCTAGAAAAGTAGAGGTTATTTTAGGTAGAAAAATCTTGCAAATGACAAACACATTACTCCACATCTTAGATGAATTATGTTTTTAGAATTAGAATTTGGAAAAACTCAGTTACACTATGAATAAGTCAAGAGATTGAGCAAAACTATTACACTCAATGAAGTGAAAAATGAATGAACACTGAAAATATTCAATGTGCTTATAATACGCATCGAAAGCTGGACAATTTCACATTGCTATGTAGCTAGACTATAGCCTGACCTTTAATTTATGGGGGCTACTAATAAAAAAATGCAGGGACACCTGGGTGGCTCAGTCGGTTAAGCATCTGACTTCGGCTCAGGTCTTGATCTCACAGTTGATGGGTTCCAGCCCTGTGGTGACCGCTCAGAGCCTGGAGCCTGCTTCAGATTCTGTGTCTCCCTCTCTCTCTCTCTCTCTGCCCCCTCCTCTGCTTGCACTCTTGTCTCTCAAAAATAAATAAAAATGTAAAAAAAAAAAATGCAAAGAGCCACAGGCTCTACATCTCAGGTGCTGTTAAGCACTATTGTTATTTTTAACTCGTCCAAGACCAAAACACACACGCACCTATGAAATCATTACATCTACAAATGAGAGTAACTCTACCTCATCAATCCAAACGCTACTTTATTATACATTTGGAGATTAGGTATGTTGGTTATTAAGTCATGCTTAGTTTGTTAAAATGAAGCACATAGGAGAATCAATACTCAATGTTGTTATTAAATATTATAATGATTCTAAGATTAAGTACCAGTTGACTCAAATGTATTTCTAGCAAGAGCTCTCTTTTTTAATACACTTGCTAAGCCCTGAATTCACCAACTTGTTAAATAAGCCTGTTTCTCTCGTATTCCCACCATGGGAGTGAAAGCAGAGACTGTCCACCAGATCACTGTATCTGAAGCTGGTGACTGTACTACCTGCTTGGCTTTTACTTTTTACATACAAAGAGTAATCAAGACCTACATACTTTGCATCCTTAATATCCATCTCAACACATCCCTCCCTCTCTTTATCGTCACTGCTGTTGCCCTACTTCCTCCAGCCTTCTTATCTCCTGCCTTGCCTACTGCAATAATCTCTTTCCCGGCCTTCAGGATCCATATTTTCTCTTTGTCAATCAAATCTCAAGCAGAGGGGCTTGCAAATATATAAAACTAGTAATGTCCTTCCTAAAGACTGTAAACCTTTAGTGGATCATCAACAACAAACTCTAAAAGTCTTTGCATGACATGAAGGCCATCCGTGCCATACCTTAAAACGACTTCTCTGGCTCATCTCTGTTGCCTGACCCTCTTATTTGCTGTGGTCCAGCCATAATGATTTGCACAGTCAGTTCAAGTCTATAATTAACTCCTCCAAACCTTTCTGGAAATGCTTTGCTCTGCTGTCCCCTTGCCCAGTTACTGGTTCCCCCCGTTTACTCACTACTTTGTACAGACCTCCACAGTGGTCCATATCATACTTCTGTACCTACTGCCATTTCTAATCTCCCCACAAGGGTGCAAGGTCCTTGAGGCAGGGACCATGTCTGTATTCTTAGTATCCAGCAAAGTGCATGACTCCAAGCAACTGTTCAAATGTTCGTTGAGTGAATAATTACTTGGATACAACATTAAGATGACTACATTATTATTCAGGGAACTGTCTAAGAACTTACTGAAGCCTATATATCTCTTCAAATTTTATATAGAATATATGGTATTAAATACTATTGGTATGAATATCCTATTTTTTTAATGTTTATTTATTTTTGAGAGAGTGTGAAAGCACAGGGGAGGTGCAAAGAGAGAGAGAGGGAAAGAGAGGCTCCAAAGCTGGCTCTGTGCTGCCAGAACAGAGCCCGATGTGGGGCTCAAACTCACAAACCGTGAGATCATGACCTGAGCTGAAATCAGAAGCTAAACCTGAGCTACTCACGTGTCCTTGAATATCTTATTTAAAATAGGGTAGTCCAGATGTCTAAGACCAGACTACTAAAAATTCTACTGGATATGAATGTGGCTATTTTATGTCTCTTATCTTAATGAATGTGGTAAGAGGAGTATTTTTTGTGTTCAGTCATGACTCTTGATAGCAAACTAACACATCCTGCAGATTAGGAGAAAAGGGAGGTTTTCTCTATTTCCTAAGACCTGTCACAAATGCTTACTTCTGGCCAAAAGTCTGCTCATGTTGCCTCAGGGTGTTCCTTTTTATTTTTTAAAAATCAAATTATAGACCCATTTTCCAAAGTTTTAGAAAACTGGCAATTGGCAGTATTATTTCTTTGGTAATTAGACTCAGGAAAGGTGGGGGGAGGGGCGGCGCGTGGTGGAGAAGGGAGGGATGGAGAGAAGGAGGAAGAGAGAGAAGAAAAGAAATACAGAAAAAATGCAGAAGGAGCAAGAAAGAAAAGCGAAAGCTTCGGGTCAAAAGGCAAGACTAGAGAAACACACAGGACACTGTACTTGTGTATGTAAATGCATGCTCTTTTTCTCAGTTGCCCATATGCCAGTTTGCATTCCACTCCTATCAGACACCATCAAACGCCCTCTTACTATGGAGCCCCAGGCATCAGCATGAGTGCTTCTATCTTCTCCATATGGTTTAGTAAGGGTAGGCTGCGATTTGGGGTTGCCACCTGTCCAGATCAAGCCTCTGCAGGGCACCCCTTCTAACAGCTTATTCCAAGAGGCAACTCCTCAATGTGGCCTCCTCCAAGAATGCTTCTGACAGTATATCCGAGGTGTGGAAGCAGAAAGGACTGCTTGGAAGGAGTCTAAAATAGTGGTTACGAGAATGTAAGTGGAGGACCCAGCATCTACTTTGTTAAATAATCATTTTCCCCTCAAAGATTCCATGTTTCCAAATACCACCTTGTCAGAAAATAATGAAGCATCAATGACATCTAGCTGAACAGTACAATTAGAAATGGCAAAAAGGAAGCAAACGGCTTAAATAAAAGGTAAACTAGGGATGCGGATGTGCCCAATTATTTTGAGCATCCCAATAATTAAGAAATTAATGTTGATTATTTACATACCAAAAAGAGTCTTACATTTACAAAAGTACTTGTCATAGGCTTTTAATAGTAAGATTTCATCTAAGAATATAAACTATGATCCAATTAATAACAATTACTGAGATAGTAATCACTGGACAAGTGAAGAATAAGCAGATAAAAGAGTTCCTGTATTCTTTTTAGGGTAAAAATATGCTGGTGACTCCTGAGCCCATTTAATCCAATTTTATACTGTACCACCCCCTTCCAATTAGTCAGCATTAATGGATTACTAGGGTGAATGACTTCTCCTAAAATTCTAAATAGCCATTTGAGAAGGAAACTAGTAATTCATGACCAGCAAAATAAACAGCACTGACCACAATAAAAACAAGACTTTGCCATAAAACAACAATTATTCAAGGGACTACAAACTATGGATCCTGCACAGTGAAAACCCAGGAGACTAAGACATAAAATTAGTTGACAAATGTATACAATGAGGATCACTGAAATCTGAACAAGGGCTTCAGGAGAAAAGTCAGGAAGATTGCAGCCTAGAACAGAATGATGTACAAGGAAGAAAATACACACAGCAAAACAAACAAAAAAAAAAATCCCGAGATCTAGAAATAGCACCAGCCAAGAATCTGGCACATTAAATAGGCACTACATAAATGTGTGTTTACTGAATAAATACCAATAAATATCCACTGCCTAAAGGAAACTCTGAGAGTGTCCCTTCGAAGTTTAAGTAGAATAGGAAACTCACTGGGTGTTATTTTCCTTTTAATTAAAAGCTTAATAAGTAAATCTATATACTTTGGTAATATTTAATTTGTACAATTACTAGCATAACAACCTCCTAAAACCACATCCAATTCTTCCTTTCCCCTTGGTGCACTTGTTAAAAATTATCTATCTACCTACCTACCTATGTATCTGCCTAACCTACCTACGGAGCAATAGCACTGATGTTATGTTTCCTATATTTTGGACAGCAACCCCAAATCCAACAAATCCAAGTTTAAAACTATAATTAAAGATGCCATAGTACAGTACACATAATTGAGTTCTATTTCTACAATCTATATTGCATTATAGTCAGTAAGGCATATATGTCCATATGCTCTACTAGATGATAAGCTTTTCAAGGGCCAGGACTGTTTTTTCATCCAGGTTTCTGCAAAGTGACTGGGACTTGTAAATTTTAGGCATTCAGTACATGTTTGTTGCAGAATTAATTCAGGAAAAAACCCGATATAAACATTAACCAAGGCTTAGGGTAAACATAGACAACGAAGTCTCATGGTCCTGCTCTTCTCATGCTGTCTTTTACGAGATTAATAAAAAATCCAAATGGAGAAGTCTGTAATTTTATTCCAGTTACATACAGCTTTCTGACTGGGATTATGTTCCTCAATGCCTGCCCTAGGTGATGAAAACAATTGAGTTTGGCTGTAACGTGATCAACAACCCTCAAGTGTAGGCTTCTTGATGCTCATGGCCGTAGGGGTTACAGAGCTTTCTGCAAATCTACTGTGAGGGACACGTAGGCATTTTAGAGCAGGTTATTTTTTTTTCAGGCATTAAGTTCTATGAAAATATAAAAATCAGACTGAAAATTTTAGATGTCTACATGTGGTAAAGAATCTAGAGCAACACTGGAACTCAACTACAAAAAAAAAGGCTAGTGACTGCTTGTTTTTACATTTATTTTACTCTACACACTGACAGAACACATTCTGACATGTAATTTTGCATTCAGTCAACTCTGGAAACTGGAGTTAAATACATTTTTGCATTTTTGTGGTCATCTCATCATTTGTAAAAGTGCCTATCTATAAAACTAGGCTGGCACACAGCCCTGTTGTCATCTAGAAGTCATATCCTTTCTGCATTGTGCCTCGTAGATGTATGTACAGATGTATCTATAAACACCAATTCGTGAATTTCAGATGCACGGCTCATTTAAGCGCTTGAGACAGGATAACACGCAGGTGTCAGCCCTCCATATTTCAAAGCTTGAAGATTAACCTAATATACAATATGGTGACCTAACCATTCTTCATTTGAAAGAAATCTGAAAAATAATCTCTGATACAGCCTAAGTGTGAGAATAACCCAGCGGGATTTCCACTTCTTCATTTCTTAATGAGTTTTTTGATAATGAGAGGTGACTTTGCCAGTCACTCTGGGCTCTATTATGGCTAATTTGACTCCACTTCACTCTCCTTGTTAATTATTAACACTAGCCTTTTTATCCTCATGAGACCACATTCCAATTTTTCCTTTTTCGATTTTTATGAGCCCATCTTTATGAAGGTGAAAGTCTTGGAGAATAGGTTTTCACTTAGTGCAGAGCCCGAACATTTATTATT
Organism: Panthera leo; assembly: GCF_018350215.1. Taxonomy (NCBI): domain Eukaryota; kingdom Metazoa; phylum Chordata; class Mammalia; order Carnivora; family Felidae; genus Panthera; species Panthera leo. The sequence continues at coordinate 138,500,898 of NC_056680.1, forward strand.
CGTTTAGGCAGAGACGCTGTGACATTGATTATATAAGCACGGGTGTTCTTCAGGATGGCTTTAATGTGCTAGCAATGTGAAAAGGCTGTTAATTAAAGAAGCAGCACCGTGGTATTTTTCACTTGGGAATCAGTTCCCAAAAGAATGGTCATTTGCCACTTGCTAACATATCCACAGATTAAGAGGTGACTAGCTCTAAGGGTTTGCCTTTCAGTAGTGCTGAAAGAAATGATTTGTGCCATTTGCAGATGGCTTTCATTTGTCAGAAGCGGTCACTTGCCATATCTATTATCGACAGGACAATTGTGGCAGACAGCACGCAAGGGTAGAATCTATTTGTACTAGCGTTAGAGTCACACAGTATCATTTAACTATCATGCTAATTGCTTCATTATGAAAACATTTATTTTCCCTCAACTTTAATACATCTCTTTCTCAAAATTGTTTCCTTAGATACCATTTAAAGTAATTACCCATCTAATTATCTCTTTAGTTGGGGCAGGGGGAGTGGATCAGGGTGGATGGAGGTAGGATGGATGGACGAGGAGGGAGCTCAGTCTTTTCTGGACAGAAATAAAGGAGCCGGAGTTTGTTTTCATCATCAGTCCTGCTCTGGGAATCAGTGGGTGAGTCTGTGAGGGGCGGGAGATTGGGGACAGTTGCTAAAATTATGGTGCAGCTGATACTCTTCCCTGGAGGAAAACTACATTTCATCTCCAAGGGTTCTTAAGGCTAAGGCTTTCCCCAATCATGCCCAACTCTACAGAAAGACGCATGACCCCGACAGAATTTTTCTCCTCCTTACAACAGAAACTGAATCTGCTGTCTTGAATCTTTCCCCCAACTAATTAGTTCAGTCCCTGGCATTCTCATTGTGGACGTTTCATATCATACGTGATAGGACAACATACACCATTTATCTGACTCTGTACCCTTTAACCAACTCTCTTCCTCTGCCCCCACAACTCAAGGGCTTTATGAAAATTTTCTGAGGTGAAAACAAAACTTCATGGAATCTCCTGTCTTCCTTTAAAAAATTATATTATTTTGTAAATGCCCCAGAATCTGCTTTTGTTCGCACAGGCCAAGACGGAACTGGAGACCAAGGGGGCGGGCTCCTGCTCACCTCTGTCTGTGACTCCCATCGGCCAGCTCCTGCCTGGCCACATCACCTCTTAGGGATTTACTTTCCTAGGCTGGAAAATGGAGAGCTTTGTCTAAAATCCTGTCCCCTTTCCAAAAGATAAACACCTATTTTTATTTTTTTTTAAATTTTTTTTTTTTTCAACGTTTTTTATTTATTTTTGGGACAGAGAGAGACAGAGCATGAACGGGGGAGGGGCAGAGAGAGAGGGAGACACAGAATCGGAAACAGGCTCCAGGCTCCGAGCCATCAGCCCAGAGCCTGACGCGGGGCTCGAACTCACAGACCGCGAGATCGTGACCTGGCTGAAGTCGGACGCTCAACCGACTGCGCCACCCAGGCGCCCCAACACCTATTTTTAAAATATCCAAGCATTAAGAAAGAGGGCAAACAACCAGTGGGGACATATTGAATTATTCATTAAAAAAACGCAAAACAACCCGGCTACCAAGTTTTCAAGGCACAAATAAATGAAGTAAAATTTTTAACCCGTACCTCCATTACTTTGAGGTGTGTCAGTAATTTTTATTTTGGGAATGCCAACATAAGCATGCAACATTATTATAAGTCACAACCATTTAAAATCTATAGTATATAATTAGTTGTGTACCACATGTGGGCTAACAGTAAGCACCGTTATTTAGCAAATTCTCTCCTGTTCCAAGACTGGACATTTCAGAGTGATCTGTTTCCTTTACTCCTGGTTAAAGTTGTAATTAATTATAATTTGGACTCTAATGTTAATTGGGTTGATGTGGAAAAAACTGTTATGCCATAGTACTGATGTATAAGGCTCTTTGTTTCTAGGGGGGATTAAAAGGATTGAAGTTTTATGTTTTCCTAAAGCTTTCCAAAAGGCCAATACAGGGGCAGCGGTAGGTTGATATTTTAACATTTGAATTGAATTCACTAAATCGCCATCTGAATATTTCAGGAATTTAATAAAACAAACACATAATTATTAACAATATTCTTCATTACTATCAAGAGTGAATTAATAGCAAAAAGAAAGTACACTTTACCAACTATCAAGATACTCAGTGGTCTTGGCTTTGGATAGTAACTTCTGAGTTTGAGAGGAAAGTGACTGCATTGTATTTCAATTCCCCAGACTCTACTGTGCTCCCAATACCAAAAGGAAATTATGGCACTGGGGAACTTTTCTATTTACCTCACTACATGGAGGAGCTGTTTTTCTCTGAAATAATTGATGTTTTCTCAAATCTGTTAATCACTGCAAAATCAAAGCCAAGATCTAGACTTACCTCAAAACTGATAGTGCTCAAAAGAGATCAGTAATAAATGCTTCTATGTTTTAGTTGAATAATTTACAACACAACATAAAACTATACTTTATGCATTTAATAGTAGCCAATGTTATAGAAATGATTTAAAACGGGAAATTTTTAATTTAAAATTCAATTATTTTGAATTAAATATATGCAGGTCTGGCTAAAAATTAACTTTCTGCTATTCTCACTTTAGTGTTCCTTTTTATTTCTCTAGTTCTACAGAAAGTGGTTTATTGCTTTTAGAACAAAATAAGATGCTTTCAGAACTTTTGTTAGTGAAGAAAAACCGCTAGCACTTGAAAACTTTTCTAAAACATTATTTTGTCAGCTGATGGAAGTAGGCACTTCAACAGAGAAAACTCTCCCCCGGGCAACTGTGTGGAGCCCAAGCTGTCCAATTCGATGCAGCTAATGGCTTAGAAGCGGGACTTGTATTTGCAACTGGCCTCCTGAATGTCAGGTCTGATCTCCTTGCCTTGATGCCCGAGGTACTCTTTCTTCTCCGGCACCCACTCACGGCTCTTTGTCACCACCCTGCACCACGCAATCCCGTACGAGACCCTGTCTAGGTGTGTTTGTTAGGTGCTGCCTATGGATCAGGCAGGGGGCCAAGCTACTTTTGGGACAACACAGGCTAATATCAATCAGCTCGTGAGAGTCTGGCAGTATCTAAGGAGAGCCAGAGGCCTCCTGCCCAGTGCTGCCACTTTAGACCCTCGTGTGTCTGTGGCCTGATATAGACCAAGTGGGAGCTCCCAGCAACTACAGATGTCTGAGGCAGGAAAATAAGGTTATTAGGTCATGACAGCCCCGACAATGATCCTTGAGAGCTGATCTTGGCCTCCAACCCTGGTTGAAGAGAAAAGGGACCCACACAGCCCCATGGGAGAGAGGCCCTTCGTTTTAGTGTTCTTTTTGATATAACTCTCATAAATTCACACCTGCAATGTAAGAACTCTTATTAAAAATAAATACTAGGGATGTCTGGGTGGCTCAGTCAGTTGAGGGTCCCACTCTTGACTTCGGCTCAGGTCATGATCTCATGGTTCATGGGATTGAGCCCCATGGACTCTGTGGTGACAGCTTGGAGCCTGTTTGGGATTCTCTCTCTCCTTCTCTCTCTGCCTCCAATCCCCCGCCCCCGCCCCACTCTCTCTCTCTCTCAAAATAAATACATAAGCTTAAAAAAATAAATATTAAAGGAGGCCAATTCATTGGAGTTTGCAGTATAGGTCCCCCCCCCCAAATTTCTTAGAAACCTATACTTGTTTTCTCCATGCATAAATACTGATATGTTGAATAAGTTAAATGATTCATCACCTTTACTGTTTGACTATGAACATTAATAAATGCCTCATTTTTGAATGAACTCCCAAATAAATTTAAATATGGTCAATTCTTGACTTTTTCATACAAATGGAGAAAGCAATGCTCAAAATAAGCCTACAACTATTTATGTTCAGTTAGGGACTTAATGAATAATACATATATTTATTTTTGACAGCAGGTTTATTGTCTTAAGATAATATGAAACCTGACTTATAAGTTCTTAGCAGAAAATAAATGATGCTAAGAGACTGGGAAAAGAAGAAGGTCATTCAAAGTCTGCTAGCTGGGAGGAGGGAACCAAAGTACAATTTAAAAGCTGGCTGGGATCATTTGCAGAATGAATGATTCACATACAGATAATGTGGGTTTAGCTACTTCTGAGAGTAGACATTGTGGTTAGATATGAATTAGGAAATGTAGCTTAGTTCTTTGGCTTTCTAGTAGGATATTTTGGAAATGAAATTGGATAGGAGAATGAAATTAGTTGAAAGAGTCGAGACTGAAATTTTCACAGACTAACACCTATAATATTTATTTTGTGTCTACTATATGTGCACTATTATGGTGTTCAATCCTCACCATCAATGACACTGTATGTACTATTATTTTCCTTCCTTTATAGATGAAGAACCTAAAGTTCACAGGGGTCAAGCTACTGTCAAAGGTCAAGTTGTAAGTGGCAGAGACAGATGTGAATCTCTCTGGCATCACAGTCCATGTTAATAATTACTAAAAATCACACCTCTCTTACTGTAACAGAGGTTCTTGACCTGTCATCCTAAATCTGATGTCTATGGGGAGTCTAATATTACACACAATTTCATATTAATGTGGATTTCCCCCTCCAGCAAAACAGTTACAGTTTTATCAGAGACTGAAAAGGATGAACAACAAAGAAAGGTAAGATGTAACAGAACAGAGTGAGGAACAAAACCGAAAGAGTAAGTTTTTTAGCTACAAAAAATTAAGAATGTTTGAGAGAGAGAGAGAGAAAGAGGGGACGAGGAACAGGGGAGGGGCAGAGAGGGAGGGATAGAGAATCCCAAGCAGGTTCCATGCTGTCAGTGCAGAGCCCGACCCAGGGCTCAAACTCATGAACTGTGAGATCATGACCTGAGCTGAAATCGAGAGCCGGACGCTTAACTGACCAAGCCATCTGGGTGCCCCAAGAGTAATTTTTTTAAAAACAAAGATAAATGTAAAGACATGGATTTAAGTTTAAGCCTAAGTACATAACAGTGATGTCCTGGAACGAGGGCAGTAAAAGGATCTGGAGTTTTAACTTACATTAAGTTTGCAATGTATCACAGGGTGACTGAGTTCCTTGGCAAGTTAGAGCAGCATGAGCTGCACAAAGACAGGGCAGAGGGACAGCACCTCTCCTGGGGGTCTGGGTTACTCAGGCCACATTGTGAGCACTGTGCTCTTCACAGCACCACACTCCAGAGCAATACTGAAACATGGACTGAGGTCTATGCAGAGGAAGGTGGTAAGAGTGGTAATGGGCACAGAAACACTATCACGCGAGAAAGGACTGAATGACCTAGCAATAATGGCTCAGAGAAGAAAACACACAATAGTGCAAGGCTGTTACATCGATCACGTAGAACAAGTCAGAAGCAGAGGGGAGGAGGCAGCAGAGATCAACTTGGTCTATAATGGGAAGAACAGGATAGAACAGGTAATTGGTGACCTGTGATCACTGCCAAGTGTTGAAGCAAAGGCCGTCAGTAGTAACCAAACTTGGGTTTAAGGGAACTTTAAAAAGAATCATCATAAGAAAGGCCCAGGAATCTGTGTGTTAAGAAATGTCCCCATAACGTTCTGATGTAAAACTAGGTTTGTTCTGGCTTCTAGAAGACCATGTACCAGAAAAGTTGTAAAAGTTGTTATTGCATTGGAAAGAAATGTCTCAATAGAGGACCTTTACATCCTCCCAAATTTCTAAATACTGAGAGAGCAACCCATACCACACAGCAATATTACACCATCATTATGGAAGTGAATCCCTCTCAGGCAAACAAAATTATCAGAATGCATATTAGTAGAAGCCTTAACATAGCATGATTCTTAGAATAATGGCACATTTCTAAGTTGTCTTTCAGAGATGCAAGTATTCTCAAGTGCTTTAGAAATGCTAACCTCTGAAGATTTTCTGATTCACAAGGTACAGTGAAGATGCCTATATTATCAGTTCTTGATAAAAGCAGAAGGGTAGAAATAAGAGGAACTTCAGAGGCCAGTGGAGAAATCTGGGCATAGTACTGTTTTCCCCCAGAACCCAGCTTGAAAAAGTCAGGCAGACTGAGAAAACATTAATGTTATCAATGTCAGTCTTGTTCAGTGAGTGTGAGAGCTCTATAAATACACATTCACTCACACAACATTCTCTTCATCGACCTTCCCCTCCCCATTTCATATATGAAAGAAAACGCACGTGCTTACTGTCATTTCTGAGGAAATTATTAAGTAGTTGGAAAAGAGGAAAACTATCCCAGGAGTCTTGTGGTTGGGCCTCCAGTGCAGTATCCATATCCACTGTGAATAAAGCCCAAAATTTCTCTGCATGCTCTGCCAATAAATCGGGCCACCAGGCAAATGCCTATAAAAGGATAAATAAATAATGTAAAATTAGATTACTTCTTAGAAACACACACAAATACCCTGCCACCTGAAAACATGTCATTAAAAGTGAAAGTGTAGTAGAATGCTATAAAATAGGATATGTAACACATTTAAAAATAAGTCTACTCACAGAAAAAAGCGATAGTAGAAATACACAAAAACATTCATAAGTAGTTATACTTAAATTATGAAATACATTGTTTTATATTTTCAAATGTTATATATTAAACATGTATTTTTAAAGTGAAGTGATAAATGTCATTTTGCATTTTAATTCTATTTTAGATTTCCTATTTCATTCAATGCCAAATTTGCTTATTTAAAATTTGTGCATAACATTTTTTCTCACGCTTAAAAAATACTACTTTTTTATTTGTAGTACTTTAAAAAATAAATCTAAGGTGTAAAGCTAAAATATACTTTCAAAGAGAGGGATTTCTTAACTCTGATATTAATTAGGTGCTCCAATGGTCTTTGTCTTAACTAGTCTTCCATAGTCTCTCTGATGCCCAGCATTTTAATTTTGCAGGTCTTGGCATTGTACATATGACTATATATGTGAATATTTTAATTTCTGCCTCTTAATTAGACAGTAACACTACAAAGACAAGTCTGTATATGTTCTATTTATTATTTTATAGTCAGCTGGGCATTTTCTAGTGCCTTTTAGGTCATGGCAATATTCACTTTAAAAAATCTGCTGTTTATATGAGTGAAAATAATATTTACTTTCTAGAAAGTTCTTGAAAACCATGTGGTCTGACCATGGACCACAGCACCAAGACTGCCTGCCCATGGAATCCAGCAGCAGGCCCAATCTCCCATGGTCCCTACCAACCAGCCCACCAAGAATCTCTTAATGGGATGATTAGTGAAGGGTTTTCCCTGAGGAAGCCAGTCTGTAGAGAATACAAGAGATGGCTGCTTCTTCATATGTGCAGACACCAACACAAGTCTTTAAGGACCATGAAGAATCAAAGAAACATGATATCAACAAAAGAACAAAATAAAGATCCAGTACCCAACCTAAAGACATGGAGATTTGCAAAGTGCCTGAAAGAATACAAAGGTATCTTTTTTTTTTTTTTAACGTTTATTATTATTTTATTTTTGAGACAGAGAGAGACAGAGCATGAACGGGGGAGGGTCAGAGAGAGAGGGAGACACAGAATCTGAAACAGGCTCCAGGCTCTGAGCTGTCAGCACAGAGCCCGACGCGGGGCTCGAACTCACGGACTGCGAGATCATGACCTGAGCCGAAGTTGGACGCCCAACCAACTGAGCCACCCAGGCGCCCCACAAAGATATCATCTTAAAGAAGCTCAATGAGCTACGAGAGAACACAGATGAACAACTAAATAAATTCAGGAAAACATTAAAAAAATGAGAAGTTCAACAAAGAGACAGAAACCATAAGAACTAAACAAATATTCTAGAACTGAACAATGACTGAAAAATTCAACAGAGAGCTTCAACAGAGTTGATCAAGAAGAAAGAATCAAATCAATGAACTTGAAGACAAGTAATCTGAAGTTTTCCAGTCAGAGGAACAATAACAACAAAAGAGTCAAACAAAGTGAAGAATGCTTACAGGATTTATGAGGTATCTTTGAATAAACCAGTGATAGATATTATGGGAGTCCCAAAGACAGGAGAGAAAGGGAAAGGGGCAGAAAGCCTTTTTAAAAGAAATGGTGGCTGCAGCACCTGGGTGGCTCAATCGGTTAAGCGTTCGACTTTGGTTCAGGTGATGATCTCAGTTTGTGGGTTCGAGCCCCATGTCAGGCTCTGTACTGACAGCTCAGAGCCCGGAGCGCCTGCTTCGGATTCTGTGTCTCCCTTTCTCTCTGCCCCTCCCCCACTTGCACTCTGTATCTCAAAAATAAATAAACATTTTAAAAAATTAAAAAAAAGAAAAGAAAAGAAAAGGAAAGAAATAGTGGCTGAAAACCTCCCAAACCTGGATAGGGAAATGGACATCCACATTCATGAAACCTAAAGGACACCAAATTGCTTGACCTAAAAAAGTCCACACCAGGACACATTACAACTAAACTGTCAAAAGTCAAAGACAGAGAATTTTGAAAGCAGCAAGAGAAAAGTAATTCATCATATACCAAAGCTATCAGATTTCTCAGCAGAAACCTTGGGGCTTGGTGAGAGTGGTAAGATACATACCAAAGCTCACCAAAAGCTATCAGATCCCCCCACCATCTCACCAAAGCTATCAGATTTCTCAGCAGAAACCTTGGTGGCTTCGTGAGAGTGGTAAGATACATACAAATGCTAAAAAAAAAAAAAAAAAAACGCCAACCAAGAATACTCAGCAAACTTGTTCTTTAAAAATGAAGGACAAGTAAAGACTTACCCAGACAAAAGCTGAAAAAGCTCATTACCACTAGACTTGTCTTTACAGATAAGTGCTAAAGGGAATTCTCCCAAATTGAAACAAAGGATGCTAAACATTAACACAAACATATATGAAAATATAGGGGTGCCTGGGTAGTTGAGCATCCTACTCTTGATTTCAGCTCAGGCCATGAACTTGTCATTTTGAGCTCAAGCCCTGCATTGGATTCTGCACTGATGGTGTGGAGCCTGCTTTGGATTCTCTCTCTCCCTCTCTTTCTCTACCCCTCCCCGGCTTGTGCTCTGTCTCTCAAAAAATAAGCAATAAATAAATAAATAAATAGATAGATAGATAGATAGATAAATAAATATTGGGGCATCTGAGTGGCTCGGTTGGTTAAGTGTCCCACTTTGGTTTAGGTCCTGATCTCACAGTTTGTGAGTTTGAGGCCCATGTCAGGCACTGTGCTGACAGCTCAGAGCCTGGAACCTGCTTTAGATTCTGTGTCTCCCTCTCCCTCTGCCCCTCACTCACACGCTGTCTCTGTCTCTTAAAAATGAATAAACATTAAACAACAACAACAACAAAAATATATGTGAAAATATAAATCTCACTAGTAAAGGTAAATACATAGACTAATAGTAATATAATACTATAATAGGGGTGAACAAATCACTTTTAATTCTAGTATAAAATCTAAAACAGAAAAGTATTTAAAAAAATTTTTTTTAATGTTTATGAATCCGAAGCAGGCTCCAGGCTCTGAGCTGTCAGGGCAGAGCCTGACACGGGGCTTGAACCCACAAGCCGTGAGGTCATGATCTGGGCCGAAGTCAGACGCTCAACCGACTGAGCCACCCAGGAACCCCAGGAAAGTATTTTTTTTTTTTTAAAAAAACCTCTGCAATTATTAGTTTATTAGTATCACCCAGGACTCAGATGTTCAGTATTTCTCCTGAAATTACACAAAAAAATTCAAATTGAAAGAATCCAAGTCAAAATTATATAACAAAACAGCACTCCACCACAAAAGCCTGTAAAATTGCATACAAGAACACTATTTTAAAACACTGCCACTTTAAGAGAATGATAATCTCAAAAACCACAAAATTGCCAAGTTCTTCCCTAAACTGCTAAGTAGATAAATATGACTCTAATGAGTGAGTGTGGGTTTTGTAAAGAAAAATCAAATCCAAATCAGATAACTCATACTGAAATACAAAGATTTAAGTGTCTACTTCCTTTAGGTCTATCTGATTTATATAAAGAAGCAAACTATGGTATAGGTTTTAAATGTGCCATACATTTTAGAAGTTGGCCCAATGAATTAAAAATACCTTTAATGGAGCATCAAGCTTCCTAAGAAATCCCTATGTACATAAATAGAAGGCATTTACAGTCAGCACTTTTTTTTTTCCTAGAGCCTTTGCTAGATCTAATGTCAACAAAAATTTTAATATGGCAGTCTTGTATTTTAAGCTCACACTTTTGGGGATACATTCTCAGGTCTTCTTTAACGTGGGAACTACAAACATAATACATAGTAAGGGGAGTTAAAGAACATAGAGTCCTCATGTAAATGATTAGAACATACTTATCTCCTAGTCCTTCAAGGATAGACTTTCAAAATGTTTGAGTCTGTACTAATCCCATGCTTTGAAAAGACTGGTTACTCTGCTTTATAAATGTAACTGGGCTATGTGAAGTCTGATGTCAACTGATCAAGATGTTAAGTTTCAGTTACGGACAAAAACTGTCTGAATTCAACTTTTATTACCCCTCATCATGAGTACGAAGGGTGTTAACAAAAGTTTTTTACCATAAAAAATTTTTTAATAATGACTATTACCAGAAAAATTTGTTAATGGATACACAGTATAGAAGAAGTCAATTCTCACATCAATGGCATAACGTAGGCGTGTGTGAGTGGGGTAAGTAAAAGTGTAGTGTTTTGGTATGTAATTAAATTTAAGTTGTTACCACTGTTGAAAGGTGTGGAATCCAATTAAAAGGTAAATCCTTACCTAAGAATACTTACTTTAAGTGTAAATGAATTAAACTCCCCAATCAAAAGACACAGACTTTATAAATGAATAGAAAAAAAGGTCCAATTCTATGTTTATGAGACTTTAGATTTAAGGACACACATAGGCTGAACGTGAAGGTATTGTAAAAGATATTCCATGCAAATGGTAACCAAAAGAGCAGGGGTGGTTATACTTACATCGAACAAAACAGACTTTAAGTAAAAAACTGCCGTAAGAGAAAAAAAAGTGGGTCACTATATAATGATTAAAGAGTCAATTTACTAACAAGAAAGAATAATTATAAATATATATGCACCCAAGCTCAGAGTACCTAAATATATAAAACAAACACTGACACTCTTAAGGGAGAAATAGAAAGCAATACAATTATATTCGGAGACTTTAAAGACTACAGTGTCAATAATGAATTGATCTCCTCCACACAGAAAATTAATAAGGAAACAGCAGACTTGAATAACACTTTAGACCAAACGGACCTAAAAGAACATATAAAGAACATTCTACCCACCAGCCAGAGACTGCACATTCTTCTCAAGTACACACAGAACAATACCCAGGAGAGATCCCATACTAAGTCACAAAAAAATTCTTAACTTTTGAAATCACCCCAAGTATCTTTTCTTACAACAGTGGAAGGAGATCAGAAATCAGTAACAAAAGGAAGACAGAAAAATCACAAATATATGGAGATAAACAAGATACTCTTGAACAGCCATTGGGTCAAACAAAAAATCATAAGGGAAATAGAAAATATATTGAGACAAACAAAAATGAAAACACTATATACCAAAATTTATGGGATGCAGTAAAAGCAGTACTAAGAAGGAAGTTTACAGCAATAAACACCTATATTAAAAAGTAGAAAGATCTCAAATAACAACCTCATGTCACACTTCAAAGAATTAGAAAAATAACTAAGTCTGAAGTTAGGAAAAAAACAAAATAATAAAGATTAGAGCTTAAATGAAATAGAAAATATGAAGTAATAGAAGATATCAATGATACTAAGTTAAATTTTTAAAAAGATAAACAATACCAAGAAAACTTTAGGCTAATAAAAAGACGATGCAAATAAAATCATAAATGAAAGAGAAGGCATTAAAACCAATGCCATGGGAATAAAAAAGATCAAAAGGGACTATTACCCAATGATATCTTGAATATTACACCAAAAGCACAGACAACAAAAGCAAAAATACATAAATAGGACTATATCAAACTAAAAAGCTGCTGCATGGCAAAGGAAACCATCAACAAAATGAAAAGGCAACTTATGGAACGGGAGGACATATTTGCAAAGAGTTTCTCTGATAAAGGGTTAATATCCAAAGTGTATAAAGAACGCTACAGCTCAATAGCATGAGAACCCAAATAATCTGATTAAAGGATGGGCAAAGACCTGAATGGACATTTCTCTGAAGAAGATTGACAAACGGCCAACAGCCATATGAAAAGGTCCTCAGCATCATTAATCGTACTTTGATTTTCGAATGCAAATCAAAACTACAATGAGCTATCACCTCACACCTATCAGGATGGCTATTATTAAAAAAAAACACAAAAGATAAATTTTGTTGAAGATGTAGAGAAAGGAGAACTCTTGTATACTGTTGCTGAGAATGTAAATTGCTACTGCCATTATGATAAACAGTATGGAGATTTCTCAACAAATTAAAAATAGAAGTGCCACAGATCCAGCAATCCTATATCTGAGTATATCTGAAGGAATTGAAATCAGAATCTCAAAGAGATATCTGCATTGCCCTGTCCACTGAAGCATTATTCACAATAGCTAAGACATGGAAGCAATCTAAATGTCCACCAGCAGATGAATGGATAAAGAAAATAGGGCATTGATATACAATGGAAATTCCTTTAAAAAGGAGGGAAATCATGCCATTTGCCACAACCTGGTTAAATCTAGAAGATGTTATGCTGAGTGAAATCTACGCTAGTCAAATCCTTAGAAGCAGAGTGTGGAATGGTGGATTCAGACGCAGAACGGCTGGGGGGAGTGTGAATCAGGGATGCATTAGTGAAAGGTGCGAAGATTTCATTATACGAGATGAACAAGTCTTAGAGATCTACTGTGCAGTACAGTGCCTAGAGTTAACAGTGCTCTGTTACATACTCAACATTTTGCTTCGAGGCTACATCTTGTGTTAAGTGCTCTTATCACACTCACACAAAAAAATAATGTGGATTTGTCTGGCTACGGTATCTCAGTTCTGTTTTAATTTGCATTTCTCTAATAATGAATGGGTTTGAACATTTTTTCATATCCATAAGGGCTCTCTTTATACTGTTTTTAGTGAATTGTTTTTCAGGTCTTCCCCCCCCTCCCCAGCCTAGAAAAAAAATTCTTTATTAAATAAAGTCTGTACTCAACGTGGAGCTTGAACTCACCACCCCAAGACCGAGAGCTACATGCTCTATCTACTGAGCCAGCCAGGAGCCCCCTTTCTCCCCCTTTTAAAATATACCTTTTGGTAGTGTGTTAACCAAATAGATACAAAATATTTACACTTCTGTGATACAGAAGTTTCCATTAGTTTCCCAATTAGAATTAATCACTTAAAAAGGATTCATCATGGGGGTGCCTGGGTGGCTCAGTTGGTTAAGCCTCCAACCTCAGCTCAGGTCATGACCTCATGGTTCGTGAGTTCGAGCCCCGTGCCAGGCTCTGTGCTGACAGCTCGGAGCCTGGAGCCTGCTTTGGATTCTGTATCTCCTTTTCTCTCTACTCCTCCCATCTCTCTTTCTTTCTCAAAAATGAATAAACGTTTAAAAAAAAAAAAAAAAAAAAAAAAAAAAAAAAAGGATTCATCATGCTATAGCCAGAGAAGTCAACGTTTACTTTCAAGAACTTTCTAAGAACATGTGATACATGGTTGTAAAACTTCATTTAATTTCTTCAAATGTAAATTAGATTAAAACCACATTAAGTGTCAAACCACAAAACAAAATGGATTATAAAATATCAACCCATTGGGTATTTTCTTAAAAACTTGTATCACAAGATAATGTCCAATTTATTAATACAAGTATTATTTTAAATGTTTTATTTATTTTTGAGAGACATAGAGACAGAGTATGAGTGGGGGAGGGGCAGAGAGAGGGAGACACAGAATCTGAAGCAGGTTCCAGGCTCTGTCTGCACAGAGCCCAATGCGGGGCTCCAACTCACGAACCATGAGATCATGACCTGAGCCGAAGTCAGATGCTCAACTAACTGAGCCACCCAGGCGCCCCACAATTTATTAATACAAAACATCGCCATGTAATGAATTAATGGATGGCAAGTGTAAGAAAACATTGCCTACAGGAAGAATACAAACAGATGTGAGAGTTAGGGACATTTAATGCCCAGCTCGGTGTTTAGGACTTGAACTTTGCTGCTACAAATATATAAACGTGAAAAACTGTTGGAAATGGTATGCTTTATGTCATGAGCTATTGCTCTTTCAAAATATTATCTTTGAATACTTTTTAACTATCTACTTAAATGGGTATGTGACAGGGGCGCTTGCGTGGCTCAGTTAAACGTCCGACTTTGGCTCAGGTCACGATCTCATGGTTCGTGGGTTGGAGCCCCACATCCGGCTCTGTGCTGACAGCTCAGAGTCTGGAGCGCGTTTCAGATTCTGTGTCTCCCTCTCTCTCTGCCCCTCCCCCACTCACTCTGTCTCCCTCTGTCTCAGAAATAAATAAACATTAAAAAAAAAAGGGTATGTGACAAATAATATAAAAGTAAAAAATAAAACAGTGTCATTTCATTACATATGTCTTACTCCTATCTTTTAGAGCTACAGCAATGACTGACATAAGAGGAACCGGAGATTCCTGACTCTAGGTGCAGCAGGATAGAAACTCGAGCAAAAATGCGGTGCTGCAGAGGGACCTCTGGTCTTACTTGTAGTTCACAACCAGTACTTTCACAAAAGATTAAAATTTTTAATCTCAAAAGATTAAGAAAGTAACCATCATGTTATGTCAAGGATTATTTCAAGACTCAGAAAAATTTACAGAGCTCTTTTTAAAATGGACTTGGAAGACAAAGCCACAGTAGGGAATGAAATAAAATGGAACAGAATTTTATCTAAAAAAAAAAAAAAAAAGTAACTTCAGGATGGCAAGATTTTGCGATCAACTCACAATTTTCATTATTTTTACAGAAGTGTACTTCTGTGTCTCAAACTGTATTCCTGATGAATGTAAGCCAATCTGTGATGAACGCTTCCTGTTCTCCTCAGACGACCAGAGAAAGCTTTAAGCAATCACAGTCTTTGAAAAGAAAAAGTAAGGGTCACAGGCCGTTACCTTGAGAACAGAGTGGTTTCTACACCTACCCACTTACTTTTTTGCCATCCCCCTAGGTGGCAGTCATCCCACCGTGGACTGTAAGAAGAGAGGCTGTACGATGTCCTCCCTCAAGGACCACTTCACGGAGGATTGTGGAGGTTCCATGGCATCAAGATCTCCACCAGGGAGGAGGAAACCCCACTCAGAAATGTAGCCATCTGAAGGGCACCAATCAAGTCATGATTACCTGGGTTAAAGTTATCTTAGCATTAGAGCTAAGCCACTAATTTTTGTATATGACATGGCAGAGGCAGAAGGTAATGCTGAATTGTTTAAGAGGAAAATACAAAACTTGATTGTAATCCTTCAGCCATACCATTTCTACCAACATTCTAACAACAAAAAGATCTTATACAGTGAAAATGATGTATGTGACAAGGTGACAATACTTTGAAAGCTGTGTTTGTTTTCTAAGCACAGTTGAAAACAGTGCAGGTAAGAATGGACACTGAAACTAGGAGTACCAAGCTTTTGCACTTAGTGGTGAGACTTGAGTGCTCATGGACAAATCAGTTCCCTCGGTGAATTTCCATTTCCTCTTCTGCAAATTGGCAATACTTCTCCTCACCTCCCTTATTTATTTTTTGAGAGAGAGAGAGAGAGAGAGAGAGAGAGAGAGAGCGAGCGCGAGCAAGCTTGGGAGGCACAGAGAGAGAGGGAGAGAGAGAATCCCAAGCAGGCTCCACACTCATCACGGAGCCTGATGTGGGGCTCAATCCCACAACCGTGAGATCATGACCTGAGCCAAAATCAAGAATCAGATGTTTACTTGAGCCACCTAGGCACCCCTATTATAAAGGCTTTTTATACATTATATTATTTGATCCTCAAAACAACCCTTCCAGAAAGGTAAATGGCATAATTATCCTAGCTTTCTAAGTTAGCAAACACAGAGAGTTTACAGAACTAGCCCAAAGTCATGTACTTCGTAGGTGTCAGAACAATAACTTGAATCTCAGTGAGCTGGAGTATAGAGACCAAGCTCTTACACATGTAGATGCTTCTTAATCAACAATACTTGTCCTTCTATCTGTATGTCTATCATGTTGTGCAGATCAGACCACTGTTAATGTCCTCTGGTTTTTTCTTGCCAGAACATCTATTAATATTCCTTTATGTCTTTTCTAATTTATTTGAGGTCAGAGGCTTTTGATTAACTTTACCCTAAAAAATATAGTTAAAATTTATAATTTGCAAAAAAAAAGATAACTGCATAAATGAGCAAAAGACAGTGAATCTGATTTTGAAATGCACTATGTGCTCATTTTTTTTTCCTCAGGAAAAGATCAGTTTGCAATCCTGTATTTTATGGACAATCTTGAAAGCTCTGGAGACAAGTCTAGTGTCTGGAAGATCCCCCAGCCCCAACATACACATACATAGAGAGCAATGTAACACTAAGGGGCCATATTCCAGAAATACGTACGCTCTTTTGAGGAACCAGTAGAATGGTCTAGAGGACGACACCTAAACCACTGTCAACCTAGCCATAGGTTTTTTATGGCTCTTTGGATTCAACAAAATCTCTCCCTCATTGGATTCATACAGGAATATAAATATTGAAATAATCAAGAGAGAAGGCAAACTGAAAATATTTCAAAGCATATCTTAGGGGAAAGTACTTTTCAGAGGAAAGTACTACTCTTATTATTATACAGTATTATATACATTATATACACACAGTATTAAACATTACTAAATAATTAACAGACATTTTTGGTAGGCTATTGATGTTCATGGAATTCCATTTGAGAGTCACTGCAGCAAATGGAACTCTGTCTCTATAACTTTGCCATCTGAAAGCCACTTGCTGGTTATCTTCTTTCAAAATAAGGGACATTTGTTGGACCAGAGGCTAATCTAACCCAATAGTAAAACCGCTCTAAAAAATGTTGGTTTATCTCACTGGCTATCGAGATACAAATACTACGTAATTAATACTAACTCAACGGTTGAGATTATTGTAGTTTAGTCAGTAGTCGGTAGTAAGCAGATCTCGTTCATGAACAAATAACCGTACTTTAAGATGCTCCTTGGATGTGCATGTTAGTGAGAAGAGTAGGGTCACACACAAAGCGGCAAAACAAATGGAGAAAAAAATCAAATACCCTCTCTCTTCATGTTAGAATCCATCCAGAAACATCATCTGGTTCAGATACTGATGTTCATATGAGTGAGTGTATGCACAAATACGTGTGTCCACCCTGAACTCCTTTCCTGTCCTGCCTCCGTTGCCGGAGGAAGAGCCTGGGACACAGCCAGCTGAAGCACAAGAAGAATCGCCGATGTGCAGTGAACTGAGAGCTATCTGTGCCACAAATACCAAATTACTGCCAACATCCTTTTTTCTTACAGTGTCCCTGATATGATGGACAATATTACATTTCGACGATTTCAGCGACCTTAAATCTAGATCCTGCTGTAATCATGAGCAACAAAGGAACAACCTGAGCTGTGGTTGCACTGATGATGTTTCTTCTCTCCTCCCATCTACTGATATTTTCAGTACTCCACTCCCTTAGGCAGAGTCCTAGGATCCACCAGACAGCCAGGAAAGGAAGAGAATGAATGGAAAGGGGCATCCCCAGGCTTGCACCATAATCATCCCCTCTATATTGCCATTCCTGCTATGATGCCCAGTATGAAACTTGGCAGCAGACCAGGGTAAGACAACTATTCTGCCCCTCCAGTCAACGAGAAATAACAATGTGGTTCACTGCAAAGCACCCAGGTCTGCAGCCCCATCACTAACCACCTGTGCATTTCTGGCAAGTCGCTCAACCTTTCTGGGTCAGTTTTCTTATCAGTCAAATGGCGCATGTGGAGACGGTGTGCTGGTGGGAGCCCAGGGCTTTCTCCTCAACATCTGGGTCCTCCCGGCATTGTCAAAGTGAGTGGCCTCTGGATGGACAGTTGACAGATCGGTTTGCCTACGTTTCTGGTCAGGCACAGTCTAGGCACTGGAATGTGGAGATAGCCTTAAAGATTTTCTGGAAAGGATCTTAAACTATCTTTTTAAGGAGAAAACAAGGTCAGAAATAAGGCCTCAAAAGAGAAGTGGAGAGGCCATCAGAGAGAAGGGAGGGCTGTTAAAAATGTGAAGAAGTGAAAACTGCTTGACTGGGAAATTGCTGATAGAAACCACCTCTTAGCCCTGAAACTAAATTGCCACTGTGATAGAGGTACAGTAAAGGTAAAAGAAGCCTACACAGGAGCCAATGGGAGGGCTCTGTGAGGCAGACACATTGACCTCCACCAAGGGAGCCAAGCAGGTGCTCATGCGTAGTAAAGAGACTCCAATGTGAACACCCAGCAGAATAAAGATCAGTGCAGAGTGCGGTCTACTAACTTACTCTGGAAATGACGTTAGCATCAGACCAATTCTCTCCCCAATACTGTTCAAAGAAAAAGTTGCTCTGCTGGTTACAAAAAGAAAAAGGCGGGGTGGTGCCTGGCTGGCTCAGTCAGTAGGTCATGCAACTGCTGGTCTCAGGGTTGTACATTTCAGTCCCACAATGGGCGTAGAGATTACTTAAAAGTAAAATAAAAATCTTTAAAAAAAAAAAAAAAGAAAGAAAAGAAAAAGGCAAAAAAAAGGATAAAACCAAATCATCAAAACCTTTTCAAAAACCGTACTTAGATGGCCAGCAGTAATTATGCACACAATTATTAAGACACATTTATAGAAACGATACAACCAAGATAAGTCCATTCAAAGAAATAATCTTTAATTGTAAGGAGGAGAAGTAACTTGGCGTTAAAGTAACTACGATCAAAGTGGGTTCTATCTAATCTTCACTAAAAGAGTTATTTATTCCATGCTAGAAAAACAGTGGGAACAGCTTTACTCACCTCTCTTCCCTGATGGATTCCAAGAATTTGGAAGCATTGGGTAATGGAAAAGGCCATAGTGTTACAAAGCATTTTAAAACGAGGTCATTATAATAATCTTATACTTCAGCATATAGTAGAGTGATATTTATGAGTTATGATGATCCATCTCGTCAACCATATTTTTGTGGATTACAAAATATTATTTACATTTTAATTATATTTGAATATATTACCTTTAACAAGCATTTAGTGACTGCGTGGAGTAGACAACACTTAATCATTGCATTTAAAAGACAGGAGAGTAATTATTTTCCTTATGAGTACAGGAAAATTAAATGGTATTTTTGTGAAATGTAGGGGAATATTAGATGTACCCATTTAGGTGAAATACACTGAAACTGAATATCCAATCAGAAATATTTTTTAATTCAAAAATGTCTAACACTCTGATGCTAATGCCTTTTAACAAAAGACAAAGACATCACATACATATATTTCAGCATATAATCATTTTCATTGTAACATAGCAGTAGTACTAGCCTAGAGAAGATCCTCATGGGGATTCATTTCACATTATTGAAGCAGCTGTTTCTTCAGTTTAAAATAAAATATCCATAACAAGTTCACACATGACAGATGTAAGGTAAAAACTAGATTCCATAGTGTGAGCTAAAAGCAGATGTTTTGAATGATCATATTTATAATCAGATACCATAAATCTTAGTTACCTATAGTAAGGTTTCCTGAATATTCTTTTTTAAGAATTTGCTTAAAATGTACTTCCTATAGTTTCTCATATTTTTAAGAACTTGGCCTCATTACATATAAATGTTCTATAAAGTCTTATGTATCTGGGCTTTTAAAAAACTCTTGCCCATTTCATGTGCTTCCTCAAGAATAAAAGCACTGTTAAGGCCCTGAAATTTATTATACTTACTTAAATCCATATATTTTCCAAACTGAATTCAAAGTCATAAAATTCTTTTTTTTTTTTTAATTTTTAATGTTTATTTTTGAGAGACAGAGCAGGAAAGGAGGAGGGGCAGAGAGAGAGGAAGACACAGAATCCGAAGCAGCACAGAGCCCGACGTGGAGCTCAAACTCACAAACTGTGAGATCATGACCTGAGCTGAAGTCAGAGGTTTAACCGACTGAGCCACCCAGGTGCCTCCTTTTGTTTTTTTTTTTTTAATACGCTCATGACTATTAAAAAGAGCAGCAGTTTTAAGTCTTAGAATAAGCAGTTGGCCTGGTGAAATACCACTCTACAGAGTGAATGTTAATACACAATTAAAACTTTTAACACTATAAAGAATGCAGGTTTAGTGAAAATTTAGAGAAAAGTTTGATGGTAAGAATAAAAGACTAATTATCAGTCATGTAGTTATCCACGTCTTCTACTTGATTTTGTTATAGTTTATCACTACTTTTCCTTTTGCATCTTGATTAATTTCCATTTCTAAACTAAAGCCATCCCAGCATGGGGGAGACACAAGGAATCCGGCATCAGGAGATGGGTTTGTGTTCCAGCTCTGCTTCGTATTACCTGTACGTGTTTGGCAGATCCCGTAAGTTCTCCCGTGTTCCTCACAGAGTGACTGTTGTCAGGAACAGATAATAAATTATATACATCTACAGTCCCTCTGTAACATACAGGAATTGGATACCCAGGAAATGCACATACATTCTCAGTTTTTCTTACAGGTAGATGGCCAGCTACCTATCAAAGTCTACGGGCAGGCCACTTCTTCAGTGCTATTCCCACTATGGCAAAGCATCACGTGCAGCTTTATAGGACAGTTAAAGCAAGTCGTCACCTCTGCATGATGCTCTTCATTCTGCTGTAAGACTTCTATGCAGAGCTCTGCTAGGTGAAGGACCTCTTCCAGCTTTCTGGCAGGAGTTGCCTGGTTCATGGTCTCTATGTTAAAAAGAAATCATCATAATGTTACCTTGAAAAGAAAAAGCCAAACATACTCCAATATGTAATGAGGAGATCAGGGTGTTGAAATAGAATAGAAAGCATATTTTTGAGAAATAAGAGATGCAAAAAATACAAATAAATACATTCTTAAAAAAAAAAAAAACAAAAACAGTTCACCAGATTGTAGAAAATATTTCCCTCACAAAGCAATCACAGAACTGCAAGTGCTTTGCCATTTAATATATAAGAACAGGTGCATCAGCATATTAGATGCTCAACTTCTGCAACAAACAAGTTACTATTCTCCTCAAGGTCAGGAACACAAAGAGAGAAGATACTACAGTCTTTTCCTTCTCTCTGTATTGTATTATCAATACAATACCCTTCTCACCAGATGAGTCATTCCTGACATTAGCAAAAACCATGGTTTTTTGTTACCATTTAAATTCTCAGCCTGAAATGTTTATACTTTACGTTGATCTTAAATTCAAGAAATATAAAGCCACCTAAAACAACTTGGACAACCTGCGATTAACTGATTCCTCCCCCTCCCCCGCCCCATCCTTCCATGTCTGCCATTACGCCACCCCCTGTCCTCCTCCAACTGGAGAGGGGTGGGGAGGAGTTCTTTGAAGCTGAAGGTTCTTTCAGCATTAGGGAAACTGGTATAAAAAGGCAAGGCCACAATAAGATTAAGTACAGCTACCTGAAATTCAGCAACAGAGAAGGAAAAGCAGTTGATTTTAGAGATACAACCAACTGGCAGAAATCAGAAGTGCCTCGTATAATGAAACCGTTTCAAACTGAATGTGAAGAACAGAGTTTCGAACAAGCACACTGAAGATAAACACTGTCTTACGTTCATGGACTCTTTGTCCCAGTAAGGAGGTTGTAAAGAAGGGAAATAAAATTTTCAGGAAAAGGGCTTTTTCTTTTTAAAATGTTTATTTTGAAAGAGAGAGAGGGTGAGCACACGAGCGCACAAGGAGCAGGGGAGGGGCAGGGAGCAAGGTGAGAGAGAATCCCAAGCAGGCTCTGCACTGTCAGCATAGAGCCTGATGTGGGGCTCTATCCCACAAACTGGGAGACTAAGACCCGAGCCAAAATCAAGAGTCTTACACTTAACTGCCTGAGCCACCCAGGCGCCCCGAGAAATGGCTTTTTCTGCGGAACCTAAGGAGTTCTGATTTTTGGCAATGGATATTTTCCTTCAACTTCTTCCTAAAACTTTCACCTTAAACTTGAAAGACACTCTTCCAATTGCTCTTATTTCCAAGGGCTGTACAATGAGGCAGTGAAACACTGCTTATGGCTGGTGCTTGCTCATTAAACATTTATTATAAGCGTACTATAGGTCACAGTGTGATAGATGTGGGGGTTTCCATCCCCCAACCCTGCACTCATTCTCCTAAACTTCCCTGCAGGATGGAAAGCCACCGCTTGTCTGTGACAGGGGTCAAGAGCGGAAAGCCAGTCTGCCAAACACCACATAATTGAGTGTCCCTACATGTTCTTAAGCTGTGAGGAGGAGGGGGTGTAAGCCATGTCCCTGATCTGTAACAACTCAGACTGCAAAATCACTACTGAAAAGGATCCTTAGACATCAACTATCCAATCTTCCACCTGTTTCACGATCGCTTCAAAATCCTCAAGAGGGTGAAGTCAAGGAGATCATGGCTTTGCACAATCATCTCCTCTATTTGGGGGCAGCTCTAGCTACTAGAGTCTGATGAGAAAGACAAGCTCCTTAAGAAAAGTTTGAAAACAACGCAGAGCAAACACAGCAGTAATGTAGACGTGAGAGCAGCCGAGAACAGGTGGGTTTGGAGGGAGGAATCAGCAGGAAGGTAAGCAGAACCTGAAGCACGTCCTAAAGGAGTAACAAATGACCTGGTAGGTAGAGGACAGGTTTCTAGAAATGTCTCTATGACAGAGAGGTGCATTTCAGAGGAAGATAATGATTACAAATGTTACCATTTATTGAGTCAATTATGTGTCAGGCATATAGCGCCAGGCACTTTCCATGCATCACCACACTAATTTCCCTAACAGCTTTGTTTGGTTATTTATTCATCTAACTTACAGATAAGGAAACAAGCCTGGAAGGATGAAGTGCAACAGCTAGCAAGTGGAAAAGGGGAGAACTGAACTTAATGTGGGCTCTTACCACTTCTGCTTTGCCCCTGCCTGGCTGGAGTGCAAACATGCAGGAGAATAATAGGTGATGAGTTTGGGCTCGGACTGTGGCAGGCTTTAAGATCATAAGTACACTGGATAACTAGATCCTACGTACAACACAGCAAGCGTTGCTTTGCAAGGCTTCAGATTAAATTGATTTTAGGAAAATGTATTTGTGGTTGTGCAGAAAAAGGAAGGATTGGTGAGGCTGTGTGTCCAGGATTCCAAGGGTCAGGTCTAGCAATATGGAGAACTATGGGAAGATGGTAAGAGGAGGGTGCAGGGATGCTTTGAAGAACAAATTTGCAAGCCCTTGAAAGTTACTAGAAATTGCAGGCCAGAGAGGAGAATGACCCTGAGGTTTGGAGACTGTGTGGCTCAGGGAATGAGGATGCATGGTTGTAAAACCAGGGAATGGGTCTCCAATGGGGCATCCTATATATTTTAGGACTACCATATATGTATCAGTTAATGATTCTAAACTAAAAAGACAATTAAGCCATGTAAAATCTGCCCACACAGGGAGTTAAGACATCTGGATTCTCTGCCTAGAAAGCCCCTACTCATCATTGAAGATACAACTTTAATGTTGCTTTAAATGTGGGACCTTCTTAAAGTTCTAGGGCTGAATGAGTTGCTCCTCCCTCCGAGCTCCCCTCTTAGGGGCTTATGAGTCTATGCCCAGATCCAAGTCAGAAACTAGATCTCATTATCTTGTACCCTCAATATTTTGAATAGGCTTTGGACCATCACAGATAACTAATGAAAGTTTATTGACGATGCAAGAATATACCTTTTTGGGAAAAACTGTGTTAAAAGTAAATACCCAAATCACTTAACTTTGTGTACGACTGCAAATTGCTCCTGTCACTAACATGCCAAGGGTGACAGAATCGGCAAGTCCACCAATGAAATGTGGCTGCAGTTTGAGAATAATGCTCAAAAATCCGATGAATGCTGCACTCTTAAATTAGAGAAAGACATATTTGTAAAAGGGTTATCAAAATAATTTTTAATTCTCAAGAGCATATCACTTATATTCCTTAATTTTTCCATCTTTAGATTGAAGGTATTGAATTAAGTTGAGGATTCTTAACCCAAGGGATTTAGAGATTAGGAACAGGTTTTAGGGCACAGCCTTAAAATTATTTGCTAATTTTTGGGTATGAAGGCATTGCGGGGAGAGAAGGCTCATACCTTTCAGGTTCTCAAAGTGGTTCATAAACTAAACAAATGCTAAGAGTCACCAAATCCTATAATCTCTACAATTCCTTCTAGCTAAGAAATTCTATGCTTCCTATAAACATAAATGTTGGGCTTTCTCTACATTGGATTGTGTTAAACATATTTCTATGTTTATATCATGTGTTTTTCATAATAGAAAAGCAACAAAATTTATTATCACAAAAGAACTTACTTTCCTACCTTCTTTATTACATTATTTACTGAATCCTTACAACCATTCTGCAAGTTAGAAAATAATGGCCCCCATTTCCATATTAAGAGAGTCCTTGGAGGGGTTAAAGAAGGTGTCCAAGGTCATACAGGATACCGGCTGAGAATGGATTAAAATCTTACCTCTGATGTCAGGTAAGCGGCAATAACACAAGGACTGAATCCTTTTTAATTTTCAATTCTTTGAATAGGAATCACACACACACTCGACTGACTATACGTTCAATAATAGCTTCTGAAATGGCTGCAGGTTTGAAGAGTTTATTAAGTCACCATATCCTTAGCCACAAGTATGCAATAATGGAAAATAATCACAGAAAGAACCTGAAAACTTGTTTCTGTTTACAGGTGACTATGTCAAAACCAGCTTTTACATTTGACACTATCTTAAGTAAAAACTTGGAGAGTACCCTGTGTCCTTCTGAAACTTAAAACTAGTCTAAAACATTTTATTTTTCCCAGACTAAATTTACTGAGAAGAGCAGAACTTTGTACTTGAACATAATGGCCACTCTAATACTTTAAATAAATAGCATTTTTATCAAGTACACTGCGTATACCATCTCTGGCTGTCACTCATTTGACTACAGCCAAGAAGTTTAATGCATGTCTGTAGTCAGAACTCTATTAGATAGCAAGGTTATCAATGGCTCCATTACAAACCTGAACACTGAATATTTGAGAATTCCTCCTCGAAATGTTCACTTTCTGTAACATCTTCACAGCATTACATAGGTCTCTATATTCTTCAAGCTTCACACCAAGCTGATGATTGTTGTAATACATTTCAAATAGTGTCATTTGAAACCAATATGCCCAAAGTAGCAAGGTTGCTTGATGACTTTTCAATGCACTGCTCTTGGGGACAAGCTTTCTTCATTTTGCACCACTTTTAATTTTCTAGTTAACACTCCCTGACTGGTCAAAGCAATTCCTTTTAATTATAGCTCTGTACATTTAAGAAAATATCTCAGCAGAAACAAGGTAAGGAGGTAGAGAAGACAGCTTGACTATTTTGCTTTAGTAGGCTTTAGGCTTTAATTCTGTTCCCTATTGCATACTCTTAGCATATTCTCCCCAGCTGCCTCCCTTCTAGCCGTTTCCTGTCAAAATCCTTAGTGTTGGACACACAGTGATGCTCAGAGTGAAGGTTGCAAGGGAACCTGGGGGAGAAGACCAGTAAGATCATTTCAGTCCCCCCTTCCCCCCATATAGGATATGGAGAAATTTGTAAGGTATTTGACCTTAAGTCTTAACAGACTTGTATCTATACTTGCAACCAAACAATAAAGATGGTGTTGGATAAAGGGACCATGGCAATAATGCTACCATAATACTTCTCTCCCTTGCATCTAGGTCATGATAACCAGCTAGAGTACATCAAAAAGTAATTCCTATATACGGACTAAGATTTCTTGCCTGGTTCCTCAACATCCCCAGATTTTGTGATCCTGAATTTGAGTCAACATTTATTGCCTGGAAGGTAGTCTACTAACAACTAAGGGGATATGATGATGAACAAGGTAATATTTCAGGCTTCAAAGAAGTTATGTGTCCTTCTCTCTTGGCAGATTATATGGTATTGAGGATAGCTCTATACCATAGGTTTTTGGTCAATATGAGGAAGTTCTGCTATAAAGCTCTGATACAGAGGGAATTAAATGGACTCAACATGCAAGAAAAGCATTATTATCTTGCAAGAAATATGATCAAAGATACGTCAATAGGAAGGCTTTAAGTTGCTCATAGGTGACATAAGGAGATCTTCAGAAAGAAAAGCTTCTTTTAGTGAGTCTGTGACGTCAGAAACTTTAGATCAGAGAAAGTCAGCAGCAGTCTAACTGCTTTACATATAGTGTAATCACGATTTCAGAAATGGAATTTAGGGATTCATCACTTATATATAACACTTATATATAACAGTGCTCATCCCAACAAATGTCCTCCTTAATGCCCATCGGCCATTTAGCCCATCCCCCCCCCCCAACACCTCCTCCAGCAACCCTGTTTGTTCTCTGTATTTAGGAGTCTCTTATGGTTTGTCTCCTTGTTTTTATATTATTTTTGCTTCCCTCCCTTTATGTTCATCTGTTTTGTATCTTAAATTCCTCATATGAGTGAAATCATATATTTGTCTTCCTCTGACTTATTTTGCTTAGAATATACTCTAGTTCCATCCATGTTGTTGCAAATGGCAAGATCTCATCACTTTTGATCACTGAGTAATATTCCATTGTATATACATACCACATCTTCTTTAGGCATTCATCAGTCTATCAACATTTGGGCTCTTTCCATACTTCGGTTATTGTTGACACTGGGGTGCACGTGCCCCTTTGAAACAGCACTCCTGCGTCCTTTGGATAAATACATCATAGTTGCAACTGCTGGGTCGTAGGGTAATCCGATTTTTAATTTTTTGAGGAACTTCCATACTGTTTTCCAGAGTGGCTGCACCAGTTTGCATTCCCACCAACAGGGCAAGAGGGTTCCTCTTTGCATCCTTGCCAACATCTGCTGTTGCCTGAGTTGTTAATTTTAGCCATTCTGACAGGTGTGAGGTAGTATATCATAGTAGTTCTGATTTGTAGTTCCCTTGGCTCAAGGAATGTCTGCTGACTCCAGTCTGTCCTAATTGTAACCTTAACTCTTATTGGTGTTAACGTTCTCCCACTTTGCATGATCCAGACTGATGACTCAATTGGGAAGTCTAAAATTTATTGAGGTCTTCTGACCCATCCTCTGCCTCTAGCACAGCAACCTGTGGTGAGGGAGAGTGCCAGAGCCTAACACGACCAGGCTTCTTTGAGTCCTAATCCCAGCCAGATCTCCATGCTCATGGGATTTCTCATCCTGAGAGGGAAAGGTGGGTAAGAGAGCAAATTCTTTCTTATTAGGCAAAACTCCCTCTTGAAACCTGTCTGCCACTTTCAGAACTCCTGACTAGATGACTCCGGGGGGAACTCCTGAGTTAGCCACGTAGAGGAAACAGGGTAGAACATGCTAAGAAGACTGCCTCAGAATCTAGGGGAGAAGCAGTTTCTAAAACTAAACTCTACTTCCCCAACTCTTCAGGGCCAACCTGACTCAACCTTGCCCAGTATCTGACTCCCCAAGACTTAGTACTCTCAGCTAATGCAAGAGAAGAGCATTAACATGGATCCCTTCCTGGATTGTCTGATGGCAACCTAAATGTTAGTACAGTTTTGAGAGTGCTGGAATACATCCATCGCTGCAATCGATGACTGGAATAGCTTCCGTATAGATCTGTGGTTCTCAGCTTCGGCATGCACCAGAACCTCCCGGAGAGCTTGTTAAACACGGATTCCCTGGCATCACCCTCTGAATTTCAGATGCCGTAGATCTTGTTTGGGACCCAAGAATCTGCATTTCCTACAAGTTCCTAGGAGTTGCCAATGATGCCGCTTTGGGGAATGCACTTTGAGAACTACCAGTGTTTATGAAAAACAAACATATACCACGGTGACCCGTAGGGACTTCAGATTATTTCGTTTACCTGAAATCAAGCTACATCTTTGTATAAATTTCATTTTAGGGAAAAAAAAGGTGACTTTTTCTGTAGAATCTGAACACATCTTACTTTTCTGTAATGTTATTCAGTAGGATGCTGTACATATTTGAACAATTCTGTGTGAATGAAAAGATTTGGAATGTTATGGACTCCCTACAGCTGTTTAAAATCCCTGAGAGTACTAATACCATGGATGTTTGAAAACAATAGGTCTGTGGCCTGCTAATTCCAAGAATCCCTTTGGTATTAACTTACTTAATAACCCTGCCATTTAAAGCAACAGTTCCAGTTAATACCTCTGGAATTAACCATGCTAATGATACAGCACTTTGGAGTAATTGTTCTGTTGTGACAGTCACATTAACTACTTTACCTGGATTATCTCTCCCCTCAGTAAATTCATTTTTAAGCAAATGGTCAACTCTGGATCAAAGGAGATTGGCCACTGGAGTATAGGCCCATAGCAGCCAGAATGGACCCAAACCGAACAAATGCAGAAGCCAAGAACAAGTGGAGATTCAGGGGTAATGGGCCATAAAAAGATACATATGTGAGGTAGACATCAGTGATGTTTTGTGAGACTTTCTTCAAGAGGAATATGGCAACATAGTCTCCTCTTAAGATCTTAAAATAAGGGGTGATGGTGATGGAATCAGAGAAACATTAGTAGGCTTAAATTGTCACAGGCTTTTATAGTTATGTGATTTGTATGAGTGGAGAAACACAGACACCTTGGCTTGATTTTATTAAAGTTGTCCTTTTAGGGGCGCCTGGGTGGCTCAGTCAGTTGAGCATCTGACTTCGGCTCAGGTCATGATCTCATGGTTGGTGAGCTTGAGCCCCGCATTGGTCTCTGTGCTGACAGCTCAGAACCTGGAGCCTGCTTCAGATTCTGTGTCTCCCTCTCTCTCTGTCCCTCCCCCGTTCATGCTCTCTCTCTCAAAAACAAACACTTAAAAAGTTAAAAAAAAAAAAATAAAGTTTTTTTAACTATTGTGACCCTGGCTTTCAAGTTTGTGAAGAAGGAAGATCCAGGATCTCCCAGGGAAAAAAAAATATCTTCATAGGATTGCTGGCTGTGAGGACTATGAAGGCTTGACAGAGAAAAAAAAAAAACTTTCTGCATTGTTTATTTATTTAACTCTGTTTAGCTCTGGTTAGAAATATGTTGCAGGATTTTAATGACAGCATAAAATTTTTCCATGGAGAATTCTGCCTAACTGTGTAACAGGGGTTTTCCTAAAGACTGGTCTTTATATCTATCCCGTTATATAGCCTATACATCTATCATACATATATCTCACACACACTGATATATATTCAGCAGCTGAAACTGATAAATGGTCTCCTTGGTTTTATTGCTCCTTATCCTCTCAATAGAATTCAGATTCAGAAATTGATCTCAGTTATAGTAACTGCCAGGCCAGTACTAAATTATCACATAATTAAGGGTTATAGCATCTTAAATTTCATGCCTAGTTCTTGTCTTCTAATTACATTTACTTAAAATAGCGTTTTCTTGGTCATTTGTTATATTCACGCATCAAAGAAGTACCATCACACCTCCACTCTCCCATCCTCCTCCTGCCCCTTAAACTCTCATTCTCAAGGAGAAGGTCTGCCCGTGAACAGTCAGGCAAAGCAGGATCCCGGAGGTAGTGGTGATGACGGGCAATGAGGAGGGTGAAAAGTCAGGACTGCAGAGGCTGGCCAGTGGGAGGCAAGCTGAAGAAGGAAAGAGAACAGTATGAAAGATCTATTTTGAAAAGATTTGTAGCCTTGGGTACTAAGAAATGAGTCAAAGATCTTGATGTCTGTATGTATCTCTGTCTCCTTTGAGATGTAAACAAGATGGGGTAGGGCAGCCAACTAATGCGTTAGTGGTGATATCTGATGCTTAGATTTGGAGAATGTCTCCTACTTGGACAAGTGTAAAGACCAGGTGTAGAGAGGTGGGTTGGGCTTGGTGATATCTTGAATGTTTCTACAATTTTAACATCCTGGGTCTGCCAGCCACTGTGAAAATGTGTGTAAACAAAATGCCTCTGGGGTATTTTTACAGGTTTATCCTTTTGAAATAAAAAAGGATCTGGCATTACAGACACTCATTAGGCCTTTTAATTTAGCTCTTGAAGCTATATGGGCACTTAGTTAGGGCCGATAGGTAATAACCTCTGATTTCTAAAACTATCCACCTGTCCAGGCTCTGAGTACTTACAAACTCTATTGAGCTATCAAGAGGTGAAATCTGTCAGTTTGCATTACTCTGGTTTTGTCCAACTGGAAAAGACTTTTTAATACATCTAAACTACTCAGATTAACAAGGTGCTGCAGGAGCCACAGGGCTATATGTCACTTGGTTTACCTGTTGACACACGTTAGTAAATAAATGAAAAGGTCACCAATCAGTGGGTTTCAAACTATGGATTTAGAGAATGATAAATTCTACCAAATGGCTCATAAGAAAACTTGCTATTCCAAGGCTGCATTTATCTGTGCACCACATTCCATATGAAAGTAAAAAAAAAAAAATAAAACATGACACATTGTCAAGTGAGCTGAGTAAACTGACATCCTTTTTGAGACCTTTTAGGGAACAGGTGTTGAACACTTGTAATGAGATTTCCATGCATCTTCAGAGGAAGGAGAGAAGACTTTAGCAAGAGCTGTTCAGAGTGTTAGAGATCATGGCTGAGGGAATAATTCCCGGTAAGGGGCACACTGAAGGAGACATTACATAAATGCTTGGTTTTTCTCAGGAGGTGCTTATGTTCTTGTTAAGAATTTCTACAGAAGGCAAATATTCATCAAAGAGAAGGTTTGGGGGGAATATAATGTTTTTCCAGCTCATGGGCAATCTGGGATGTATTCAATTAAGTACTCTTGATGCATTATTTTGTGTAGCTCCCTTATATTATCTTCTGAATCTTTTCTCTCTTGTACTGGGAATCCGTAGGATTCATGGAAGCTTTCACGGCATCACTTCAGAGTGGTCAAGTATTTTTCTCAAGGATAGATGGTTAGCTGACAATTCTATGTAGAAAATGAAGTAACTACACTGGAACATGCTAGGTTTTATCAGAAAGTTAAAAACAATTTTGCTACATATCTCAAATAGATACCAGACAAGCTTGAGAAATTACCAAGAAGCAAAAAGGTAAAAACATTAGTTGGGGATAGTTACAATAAAGAGAAATACCAGGGAGCCTGGGTGGCTCAGTCAGTTAAGCGTCTGACTTTTGGTTTTGGTTTAGGTTATGATCTCGTGGTTGTGAGATCAAGCCCCACGCTGGGCTTTGAGCTGATAGCTTGGGGCCTGCTTGCGATTCTCTCTTCCTCTCCCGACTCGTTCGCTCTCAAACTTTCAAAAAAATAAAGAGAAACACTAAATCCATAGCAGTAGACATTTTCTTCATTACATTGAGGTTTCTGATCTCTCTGGAGGCCATGCTTCCACCAGAGAGGGATTCAGTTTATTTTTTGTCCATTTAGTAAGCCCTTCTTTCTAGCATCATCTTCGAAACAGTCCATCCTTTCCCCACTGGTTTATGGTCCATTTTATTATGGATGAAGCACAGCAGGCTCCCATCGGTATGTGAGCCTGTAGATTCTTCTTCACAGGCTTTGGTGATAGTTTTGTAATCTTAGTGTCGGCCAAGGCAAGTCTCCATGCGTTTTATTTTCTTAAGTTGACTTATTCAGTATCCTTTATTCTTCCACTTATATTTTCAATTTATCACGTTCTTAAAAAAAAAAAAAACCTCTGGCATTCCAACAGACACTGCAATTAATTTATACATTTGGGGGGAGAGTTTAAATATCATACTGTCAAGTCCTCTCTCTTAAGGGCAAGGACTATCTTACATCTATTTAGATCTCTCTTTATGACCTCTGAGTTTCAAAATTTTCTTTAGAGGCCTAGGAAGTTTTGCATGTTTTTGGCAAAGTTAATTCCTGGATGTTTGGTGGTTACTGTAAAAGATACTTTTGGTTAATATTTTCTAGGCAGTTAACTGATGGTGGTTAGTGGTTTCTAGGCAGTGGTTCTCTGACTGTGGTTTGCAGACCACCGCAGATCCCCAGGACCTTTCAGGGATCTGTGAGTGCAAAAGTATTTTCATAATAATACTGAAATGTTCTTGACTTTTTGACTTAGTTGATCTTCACAGTGATGGTACAAAAGCAGTGGCAGGTAAAACTGTTGTTACCTTAACATGAATCAAGGCTGTGGTGCTAAATTATAATCACTGGGTTCTTTACCCCCGTGCATGCAAGAAAAAAGCCAGTTTTACGTACAAAAGTCCTTGATAAAACAGTAAAAAAACCACCCACTTTATTGAATCTCTCCCCTGAGTATACATTTTTAAATATCGTCTGTGACAAAATGAGAACTTGGCATTAGGCACATCTGCATACTGAAGCGTAATGATTGTCTAAAGTAAAAGTGTGTGCTTGTTTCAGTCTAGGCTGAATGGTTTTATTTTCAGAGAACCATTTTTTAGTTGAAAAGCCTACCGATGGACAAAAATATGGTTATTCAGACTTGGGGATATTTGGTAGACGTTTTCTGAAAAATTAAGTAAACCTGTCACTTAAATAGTATTTGTTGCTAATTATAAAATTAAAGCTTTCAAGGAAAATTAGAATTTTAGTAAACCTGTATCTGTCATGCACTTGACAGCTTTCCAAGACTTTGAGACTTTTCTGATGAGACAGGTGATATTAACAAGGGTGACTTTATTATACTTGTTAACACTAAGAGTATCTTAACTCAGTGGACCAAATGATTAGTACATGGTGTTAAAAAATCATGCATGGTGAAAAATGTATTCAAAGTACATGATGAACCAACTGGATTTAATAGCATGAAAAGTTCATTGATAGGCTTTCAGATTCGACATTGCAATTAACCCATAAGAAATTATCACTTGCCAAGCTTTAGTATAATAACACAGAAACCCACAATTATCTAAAAAGTCTATTAAAATACTTTCCCCTTTTCCCACTGCAGATCAGTATATGTCGATTTTTAAAAAACATGTATCAACCAAAATAACATATTGTAATAGACTCAGTGTGAAGTGCCTATGAGAATCCAGCTGTCTTCTCTGAAGACAGCCATTAAAGAGGTGTGCAAAAAATTTTTTATAAAGCTATTTATGTTGACAGGTAATGGGTTTGCTATTGCTCTTTGTAAAGAGTAATATTTTATGAATTTCTCTATGTTTTTCTTCTAGTATGGTAAATACTGGTAAACAACCTATCTGAACAAAAGCTTTTTGGGATCTGATTTTTAGAGTGTACTAAGTTTGTGAGACTAAATTATTCGAGAACTACTGGTGTAGAGAGAGGCTATGGATTTTAGGTTGATTTTATAGCTGGCAACCTGGCTGAACACTTAATATAAAAGGTTCTATGTAGATCCTGTTGGATTTTCTAGGCAGATGGTCATTTCATCTGCAATGATGGTTTTATCTCCTCTTTCCATTCTTTGGATTTACTTTTTTCATTTCTTTCATGCTGTCCAAGACTCCCAGTGTTGTGACAATACTGGAAGTAACCATCACAAACCCTAGTGGGAATGCCTCTAACTTCCTTCATTATGTAAAATATTTGGTGTAGGTTTTTTTCCATATGGGTTTTATAAAGCTAAGAAATTCCAAGATGCTCACAGTATAATTTTCCACATACTTTTCTTTTTTTTTTTACGTCTCTTGAGGTAGGATTCTTGCTTTTAGTTTGTTTCCTAATGTTGAACTCCTTTTATATTTCTGGGATAAACCCCGTTGATTATTTTCCCAATTAACTGTTGGATTCTGTAGGCTTACACTTAGGGGTTTTGCATATATAGGCTCACAATGAAATGGGCCTGTAATAACGTTCTTTTGTTCTACTGCCTTTACCAGGTTTGGAAATTAAGATTGTATTTGCCTCATGAAATGGACTGGACAGCATTCATTCATTTTCCACTTCATTGAACTTATTTTGGATAGGATTTTTTCCTTAAAAATATGGTAGAACTCACCTCCAAAACCAACCAGGCTTAGGGATCTGGGAAAGGGAGGGTTTTCACAACCATTTCAATTACTTTAAAACTTAATAGCCTGAGTCTCATTTCTTGTGTTGACCACACCAATATGGGTTTTCAAGAAATGTAATCAATTTCATCTAGACTTTCAATTTTTGTCTTTGTTCATAATACTCTTCCATTATTTTCTATACCTCTTGTGTCTCTAATTATTTTTCATATTATATTTACCTGAATTTTTTTCGTAACCAGTCTGATGGAAGTCTATCTTACTCTTTCTATTCTCCACATCACTTCACTTTCTTTTTACACTGTCTACATCTTCACCTTTCCTGCTGCTCTAATATCCCAGATGACAAGCTCTTCAGCTGTATTCATCCTGTATCCAATGTTTCTTACCATATTATTTTCATACCTAATGTTTCATACTCAATATTTCCAATTGGTTTCTCATGACTTCTTGTTCCTGCATATTTCTAGAATCTTCCAATATATCCTTGAGTATATTATGCTTAAGGTAAATTTTTGCTCCTAAGAATAGTAAGTTCGAGATGACACATATCATTTAGTTTACTGTCTTTTATAAGGGGCTGTAACTCCTCAGGAATCCATTTTGACTTGAAAGCTCATGGTCATTGGAGCAACTCAGGATGGAATGATAGGCAGGTGCTTGCCTGTGTGTCCTTTGAGGACAGAGAAACTTAGGCTTTGGAGTAGAGGATCCCAGAATACAAGACCAATACTACTACTAATTTCCTTTTGCTACTAACCCATTAGGCAACTTCTAAGGACATGGATTCACTGTTAATCTGCTAGATTCAAAGCTGCAGTACTTGACCAAAAGTCTCCTTAGGTTGTAATCCACTAGGCTAGAAGTTGGGATACAGAGGACTGAAGGCATGACTGCCTGAGAGGGGCTCAGCTCATTCCGGTTTTCAGCTCATGGCAGCACAGCTGGGCCCAGTTTTGATAAAGCCACAGATAACAGCCACCTGGCCTACTGCTACCAACTCCAAAGGCAAAAGGAACTGATGGTCTCAAGGCAACGACCCTTCACTCCCTCTCTGCTCAGCCATACTCCAGGCTAGAACTCCCCACAAGACAGACTGGGGACTGGCAACCAAACTCGTTGGAACAGACAAGTGAAGTGAAGGTGATTGAAATGAATGTGAGCGTAAGCTGCTCTTTGGATGGCAGATGGCAAGCAATGGAAGATCAGGGTAAGGCTGCTTTATTTATGGAGATACCATGGTTATAGATGGAAATGAAATATGTAGAAGGAAGATGGAGGAACTAACCACAGGAGAAAGAAGAGATATATGATGGAGTAAATTCCACCCAAAAAGAAGTAGGTGCAATTGAGATCAATATCACAGGTTGGATGAGTCTACCTTGAAGAGGAAGATACCTCATCCCTTGATGCTGGAGAACAGGAGACCTGGATGGGTGGAGATGCCAAGAAGTTTATAGGTATATAGCCTACAGAGCTGAGGATTACTATGCTTCCAAGGTGGAAAAGAAGGGACTGCCCTCGAATACCCTAAACTTAGCTGTCATTTAAACTGAAGATCAAATTCCTGTGATAGCCTGATTTGGAAAGAGAACATCAATCAAGATTGAGTCAAGCTTCACCTTGAATATGGGATTAGCTATGACCATCCCTGACGGAGACTCTCCTTATCCATTATAACTTCTACTACAAAAACAAAGAAGGAAATGGTGGATGACTCACGACAAAGACTGTGAATCAAGGACAGATGCCACTCCATTTGGTCACAGAACACCTCAGCGGAGGCACGACGAATCATCCAGTGTTGGTAATATTAACTCCAACGTAAAGGGTGAAAAGTCATAACCAGAGGCAGCAGGACAGTACTGTCAGCAGTTGTTAACTGAGTGACAGATACTAATGCTTCCTCACAATTACACACAAACGAATCAAGAAGAATATTAATGAAATGCAGACAGAACCAATATGAGGAGAGAGTGCCAAGTGTCCTTGAATGTCTCCATGGTTTGTCTGGAGTTGACAGAACCCTCATCCTTTGGTCACTAAAGCTGTGGGTAGTACGTGCAGTGGTCCTGAGAGGGTTCCAAGCATTACCATCATACTGTCACTGGTATACAGGGTGCTCCTTGTGTCCTCAGTTGACTTTTCTCTTAGTTGGTCACCTGAGTGTGCAGACAGCCACTGTACAACTGCACAGCACACTCTTCCTGTCTTAAGTCTGTCTTGAGCTGACTGAAGGTACATGCACAGCTGGAAAGCCCTGTCGGATGGAAGCCAATGTCTTCATTGGCCTCTTCTCGTCAATAATCCCTGCAACTCCTGTTTGTCCCCCAAACATCTCTTGATTCATAGGAATTAATTTGTCAACACTGTCATGAGTTAACTAACTGGTGTGAGCACAAATTATCCAGTGTGGGGCTGCTATCTTGTGAGGCTAGTGAGGTGGTGGGAAAAAAGCTGAAGCAAATAAACATATTACAAATCCTCATTCATTCCAAATTAGATGTAGAAATGGCCAAAGTAAATTCGTATTACTTACATAGTACTGAAAAGAGAATATGGTCATAATATTTTCTGGTATATATGACATATAGAATGAAGCTACTGGGGTAGCAAGGAAGTGGGTGTTAAAAACATTTCACTCAACATATTGATGGGAACATGTTGAAAAAATAGTTTAAAATTAACATTTCCGATGCATATTAGATAATGGAATAAAAGTCACTTAGAGCTATCAGAAAAATTTATCTTCTCAGGTAATTTAAAGAGTCCACTGATCATCTGAAAAATACTTTTTCTCTGCATATAGTACAAAAATAAATTTTAAGTTGGTCCCTATCCAGATGACATAGCTCAGGCAGCAAATGTTTACGCTATGTACATATATTGTTTTATAAACTAAAAGCTCTTTTTAGATTTAATTTTCTCATTTTGAAGACAACAATAAGATGTTCTCTTTTAGAGTCAGAAATTACATTTATCAATTTGTCTGTAAGTCATCAGGTGACTCAGAAGCACAAATGGTCATAAAGGTTTTCGTGCCAAAGTCCTACTGTCCAAGCCACGCTAACAAAGGCTACAAAAAAATTCTTTAATTCTTCAACTTTGCTTTATAGTTTTTAAGGTGAGAATTGTTTCTTCTAATACACAAATCACTTCCTGCAGAGCACTGTCAATTCTTATGGGAATGCAAAATTTCAGGACTATTATTTAGAGATATCAGTAACCTGAATTCATCATAACATATTCAAAATTTTTAAAATCAAATTTATAAGAAAATATAACTTTTATGAGAGAAAATGGTTATGTTATCCTAGAAATATTAGTAAGAAATTATTCACTAACAAAAAAAATATTTTCATCAAGTATGCTTTTGATCTACTCAACTTCTACACACGCATGCACTTAAGAACGGATTTTATTTATTATTTATCGCTATACTCTGGCAGTGGAGTGCTAAATTAAAATGCCACCCCGATGGCAAACACATCCTAATGACGTAAGGCCTGCCAAAGTGCAACTTCTCTCAAGGAAAGCAAGCAGTGTGGCCCTCTGGGAAAGCATCTCTACCTGTTCAACCGAGACTTTGAAAATGAGAGCACTTGGGGGTTAGACCTGGGAACCTGGCAACCAAAGGGCCCAGACAGATCCTCAGTGCACAAAGCTCTTGCCAGTTCATTCCATGCTACCTTTTGTTTAGGGCACCTCCATGTTTTGAGATTCACAATAAGCCTAGCTACCAAGTCTATGCAAAAGATCTCAGGTCAAGGCAAGCTCTAATGAGCCGTCTCTCTCTTTTATCATAAGCCCTCACATGATACCTAGTTTTCAGGAGATAGCAGGGACTGTTACTAGACTGCTGTTCTTGTCTATAAGAAACTCCCTGAAGTAAGGAATTGATTCTCCTTTAAAAAGAGCTAGTTTGTATCAAAAAGGTATGTGATTTAAATTTAAAAAAAGACACAATTAGGAAGATGAAGTTGCAGTACCTTTTTGAACCCTAGACTATAAATACTGTAAAAAGGATCTTATTGTTAAATACACAGTTGTGATAAAATTAAATCGAGGAAGAGCACCAGTCGATTTTTGCAACCGTGTAGCTCTCAGATATTTCTTAGAATTAAAAAAAAATGCCTTGTAGAAATATTAAGTTCTGAAAATGAACTCTGTTCTCATGAAACAAATGCAAAGATATCTAGGGAGGAAAGAAGACATTTAGAGAGAGGTTGTTTATTTCATTTATTACAAAGTTGTAAAATTCCTTTTTTCTGCAAATACGTGCTGCCGATGGAGAATGGGAAGAATTCCCAAGGATGGAAGAGAACTAGAAGTCCAACTGAGCATATGTTGAATTATGGAAACAATGAAACAGGTTAGAGTCCTAACTACTGTTAACGCCACTGTTCTCCATTACCTCTGGCTGCTGTGATCCGGGGTTAGAGTCCCACACCCATGGTAAGAGCGTGGAATTCTGGTTTAATTTGTCCAATCTTGTTATTTAAAAAAACTTTTTTAATGTATGTTTATTTTTGAGAGAGAGAGAGCATAAGCAGGAGAGGGCAGAGAGGGGCAGGAGAGCGGGAGACAGAGAAACTGAAGCAGGCTCCAGGCTCTAAGCTGTCACAGAGCCCGAGGCCAGGCTCTCACCCACTCATCACTTGCGAGATCGTGACCTAAGCCAAATTTGGATGCTAAACTAACTGAGCCACCCGGGTGTCCCTCCAATCTCGTTATTTTTAAGTGGTTAGTTTTTGCTCTCATATTTCTGATTAGTGATTGATTTGAATGACCTTTTGTAAGCCAGCTTGCCAGTTTATACATGTTCTCTCTGCTATAAATAGCTTGATCATTCTGTGCCATAAACTCATTCATTTATTCAACAAATATTTATTGAGTACCAAACATGTGCCAGGCACCTTTTTCAGGCACTGGAGATACAGCAGCTACTAAAACACAAAAGTCCTGCCCTGGTGGAGCTACCGCTCTAGGACAAGAGTAGGATGAATGAACCATATCATGGGCTAGAATACAAGTGCTGCAGAGAAAAATAAAATAGGCGAGGGAAAGAGAGGCGACGTATGGGTTGGGGGGGGGGGGGCAAGGTTGCCAATGTTAATCCCTTTCAACACCTGATGCTGTGAGATATGTGAGCATAAAAACAAAAAGCTTCGGATTTTGGAGTCCAGTTCCTAGCCTTACCATGGGATCTGTGCTGTCCGATTAATTCAGCAGCCATAGTCACATGTGGTAAACAAGTACTTGAAATGGGGCATCAAAATGTGCTAGTAAAAATACACACCAGATTTCAAGGACTACATATGAAAAAATACTGTAAAATATCTCAATTTTCTATACTGAATATACTTTAAAGGAATATTTTAGATATATTGGGTTAAAGAACTATTAATAATTTTCCATTTCTTTTTACCTCTTTAATGCGATTACTAGAAAATTTTAAGTTATATCTACAGCTTTCATCATAATTCTATGAACCACACCGCTCCAGACCTCCTTTCAAATGCCCATGCAGTTTAACTGAACACAAACTTAACTACACAGGCTCACTCACTAAGAAAAGGGAGGGAGAAAGACCAAGGAAAATAAAATGACAGTTTGAAAGGGAGACACTGTGTTCTAATCTCCTGCTTCCTAGTGGTCTCTGGATGTATGACTAGTGACTTCTCTGCTTCAGTTTCCTAAAAAAGCAGTAATAGAAATATTTATCGTAAAGGATGAATGGACACATGCAAAGTGCTTAAAACAGTTCCTACTAATGAGTGTTTGCTCTTACTATTAAGTAAATATCTATACTTTTGGCAAAGGCGACCCCTTGGCTCTTGCACTGTGCCTCAGAACGGGACAGCCCCAGAGGCAGAGCAACCAGCGGACAGAACACGCTCCATATCTGAGAGGCACGGGTACACATCTCATGTCTGCTGAATTGAATAACAACAGCACACCTTTGTGAAAGTTACGGACTTTTTCTATAGTCTTGGTTACCTCTTCTATGAAATATCTGTTTTCTAGAGTTGTTTTAGGAACTAATGAAGCAGAGTAAATAAAACAAAAACGAAAACAAAACCTCTGAGGGAACTGTCAACAGATGACAAAATGAAGACCAATCTTGGGCAGAATTCAACTCTTGTCTACACGGTACAAACTAACTGACGAAAATTATCATAATGCCCAAGAGAATACTGCTTGGAAGCATTTGAGCTCTTACACATGTAACTGACATTCTCATTTTGAGTCATTTACACCCCCAAGAACATTAGGTAACTCTCTTAAACTTGCTACCAAATGCAACCAAAGCAATAGAACTACGTTTTTTTAAAAAACCTCTCTTTTATTATTTCACAACATTCTTCAACTGAGATTAACTATCCCTTCAATCCACTGAAATCATCTAGACTATACACTGATTTTTTTCTCTCTTCCATCTGGGCCTTTTTTTTTTTTTTTTTTTTAACTTAAAACCTTTTTTTTTTTTTTTTTTTTTTTTTTTTTTAAGATTTTTAAGTAATCTCTACACCCAAAGTAGGGCTCAAACTCACAACCCTGAGATCAAGAGTCACATGTTCCACCGACTGAGCCAGCCGGGCGCCCCTCTTATAATTTAATTTTAAGGAAAGTATTTTTCCTAGCATCATCAACCTCTAGAGTTGAACAGTCATATGGATGCCAGAAATGCGTGAAGGGAAGGCTTCTGTCTGGAAGTGAGGTACATGAGGGACAGCAACTTTCTCGTTCTCTCTTCTTTTTAATGGGAATGTGTGCAACTCTACATGGTTCCTCCGCTTCAACCTTCATGAAGACGTGCTGTGACTCCCTCATATTTCACAGGGGAAGGAGCATAGCCTTGGTAGGCTGGGGATCAGGACACCTGATGCAAGTCCCAGCTGGCTGATTTATTTACTCTGTGTCAGTGGGAAAGCCCTAACAACCCCAGACTTCCTGTGTGTCAACTATATAAAAACCTATTTTCACTACAGGAACACTGCAGTGGATGAAATGCCCTAAGAGATTTTGAAGAAGTTTGTTAAAGAGAACAGGACTGTTGCTATTACAATGGGCTGTCTTAAGAAGTGATGGTAGTCTCAAAAGTGCACTTTAGTGGTCATCATGGGTGTGTTCTTTCCCCTTCTCCTGGCTCAGAGTGTTTTGTTCCTCACACTTTCTGGGGTCAAATGCTGAAACAGAATGGAAAGAGTTAGGAAAACAGAAAGAGAACCCTTTAGTCGAAGACTTCAGTTAAAACCAACCCAAACTTGTCTATAACACTGCATGTAGGCTTTAAATGAGACAGGGAAACTCGGACTAGAAAGGTTCATCCCTGGGCTCTTGCCCCATGGAACTAACTAGCTAAGCTCTCCTCTCTCTCCAAAGCACCGAGAGCCTACTTGGGGCCAGTGGTGCAGGGCTGGGTGCCGGGATGCAACAGTGAACACAGTCCATAAAGACCCTGCTGGCAAGGGGCTAAAGAAGAGACAGACAAGATAAACAGATAACAGCACATAATTAAATTAATTACAACTGTGATAAGTGGCATAAGAGAAAAGTAAAAAAACCTTTAAAAATTCAGAGATCCGGAGAACACTTTCCTAGCAATTTCCTGAGACTAGGACTTCATAATCCCTGCTCATTCCTGTGATTAGCAACTTTCAAAGTTAAGAGCTTCTTACTTCTTATTTAATAGCATTTATGCTTTTCACTGTGTTATTTTTCAGCAGTGATAAAGGAAAGATCGTCCTCTTCTCTAGCTGTAAGAGCCCTCCAAATATTGGCTACAGCTTCCAAAAAAGATTAGTGTCCATGCTTAAAACATTAATACAGCCTCCGATTTTTGGCTTTGAGTTCGTATGAAAAACGCTGCTGAACTTTAACAGAGATAAACGGCCTGTATTTTACCAACAGAGCATTAACAATAGTTCTCCCAAAATGAAAGTATTTTCAGTATCTTAATCAAAGTCATCTAATAGGAGCCCTGAAAAGCAGACAGCTATTCATCAATATCAAACATCATGCCACAAAAGAAACAACAGCACGTGCATGCACAAACATCCATTACCTGCTTCCTTTTCTGCTGGGCCTAAAACATAAGAAAAGACAATTTAGGAAAAAAGCAGACTCTACTCATGTTGCTCGCATAATGCAGAAAGTCAATTAAGCAAAGAAAAGTGGCCCACTTCCTATATCTAACTTAAATTTGATTTTGTTCTTGGTCTGATCCTGAGCATAAAGCAAAAAGCGCTTTATTTTTTAACATACACAAAAGGGGGTGGGAAGGAAGGGAGAAAATGAAATGCATAGACGTTTTCTCATATAATAAGCATGCATTTTGTTTTTCTGAAAATGGAGACTGCTCAGTAGTCCCACCTAGATTCCTAGGATCCATTTTCTAGAATATTCTCACAGTAGACTAGAAGTAAGAGACAGATGACTCCAGAAAGGAAAGAGCTATGAGAGCTCCCTGCTCACTGTTCATTTGGTCCCAGAATAGGATTTTCTCTAACACAGACTTGTTTTCATGTGTGATCCAGAGGAACAGCTATGTCTTTTGACCACCAGTGTTAACACGTTTGTCTAACTAATTAACAAAAGTGATCCATGGCTGGGACAATTTTATTTGTCCATGTTAAAATGGACTCTAGGACTAGAAAATAGAAACAACCTATGTTTTCAGTATTCTTGCACAATGGTCAAAAATACTAACTGGAATGGCCAGTTAAGAACAAAAGGATTCTCATAGGGTTTTTTTTTTTTTTTGGATTGAGTTTAAACACTTGAATAAAACAATACTGTGTTTATTCAAATTGTGCACAAACTTTTTTCCCTTTACTAGATTTGAAAGGTTTTAATAGGTCTATTTTTATAACGATTCTTTCAACCCATGTTCACAACACACAATGTTCAAAACACGAAGATTGTTTGAATGAGTATTCATGATGTGAAAACCAATCTGTTTATCTTCCACTTTCCCCAAATGAGCTAATATTCATTGCTTTTGCTTTAACACAACATGATATCATAATTAATGATGTTAAACTGGTAACTAAGGAGGTTTCATGTTGTTACTCTCGTGATATAATATTGGTTGCTATAGTGATGGGATGGCTTTTTTGTTAATCACTCAGGAGGTTGGTTATTGCATGCTTGTTAGAAAGCTTGATCGGATTCGGAGAGAAAAAAAGGATATAACACAGCCAATTATAATCAATCTTTTTCATTGTACCACTTTTGATAAAACTATCTTCACATCAATAATTAACAAATTTATAATTCAGTACAATTTTATATTAAAAGTTACTAAAATTTTTCTAACAGAGGATTTGCCTTTATTTTTAGATATACGCATTTAACTTTGCAAACTTTTCCTAAGTGAATGCTACATGGACGACACAAGCCAGTTTTATGAATAATTAGAGCAAAAACTTTGAGGCCCTTTCTATCATTTTTAATCATATCAAAGGATTGTCGAATAAAGCCCATTTTTTTGTCTTTGCCACAAATTTCAATTTAGTTATTTCTAAGCATCTTAAACCTCAGTAATCTTAATGAGTGAAATCTGAAGGAAGAGGGAAAAAAAAAGTGCAGTCCTCTCAAGAGATGTAATCATTCAAATGTGTTAATATATTGCAAGCAATGAGAAGTTGCAGGGAATTCTGTCAGTTTATTTTGGCCCTCATCATAATCAACAAGTTTCCTCCTTCTCTGAACAACACTGTTGAACAGAAAATAAAATTATGTAATACTACACTGTTACTGATCAGGAAAGAAGACACTACCTACAGTTGAAATGTTAGACATACTTACGGTAATGTCAAAAAATACAACCCATGAAAACACCTTTTGGTTCCCTGAAAACTCAAAATAAGAACAAAGGACAACTTAAGCACGAATCCTGGGTCTTTCATTCAAGCAGAGTCCCAGGAGGCATATTAAAGCAATGAATAGGAAAAAGCTCTTCAGTTCACCAGCTGAGATTTTAATGAGACATTTCCCTTTGCCACGGTACAGGTTTGTTCAGGAAAGGAAAGAACGTC
Organism: Panthera leo; assembly: GCF_018350215.1. Taxonomy (NCBI): domain Eukaryota; kingdom Metazoa; phylum Chordata; class Mammalia; order Carnivora; family Felidae; genus Panthera; species Panthera leo. The sequence goes on from NC_056680.1 coordinate 138,545,052, forward strand.
TCACAGAAAATTCAGTTAATAGGCATTGTTGGCTCTCACTGCCACTTCGGCAATTGCTCACTGCACTGACCTTCTATTTTGGCATATTCTGTGAGTCTGGTGTAATTGATCAAGGCAGCTTTCTCGAGACATTTTCTGACCACTTTTTTCACCTCTTCTGCTGGTATGGGAGTGGCAATATCTTTCATTAAGACCTAAAGAGAGGAAGAGAGGGAGAGATTGCATAAAACAGATACTAAAATCAAATTATACAAATTGTCCTATATCTATTACCAGGAAGGGGTCCTAGGTAACATTGAGGGAAAGTAATGAGTCGGCACATCACAACTGGGAACATAATCCTCCAATCTTGGCTCCTCCTGTCTAAGCCTCATTTATGCACATCAAAACCTCCCCTAGGCCAAACCACCATTCAGTGTGAGGACTGTCACTTTTCCTCCAGGGGCCCAAGACACCGTTAGAGCAGCTGTTTCAGATCAGGATTATAGTCCTTGGGACAAGCAATAAAGTTTCTCTTGCACATCCCTAATTTAAAAGCTTTAAATCTTTTGAGCAATATATATGAAAACAGTAACAAAGTTCCATTAATAACAAGCACCGTTTTTGAGCTCTATAAAAATCAAGATCTCTAATTCTCACAAACTAATTCCTGTGATCTGCTGAGAGGGAAAAAAATCTTTTGTTTTAGTGAAATGAATGGCATTTCTGTGTTAAAACACACAGAAACTTTCTGAAATTAAAAAGAACAGATTATTTTCTGTTGAGTTCTTAACTGTATTTTTAGATTTTTTTCCTTTATAAGTATTATCACTGGCAAGGCTAAAATGCAATCATATCCAGAATTCAAGATATTATGTATTTAAGCACTTTTATAATGACTCATTGATAATTTTCCTTAAAACTTTTTCAGTGATAAAATTGCTTACAGTTTTGATTATACCATTAGTCCAGAACTATTTTTCCATATATTTAATGCTTTTCTGGTTTTGCTTATATTCAAATTATAAAATATATGGCAAAACGTGAGTATAAGAAGACAAGAACAGTAAGTATTCTTACTATTCTATTAGTCTTTCACCTTAAAGAATCATCAAAAGAGCATGAAAACATCCATGCTTTATTACTTCATTCTCTTTTGATCAGCCTCGGCACGAAGGATTTTATAATCTCAAATTTATTCAACCACTTAAGCACTGGTGGTCTTTCACAACATATTTTGTCAGGCAAGGTTTCCTTTTCAAAACAGCAAACTTTATCACTGAAAAACGTCCTTCCCATCAAATTCAATTATTCTTCATAGTTTCATATTAAAAATTTTTAACATATTTTACACGTATTTGGCACTTTAATTAGGACTACACATCAGAGTCTTTATAGGCAGAAAAACCCTTCGGCTCATAGTAAAAAAAAAAAAAAAAAAAAAAAGCTTTAACGTGTACTATTATTTTTAATGTGATTATTAGTAAGATTTAAATTTAATATTAATTTTGTCCCACACGCAGAATGATGAGCTTTACTATCAGGCCTTCCCCTGGTGGTACACTTCTAAATAATAGAGCTGCTGAAATTAGAATGTATATGGTCTGTTACAGAGACGAGTCCAGGAATGAAATTGGGTTATAGTTCATAGTATCCAGGAGCTGGGTATTTAATTTGGAATGGAGGGAACTGTAACCTCTTTCCTGGAAAAGGGCAATGTTAGGGCGCAAGTGAGAAAGAGAGACCCAGCTTATCTCCTGTATCTTCTCCATTTCTTCCAAGGCATAATAAGTATGAAGAATTCACATGGAGATTTATTTTTTCTAAGATGTCAATAAATACAGAGATGTGAAAATGAAGAAGTGGCCCTCCCATTTCTGTCTCAGTTCAGCAAGAGACATGATTAGCGACTATAACTGGGAAAAAGGTCACTGTTCATCCTGCCGTCTGTCAGGGCGTGAGAGCATCTCTGCTATTACTAACTCTTCCATGATGGGGGGAGGACGGAGGCTCCACCGTGGAAACCGGAACACAGAGAGGTTGTATTAGGTCCCCAGGATGGGATGCCATTCCAAAAGTAAAGCTCTCTGTAAAGATTTTATCTTTTCTATGATACCTTAATGAACTGGATGAAATGAATACTTTGAAAAGCCTAGGTTACGTGCAGCTTTATTATAAAAATTCAAATAAAACAGGTCACTACTATAATGATATTTCTATCACATGATGCACAGGGAACAGTAAGACAGGGATATACAGCGGAAACCAATGTATAATCCAAAGATCTCATTACATTCATCAGTTCTAGCCCTCATCTTCCAAGTGCTCAAATCCGTGAAATCCCTTTTTGCTTTTAATAGAAGTGCTAATAAACAATCTAGAATTCATTTGGCAGGAAAGTGGGCAAGACCAAGTGTTTGAAGTCAATAAATCAGGACCAGAACATTCAAATCATGAGCTATAAATGATCCTTAGAAATTGTTTCTAATACTGATAAGGAAAAGGAATTGTCCACATTGCTTAACTGTTAGGATCCACCCAGCATATAAATAGTTTTATAAATATATCAAAATGATTCTTCCCTTTCAAATTTAGTCTGCCACAAAAACAGGAGTGAAGAATGTATTTTCATTAGTAAGTTATTTTAGCATGGATATGAAAACCTTGTTTGCTATTTAGTTGAAGGAAAATGAATTTCTTCCATTTGTGTATTCATTTAAAGTAACATAAGTGGAAGTGAATTCTGAGATTTAGAATGAAAGGCATGATATGTTTGTAAATATGAAATGATAAACTCTTGTAGGTGTGACAAACATGACAGAAGTTCAAATAAGTCGGGGGGGGAGGGTGGTGATAAAAGGCAACAATCAAGTCTGAAAAACATAATTATACTTGACTAGAAAATCTCATGAGGGAAAGAAAGAGGTGGGGAAAATGGATACTACCAAGATGCCATCAACTCGGCACAGGATGGCCGGGGTGGGCTTCAGAAAGGTTTCGGACAGGAAGAAATAGTCAATAGGAGGAGTTGTAGTAAAAGCAGATGACAAAGCGATGAAATGTGACCAACAGCCTCAGGGAACACACTTGCGAGGAATGGGCTTATCTGCCTGGGTTAGTAACTCAAATACACAGCCACTAAGAGTGCAAATAGTGTTTACAAAGTAGTGTTCAAACATACCCTTTCGAGTAATGAAAGCGTAGCTTTTAGAGCACCCTCAGGTCGTCCAAAGGGAAAACAGTATCTTTAAAAACAAAAGGAGGAACAAAAAAAAGTCACACATTTAATATCCAAGACTGCTAAATAATTCCCTCTTCTATTACTTGGCATTATTAAAGAACAGTGAAAGGTTGGTTAAAATAGCATCAGCCCATTTGGGAAAAATTTTAACAGCAGAAGTTTACCTAGTTCATGCTGTAAATTTCTTTAAACAGTAAGAACTGTTTTCTTTAAACAGTAAGAAACTGTTTCTTTAAACAGTAAGTAAGCTGTCAACTGTGATGAAAAGGTTCTACAGTTTTGACGATACATGTTCAGAAAGGTCCTATTAAAGAGATAATTAAAACATATTCCCTAAACATTTCTTAAGGTTTGTTGTTATCAAGCCCTATCATCAACAAAATGACTTCGCCCATCTCCTCCTGTACTTGTGTGGCATGAGATGGAAACACCACCCCCCTCCCCCACCAGTCATAACTTCTAGTACAAAAAATGGCTTTCAGCTCTCCCTTTTTGTCTTCTGTGCCGGTGGCACCTCCCCACACAAAACACATAAACCTTGGGGAGCTCTGCAGTTTGCCAGCAGAGTGGGTCATCCTCAGTCTTTCCAGTCCTGTGTATTCCTAATGCACCCCCACAACTGGAGGACAGGTTACATTAGCATTCTGAAATCAGGGTTAGAAGCTGGGGGAGTGAGTGGGCTCCTTGGAAGTTCGTTGACACATGGTGGTAACAGGTTTATGGCTCTTTATACGGGAGTCCCTCTTCAGGTCACTTTCCACTTAAAGAGCAGAAAACGTCAGGGCCACTTCATCCTGCTGGAGCTCCTCGCTTTGTTGAATCAGTTCAGTAAAGCGCCTCGCCCCCCCCCCCCCCAACCACTGCCCCCCACCCAAGATCAAGTGCTCCAGGCAGCTGAGCTGTCCACAGGCTGCCACTTGGATCTGTATTAGAAATCTTGACACTAGTAACTTGAAGTTTGTATATTTCCATGTCCTTTGCCATTATTCAGGGACTTGGTTAACACATCTTCTAAGATGTAACTCACTATGAAATTACTGTTTTCACAAGGCAATTTGAACAGGTTTCCTTAAAAGCACGTGTATTTTAAATTCAAATTATTTTATAGGAGTGAATTTTGAAGAGTGATTAAAGAGTGATTAAAGACTGATTTCTCACAAAGCAGTTGTTAAATTTATATTAGGGCTGGGTTTTAGTTTTATGAAACTTTTATTAGTTTCAGATAAATGCAAAAAAATGTCATAAATCCAGTCAAATTTTTCTTCACAACAGTGTTTATCATTTCATTTACTGTCAAAAATTTCCTTCACTTACTCTTGCCTCGATGCATTCTCTCATTCCCCCCTCTGCTCCCATGCACAAAAACCACCACCAATTTATTTTTGATAGTTTTGTTTCCTGGGCAGTGTTGCCTTTTAGAGCATTAGCAAATTAGCAAAGTAGCTTTCGTCATTTTGTGTACCATAAACCTTAATCCACGTTTAAATAAAACACAAATTGGGTTCTTATAGTCCCCTCCCCCTGCTTAAATCTTTTCAGTGTATTTGCATAATCCACCCATTGTCTTTCCTATTGTTTATTTCCATTAACCTGTGGGTGACACATTTTATGAATGGAATGTTACTGATCCCCAGATTACATTTAGCATTTCAGGGCTCTGAGGTCCCACTGGGTATGTTCTGAATTAGCATTAGCTGCCCATGATGTGTAAATAATTCAGCACATTTACAGAGTACAAGTAATCCTGAATCAATAAAGTACAGAAAATAACTACACAGAAGCTTAATTAATCTTTACAAAATGAGTTTTAAAAGAAAGGAATAGTTTTGTTCTGCCTTTCAGGATAAATATTTTGGGTTTTTACCACTTTGATAGCTCTCTAATAGCAAAGCAAAGGGGAACATACTCAATTATCAAATAAAATTCAACAAAGTTTAATATCTAATCTGAATAAATTAAAATCACCCTCATTCCTAACATAGTAAATTAATTACACAGATAAATGAACTTGCATAGACATGTCCCACAAATTGTTTCCTTTCCTTATCCATTTTAAAATACAGGATTTCTTTTTGTTAAAGTTATATATGCACATAGTCTGAAAGGAAACTTCTTTTAAAAACGTTTTATGAAAAAAAGTTCTTTATGTCATTTCCACCCCACTCCCCAAGTAAATTTCTTCAGAAAAAAAAGTTTTTAACTTTTAGCTACTTCTTTCAGTATTTAAAAGTTATATTCCTAACCTACATGCTAATATTTCTAATTCTTGATTTTTCAGTTTTAAATATGATTCTACTAACTTTCCACTATGGAAGTACTTAGTTTTTAATAGATTTAGAGGCATAAAGGATATATAATGAACTGCACATATTTAAAATATATAATTTGATAAGTTTTGACATATGTAAACACCTGTGAAACCATCACTACATTCAACTTAATATATATATTCATGACCCTCAAATGTTCCTTCCCCACCCACTGGGCCCAGGCAACCACTGATTTACTTTGTCATTTGGAATAATTTGTATTTTCTATAATTTTATGTAAGAGAAATCATAGCATGTATTTCTTTGCATGTAATTTCTCTCAATATATTTTTATGCTATCAACAGTTCATTCCTTTTTACTGCTCAGAAGTATTGCAATACATTGTTCATTCCTCACTGATGGCCACCTGGCTTATTTTCATATTGTGTTTATTAGGAATAATGCTGGTATGTTAAGGTTTGAACACTCACATAAAAGTCTCTGTGTGGACATATGCTTTCATTTCTCTCGGGGGAGTACCTACAAGTGGAATGGCCTAGGTCATAGGCTAGGTCCAGTTTCACAACCATGCCAACACCTTGGGGAGTAATTTTTAAATTTTAGCTATGCTAATGACATAGTAGTACCTCATTGTATTTTAGTTTGTATTTCCCTGAAGAGTAATGATGTTGAGCATCTTTTCATATGCCTTTTCACCATATGTCTTTGGTGAAATAGCATAATTTTTTTATTGAGTTGTTTCATTTCTTACTAAGTTGTAAGAGTTATTTATATATTCTGGATAAAAAGTCTTTTGTGGGATACGTATTGTGCAAACAGTTTTTCCCATTCTGGAATGTATCTCTTAGTCTCTCAATGTCTTTGGAAGATCAAAAGTTTTTAATGTTGTTGAAGTTTAAGGTAAAATTTTTCCATTTATGAATCGTGATTTTGGTGTTTAAGAATCTATGCTTAGTTTAGGACAGAGACATTTTTCTGTTTTCTAGATCTATCCATTTTAGGTTAACTTTTCAATCATGTATGAGGTATGGGTCCAGGTTAATATTTGTTGAAAAAAAGCATACTTTGTAAATTATCTTTATATATTTTTTGAAAATCCATTGACCATATGTGTATGAGTCTACTTCTGAACTGTCCATACCACACTACCTTGAATACGGATTTCTGAGCAAACATGCTTGCCTTTTGATCTTAGGTGAAAAACTTTCAATCTTTCACATTCAATCTTCATATTAAGTATGAAGCTGTAGGTTTTCCATTAAAGCCCTTAACAGGTTGAACATAAGACATTTGGTAATAATTCTCTTAATAGTATGGTTTACTAATTCTATCTTGTGTTATTTCTACTTTTGGCTGTTTTTGCTCTCTTCAATGGTTATATTTTACTATTTTTTTTCATATGCCTAGAAATTTTTGACTGGACGCTAGACAGTGTTGTTTTACATTATTGGTGGCTCAATATTTTTGTATTCCTGTATTCTTGAACTTTGTTCTGGAATTCAATGAAATTACTTAAAAACAATCTGATTTACTTGAATTTTGATTTTAATTCTCATCAGGAGAGATAAAAACAGGGCTAATTTTTTTTCCATTACTGAGGCAAAGCCGTCTCAGTATTCTGATACTCATGACTTAGAAGCTTTCCAATATGGGTGGTAGAAACTGGTATTCCTCTTAGCTGTGTTAGCTTTGGGGATTATCCTCTACCACAGAGAGAAAGGATTATTTGCCTGACTTTAAATAGTTTCCTTACATACTTGCTCAGATCAATAGTTAGTTGAAGACTCTAAGGGGACCCTCAGCAAATACCTGTAGGTCTCTTCTCTCTTTCTTTAGAAGTCTGATCTGAGAATTCTGGCTGTCTTGTCCTTCCTGGACTCCCACCTCTGTCTCAAGTCAGGGTCCACTGAGATTCTCCTCCCTGGGCCATGGCCGGGAAACACTGTCCTCATGCTAAGCAGAGGCAATGAAAGGGCTTATTCATTTGTTTCTCATCTCTCAAGAATCACCTTTATTCACGGTCTTATATTTAATGTGTTGAAAAGCATTTTTGCACATATTTTAGTCTTTAAATTTTTTTTTGTTTCAGATGACAGGATAAATATCATCCCATCTTAGACATATGTTATTTTTTTTTTTTTACTACTTTACCCAGCCCTAAATGTAATTCCTGTCCTTCCTATCTTTCTAACACAGTTATACCATTTGGGGGTTAAATAGAGTATTTATATTATGTAATATCCTAGATAACTGAGACACAGTACTATGATTTCTTATGTGCCATCATTTTGTTTATATTTAATACCTGTCTTTATTTTTATTTTTTTCATATTTTTTGTTTATTTTGAAAGAGAGAGAGCACATGCACAAGAGTGCATGTGTGCACAGGGGAGGGTCAGAAGGAAAGGGAGAGGAAGAATCACAAGAATCTCTGCGCTGACAGCAGAGTCCAATGTGGGGCTCAATCTCACAACTGTGAGATCATGACATGAACAGAGATCAAGAGTCAGATGCTCACCTGATTGAGTTACACAGGCGCCCCTAATTTCCTCTTTTTATAGACCTTATCTAATGTAATTCCAAATTCCAATATAACTAATATAACCTAATTAATATAACTCCAGACTCACTTCCAAATGGGTAAATTCTCTCTCAACATATTAAAACATCTTAGTATTTTGTCAATTTAATTTACTTGAAGAATTTTTCTGACCTGCTCTTATCAGAACTGGCTGCTTTCAAAGCTCAGCCATCACTTGGGGTTTCTATTAACAATCACCACGAAGATTCCCTCCTCTTTAATGCCGATTTTCAGTTTCAGGGATCTTAACTATCCCTCCTTGTTTTTTCCTTTGTCTGGAATTTGTACTCTCCAGAAAGGGATTATGGGAAGCATATCTTTTTTTTTTTTTTTTAAGTGGGCTCCATGCCCAGCATGGAGCTTGAACTCATAACCCCTGAGATCAAGAGCTACATGGTCTACTGGCTTTAGCAGTCAGTCACCTCAAGAAGCATATCTTTTAAGGTCCTAATGTCTGAAAATATTTTTCTACTACTACCCTTAAGACTGTTACTGGTATAGAATTCTAGGTTGAAAATAATCTTTCCTCAGAAATTTGAAGACAGTGATGCATTGTTTTCTGAATATCTGTATTGCTCCTCTCATCAGAATGAAAGTTGAAGAAAAGGAACTTTAACTTTGTTCTCTGCCTGACACACAATATGTACTCAATGTATGTTTGTAGAACGAATCAATGTTGAGAAGTAATTCTGATTCTGGATTCTTTGTATTTCACGATCTTCTCTTTTATCCCCAAGATGCTGGAAGTTCATGAAAATGTCCCTGATGAGTATCTATTCTAATCCATTGTGCTGGGTACTCAATGAGCTCTTTCACTGTGAACACTTATGTCTCTTACTTCTGTAAAATGTTTTTGAATAAATGTATTGACAATTTCCTACTTTCAGCCTTATGTTTCCAGAATTCCTATTATTTATGGTGATGAAACTCCTGAGCAAATCCTTAATTTTTCTTATCTTTGTATTTCCATTTTCCTACCTTTCTCCTATTACTTTCTAGAAGGTTTCGTTAACTTAATTTTTAATAGCGTGTATGTGTTTGTATTTGTTCCTTGAGGTTTATTCATTTTTTTTAATTTTTAACAACATCCTTCTTTTGTTTTATAGTTGCCCTATCTTCTTAAACCTCTCCAAGGACATCAATAACAGATTTTCATTGCCTTAGTCCCCACATTAATTTTACTTTCCCCATGTTTTCCCAATTGTTCTTTTCGTATTTACTTATTTTAGACTCTATTTTCCATATTAAATACTTTCCTCAAATGTCTGATGACCTTGGTTGTCTGATCATTTTCAAAAGCGTGGCAGTAAACACCTGAATGGAAGCTATATGCACTTAAGGTGGGTATGTGTAGACTATGGTCTTTGCTAAAGAAGAATCTGGCTGGGCTGTTCCAGTGGGAGTCTTTATTGTCCATGGCTTTAGGTCTTCTCTCTTGAGCTAGTCAGACTCACAGGGGAAGACTTATAATATGCCTAGAAGGTAAGGGTTAAGTAACAGCTTTCTTGAACTATTACAGAAGTATATTAACCGAAGTTTTCAGTAATGATGAAATAATTTCAAGTCTGATCTCTGCAACAAGACAAGTATGTTGTAAGACACAACATACTATAGGACCTGGTAAAAATGATTGAAAAAAAAAAGGGAACATATTGGCAAATTTCTGTTTTTAACCATGAGGTTCTGTTTAGCTAACTATAATCAGGGGGAAAAATATTAAGATTTTTGACCTTTCACTATGCAAATGTTTCTTAGTGTAAATGGTTAATTTTTTTGAGCAAGAAACTGTGCCAGGCAGTGGGACCCTTGTTCTCAGAAAATATAAATAAAAGGATAACTAATGGCTTAAAAAATGGGTGTTATAACTATGTGATAAACGACTAGTGAAAACTACAGATGATATATGCTGAAAGACTTCAGGTTTTTCAGTCTTTGCTGGAATGATTGAGAAAGGCTACACTGTGAAGACAGGACATAAGAGGTTCCTTGCTTGGTGATTCTGAGAGAAAGGACTAGTCACCAGAGCTGGGGAAAGAGGCTACTCAAGAATGAGAAATGCGCACGTGAGAAATACGTTCCACACTGGACACTGAAGGGTGAAGGGATCTACCTTAGCAAATGGTGGAAACTGAATGGTGGTGGGCTTAGAAACAGACCACAGACTGAGGAACGTGGATCTTACCTTGCAGGCATTGGAAAAGAAGCTACTGGTAGTTCTTGTGTAGCAGCAGAAAGACATGATAAACAGCTGTGGGGGATTGGAGTGTTGAATGAAGAAAGCAAATACTTAATATTAATGAATGGAATATATATACCTGAAATGGCTTATCTGATTTTCTAAAAGGGAAGAGAGTCTTTCTTTTATCTCCTCAAATCTCTCTTTTTCTTCCATTGAAACTGTTCCAATTCCATCAGGCCTGGAAAAAATCAAAATCAGTCATTTATATTGATAGAATGGTTAATATCATGTATTTTATATCTTTATATATATCTTTATTTATACACATATATTTTGAGAGAAAAGAAAGTGCAAGTGTGGGAGGGGCACAGAGAGAGGGAGAGAGAATACAATGTAGGCTCCATGCCATCAGTGCAGAGCCCAACACAGGGCTCAGTCTCATGAACCCTGAGATCATGACCTGAGTTGAAACCAAGAGTTGGATGCTTATCCACCTGAGCCACCCATTGCCCTTATGTGTGTGTGTGTGTGTGTGTGTGTGTGTGTGTGTGTGTGTAATCTTTATATTTCCCTGAAGAATAGATAAGAAAAATGTATACTGGTTCACAGTATACATATTACTTGCATCTATAGTGGAAATTTATTTAAAGGAGGTATTTGTAGTCATTTGTTTCAGATTTTAACCTGGAATGAATGCAATCGAACTATTCTGTTTTAGACAGCCTTCAAGGTAAAGGAGTACAATAAATATTTTCCAGATCTACAGAAAACAATGATTAGTCCTTGAGATGACAGTGAAAAGTATTTTATAGTGGCATCAAATATTTGACAAATTGAATAAATATCCCCTGGATAGAAATATTATAAAATCATACTGAACACAAACTAAAATATCTTAACTTCTTTTCTTCCAAATAAAAATTAAGCTAATGTGAAACTGGAGATTTAATTTTAATTGAAAAAACACAGAAATTCTGAACAGATGTAGTGGTTTATTGTACCATATTTTTGTTTATTTAAGTGTGTTGGCACACAAATTTTAACTTATTTAAAAATAAAAATAAATACTTGAATAAAAGCATATAGAGAAGACAGACCATCTATGTTTCAGGATTTTTGTGCTTAGCCAAATATCCCTATGGAATCAAGGCAAGATCTCATTAAAATTTTTAGAAGTAATTATGAAGACTAAACAGACATCTTCTTTTACTAAGATCAGGATTAAAAGTATAAGATATTTCTAATGAATAATGGATTTAGAATTTATACTATATAAGTTTAAGTCTGCTTGTGCAACAATCATCAAAAATTTTGAACATATGAATTTTAACTTAGTTAATGCAAAGAGAAAGATGTATTGATATCATTCAAAAAGTGTATATTTCAACAAAATGAATCTTTTGGATTTGATAATTAACACTAATCATTTCTTCCTCAATTAGCTTATTTTTCTAAAGATTATATTTTATAGTTCCCAAAGACTTATATATTTATAATTTTAACTAATTTTTAATGTTTATGTATAAAATGGGTAGAAATGATTATGGAAATGCTTCATATAACTTTCCCATAAGGCTTTTATTTGGTTCTCCCACTCTTGTTTTACATACATATGTGTGTGTGTGTGTGTGTGTGTGTGTGTGTGTGTGTGTGTGTGTGTGTATCTTTGATGCTTGCAACTAGTCAATTAGGATAAAAGCAATTAATTTTAAAGTTATACCTGAATCATTATGACAAAGACCTTTTATTGATATCAAGGCATCTCTTAAGTCTAAAAATTTCTTTTCCACTATAGAGTAAATAATTTGTTATTTCAGAAACTCACTGCTGCTAGAATTTATGCTGTGAAATTCTTATAATTATACTTCATCCTTAAATAGGGAAACATCAATTATTTAATTTCATAGAATAATACATTGCATCAGGATGTGAACTCCAGAAAAATATTCAAATATTTTTTCAAGTATTTTTAGGAAGGAGAAAAGAAAGTCTGATCTAGAAATTACAAAACAATGAACTTTGAGCTAACCCAATGTTTTATAATAATTTGTAATATTATAGGGGCACCTGGGTGGCTCTGTTGGTTAAGCATCCAACTTCAGCTCAGGTCATGATCTCACAGCTTGTGAGTTTGAGCCCCGCATCGGGCTCTGTGCTGACAGCTCAGAGCCTGGAGCCTGCTTCAGATTCTGTGTCTCCCTCTTTCTCTCTCCCCTCCCCCGCTCATGCTCTGTCTCTCTCTTCTCAAAAACAAATAAAAACATTAAAAAAATTAAAAACAAATTTGTAATATTATAATCATTTGTAATAAAATGGATTTTTCACATAGTAATTCAGAATAAATACCCACTGAGAAAACAATAACACAACCCAGACTTAAAAATAAGTACACTTAAAAATAAGTACAATAATGATCACAAAAGTTCAAGTGGAGAGTTCTATATAAATCATTAACCTGGGAATTTGAGCATTCAGATGAAAACTATAGCCACATTATGTTATTACACAGCACAAAAACTCATACCACGTTGTGGGTGGGTATTTCACCTATGCAAACTTTGATGAAAAAGGGCAAGGAACTTATCTTTAGTTTTCTGATGACTGATATGGTTCTTTGGCTTTGTTCTCTGGCAGACTCCACACAGTTATGTTAGAGTCAACCTTGCTTCAACTGTCAAAGGAGATTGTGATTCACAAGGATACAGCAACTCGTCCTGCCATATCAAACTTCACTTGGGCACCTCACCTACCTCACACAACGGAGCCAGGGGTTTAGGTGATAAAAAGCAAGAAAGGTAAGTCAGGGGAACATCACTTGTGTGAACTTTCACTAAAATAAAGACTGTCATACACAGCGAAGGGCTGCCATTTTAGTGAGATTATTTCATTAGGTATAAATCCGACCAGTTAAACACCGGAGTTAGTATTTTGGACTTGTCCTTATTTACATGCCTTTAGTGCATATACCAGACTACGTACTGAATGTTAGGTATACGGAGTAGGCATCTATACCTAAGTGATGGTAACAAATAACTTAGCTGCAGTCATGCCTACAGGTAACAGCTCCTTCTAAAATTATTCTTCCTAATAAACACAAATACCTCTGTGTCATCAGATCTTCCTTGTCATGGTTGTTATCAAAACAAATATAGCAATTACCAGAAACAAAATTCTTAACGTGCCCCTGGTACTATGCTAGCTGTTTTATATGCATAACATAAGAGGCTCACAGCAATCCATTCTGCAGCCTCCAAGAGAGGAGGCTGCTTAGGGTCAGGGGGGTGAGGTGACTTTCCCAAGGTCATACCGATTATAAGTTCAGAGGCCTGGACTTGAACCTAGGTCTCTTGCATTCCAAATCCAGGGCTCGTAGTGCCCACATCTTACTCTCTTTCCCCGATATTTTCACAGAAAATAATAAAGAGGAAAAAAATTTGTGTTAAAAAATGGAAACTGTATCTGAGAGGCAATGTGGAATATTTCAAGCATACTTACTTACATCAGACATTTTCTATATTACTCACATAAGGCAGCAAGCTTAAAAACTGATAAAATTTAAAATACCTATAGGGCACCTGGGTCGCTCAGTCAGTTAAGCATCTGACTGCATTTTGGCTCAGGGCATGATCTCACAGTTCATCAGTTTGTGAAATCAAGGCCCGGGTGGGGCTCCCTGCACTTGGGATTCTCTCTCTCTCTCTCTCTCTCTCTCTCTGCCCCTCCCCTGCTCATGTGTGCTCTCTCTCAAAATAAATTATATTAAAAAACAAAACAAAAACAAAATACCTGCCACTGAATCAGTAATTCTATTAAAAAAATCTCAACAAAGTCAGTTCTGAAATTTGTACTTGTAGAAAGCAGCTTTAAGAGAAACTTAAAACAGTTATATATTATGAACATTCATCTAGTAGACCCAAGGTAATAGAAATTTAAAACAATAGCTTTACAAACTTAGCTTATAAATTAGTTTCTGTCAGTTATACCTTCAAAACATATCCTGGTATGGCTTCAGCCTCGTTGGTCTCCCTTTTCTAGTCTTTTCTATGTCAGAGTCTTGGCAACACACTAGGGTGAGCCTTTTCCAAGTATGAGTCATGCTTTGTCATGCGAACAACTCATTGCAAAAGCCCAAACCTTTATAATGCTCCACAAGACCTGTTAGGACCCCCTCTCCCCACACTCACACTCTGATCTTCTCTACCCCTCACAGCAGACCCCCCGCCCCATGATGGTCTCCTAGCTAGCCCTCAAACACAGAACACATGCCTCAGGGCCTTTGCATATGCTGCTCCCACTTTTCTAGTCACACATGGCTTGCTCACTCCCTTCTCATCTCAACCTAAAGGACTCAGAATCAGTGAGGTTTTCTCTAAACACCTGAGGTAAAGATGTAATCTCCCCTTCCCACAGGTCTCTTCTCCTTTAATATGCTTTACTGCTGCTCACTGTGCATACCGCCATCACCCCACACATGACAGACTTGTTTTTATTATCTGCCTCCTTTGTGCTGCAACCCTGGTACCCAGAACTGGCAGACTGATGTTCAATACGGAAGTGCTAAAGACATGAATAAGTGATACACAGAATATAAAAATACCAAGTACAGATTATAAAAATTCATGAATTAGTAATATCAAAAATATTATTGCTTATTAGTATTAGATTATTTGCAATGTTTTAAATCCTATCACAGTGGGTAAAACAGGAAATTTTTTGGCGAACAGAACAGGAATTAACTCTAATATTCTGGGTAAAAGAGTTCTAAAAAAAGTTAGCTATATTTACACTTAGCAGAACATTTTTAGTATTTACCTGTCATTTAATTATTAGTGAAATCATTTGCTTTAAATCTCAAAAACAGAATTTTCCCCCCCAAGATAATAAAAGTAAAATAAATCATGCCTCTTTGACACTGACATCTTTTCAGATGACGTTAAAATATGGTTATTGAAAATTCTACAATAAAAAGCCAATTTTCTGATTCAAATGTTACTTGCAGCTTAATTCTATGACTGATAATTAAATATTAAAGCTGTTCCAATGACACAAAAAGACCCTCTCAGGTACCAAGATTTAAATCTTTCCTTTTTTTCTTGGGGCCTGCAGTTACTGAAGTCACATGATTTTAAGAAAACTGCTCCATGAAAGTTTAAGATATTAACAAATTATAAAATACAGTGTAATAGTAGATGCATTTCTTTTAATTATAGACCCAAACAAGTTATGACATAGAACTTCTTTCTGGCATTACATAATAAACAAATGAACATGTAGTTGGGTCTATGTTAATTGTACTTGATAGACTCTTTAAAAAAAAAAAAAGAATTCATACAACAGAATCCTCTGACTGATGCTAAAGAGCCTCATCTTACATTTGCCTCGGGGTCACAGTCTGTTCTCTGAGAAAGAATCACACGCAGGCACGTTCACATGTATAGACACACACACTACCTTTTCTGAAAAGCAGATTCATCCAAAAATAGTTCCTATACATATTAAGGCCTTATACAAATTAAGTTTATTAAATTCCTACATGACCTAAGCGATCTTACAATGGATTTTGTAACTTGTGCCATTGGTCAATCTGGAAGATTAGGCATTTTAAAACAAATAGAATCCATTATATATGCTGGACATCCTGTCATTACTAGCAACTCTTTTGGTGACAAGTACAAAATAAGCTCTAAATTGAGAAAGATTAAAAAAAGTTAATGTTTATTTATATTGCAGAGAGAGAGGGGGAGAGAGGGAGCCAGTGTGTAAGTGGGGGAGGGGCAGAGAGAGGAGGAGACAGAATTCCAAGCAGGCTCCAGGCTCTGAGCTCGCAGCACAGAATCTAATGCAGGGCTCCAACTCACAAACTGTGAGATCACGACCTGAGCCAAAGTTGGATGCTTAACCGACTGAGCCACCCAGGCGCCCCTGAGAGGGATGTTTTTGAAAGACCACTCAGAACAAGAGAAACAGTATTATAACCCACCTTCTATCATCTCTGATGGCTTTTGGGGTAGTTCAGATAAGAAATTAGTTTCTGTGAAGCTAAGAATTATATTTCAAGAAAGATCGAAAAGGGAAAGTGTGAAAAATGGGTTGCAGAGTCCGTCATTGGAGAAGAGCAAACATTAATGAGGCAATCTGCTTAAATATTTTAATATAGTCTAACCTCATAGCTTCATTTCCCTTGAACAGTTTACAGTTCACACATTTTATGGTCCTTTTTTTCCGGTATAATACAGACTTTCAGAGGCCCGTAAAGATTGATGAAAACTAATTTAAATATCTATTTCATCTGGCTCCTAACAGGTTTTAAAAAAACGATGGTCCTAACACTCAAGGGTTTTTTGAACAATATAATTTATGAGACCTTGCTGGAGGCCCATGATGTAACCAAGGCACGTCAAGGCGTTTGCGAAGTCTCATAGTAAAGAAATCTGTTTAACTTTCACATCACTTTTCAAAATTATTTGATCATGGGATCTCTCCACAATCCCCACTTCAAAAGACTCATTTAGTGCTGATGAGTATTTGGTTATTTAATGAAAATTGTTAACATATTCATTCTATGGTTATTTCCTTAATCATTTTATCAGCCGGACAGACTCTAGATAGTTAAGGGATAAAAGTGTCCTTGGTTTTATAATCTCTAGAAGCCTGCATATTGCTTGGAAGAGAGTGCTCAGGAAGCTTGTGGGTTGAAGAAAGATACCAGGAGTTACCATTGTAAAGAAAAGTCTGGTAAATACAGATTTCCTTCACCAACACCTCCCCACCCCCACCCCCGCCTCCGCCTCCGCCCCAGTTCATCAAATAAGTTTGTCCTGGAAGTTTGGTGGCTTGCAGCAAAAGAGATTTTGTAAGCAATGACAGGGCAGATAGCAAAGTTCATGGTGTGTCTGAGTTTCTTAGAGGCTTCTTTTCACGTGCTGTCTCTTATGAGGAATGTAGGACCTCTTAGCTTCCCCTGAACAAAGTGAGAAGGGGAGAGACACCTGGAGAGTGGCCTTTCGGAATTGTCAACTGGGCCTGCAGCACAGCAGGTCAAAGTCACTTTGCACTTCGTGTAGTTCTCACCAATATCCATTTGTGAACAGAATAAAAAGGAGAGGAAGACACAGCACAAGAATGAGAAGTGACGGGAGAGGAGGGAGAAAACAACAATCTCTCAATTTTGTTCCCTAACCTAGAACACTTCTTAATTGTTTGAAACAAAATGATATCTCATTTGGATGATCATATATTGGTCACATAAATCAGTGTCATTTCCCCTGATTATTTTAAATATCCAGAAGAAATTAATTCGACCCCTATGTTCATTGAGACAGAAGAAGCACTTTCCATGAATTGCAAAAGAAAAAATATTTTGCAAATGAAATTTACAACTCCTATTATCTTTCTAAACATTCCTCCCTCCTAATCCATTACTTATTTGAATTTCCTAC
The DNA here is from genome assembly GCF_018350215.1 of Panthera leo. Taxonomy (NCBI): domain Eukaryota; kingdom Metazoa; phylum Chordata; class Mammalia; order Carnivora; family Felidae; genus Panthera; species Panthera leo. The sequence goes on from NC_056680.1 coordinate 138,562,742, forward strand.
TGTGGCCTGTTTTCTTTGGGAGTTATTAAAAAAAAAAAAGATACTTATTCACAAAAAAGCAGTTATCCAACTCTATGAAGATATGTGATCTTGTGACTCAGTTTTTGTGTTTAGTGATGAACAGGTCATAGACCATTATCAAAGTGTTTGATAACTGGGCTCTCCTGGAACCAAACTAAAATCATTACTGCATAGAACTCTAGAATTTAATAGAAATAAAATATCAAGGTGATTTTTAAATAAAAATAAACAGTATTAACATTGGTAGTGTTGATAGGTCATCTTTGACCCATACCTAATATTATTTAAAAAAACCACAACATTTTAACTAAAGGTCTATATGTACATAACTTAGGAGAAGAATTCAGAAAACCACAAAGACAAAATTTAAAATTTCTTTAAATGTCCCAATCATTTTGTAAATGTAATTCCAGTTTTTGTTCTATAAATCTATACATGCACTGCAAGTCTGATTTATAATTTGAATTTATTTATAATGAACTATAAACCTCTTCTCCTAATGTATGCTTAAAATTTTTTTTAGTTTTATTTATTTATTTTGAGAGAGACAGAGACAGCATGAGTGAGGAAGGGGCAGAGAGAGAAAGAGAGAAGCCCAAGAAGGCTCCTCACTGCCTGTGCAGAGCCCAGTGTGGACCTGAACTCACAAAACTGTGAGATCACAACCTGAGCCTAAATCAGGAGTCGGATGCTTAACTGCCTGAGCCACCTGGGTGCCCCCGCCATTTATGCTTTTTAATGTAAGTATGATATTTCATGTTATGGAAGTACCATAACTTACCCAGTATTCCATTAGAATTTAGACTTTTTCCTCTATTTCTTCCTACCATGTATACTACCATATATAGAGTAAACTTTTTTTTTAAGTTTATTTTGACAGCAAGAGAGAAAAAGCATGTGTGCACGCTCAGGGGAGGGGCAGATAGAGAATCCCAAGCAGGCTCCATATACTGTCAGTGTGGAGCCTGAGGCAGGGTTTGAACCCATGAACTGTGAGATCATGACCTGAGCCTACTTCAAGACTCAAACGCTTAACAAACTGAGCCATCCAGGTGCCCCACACATATATTCTTACATATACATAATCTTACACTATAATATTTTTAATCCACCTCTTATTGCTTCTTTAGGGTAAATTCTTGAAAGTACATTGTTGGATAAGTGGTCCTATGGATTGTACTGAATCCACCATGAATGAAAATCCATATGCTGAAGTCCTACAGTAATCAATGTTACTGTATTTACAGATGGCACTTTTAGGTGGTAATCAGGTTAAAAGAGGTCAGTCATAGGGGTGGGACACTAAACTGATAGGATGGGTGGCCTTCTAAGAAGAGAAAGAGTGGGATTTCTTTTTCTCTGTTATATGAGGACATGGGGGGAAGGAAGTCATTTGCAAGTCAGGAAGAGAGCCTTCCCCAGAACCTGACCATGCTGGGCACCTTGATCTCTGACTTCCAATCTCCAAAACTGTGAGAAAATAAATTCCTAATGTTTAAGCCACCCAACTGATGGAGTTTTTTTTACGGTGGCCCAAGCTAAGACAATGTAATGATGTTTTCAGAAATTTGATACATACTACCAAATTGCTTTTTAAGAAAGCACTTACTTATGTTTGCTCTGTGACCCATGTGCATGAAATGATTCATTTCCCTGCAATCTCATCAACTGTTGTCTTTATCATTTGTTATAATCATTTTCAATTTTATACATAAAAAGAGTATTTCATTGTTTTAATCTATTAATTTCTGGGTGGCAAAAGGATACAATCTTTCCGCTTTATACAGAATCTCTCCACAGGTCATAAAAATCATTGCATTTGATTCATTCAGAATATTTAATTGTGAACTCTACTTACCAAGTGTCCCAACATTTCACTTATAAAATTTGTAAACAGATGGCCACTATCATTCATTTCCTGACTCAACAAATATTCATTGAGTACCTGCCTAGGTGCTGGGGAAAATATAACCAGAACAGAAATGTGTCCTGCCCCAACAGAGTTTATAGCAGGGAAAGGCATTAAAAGAAAAACCAGACAGTAATGCACAATTGCAATAAAGAAGGGCAAAGGTACAAAGCTTTGAGGTAGTATGGATTTTCAGGGAAGGAGTCAGGTTTGGAATGATTTTTCAGCTGAGATGTAACAGACAAGCAGCATTTACTCAGGTGGAACTAGAAGCAGAGGTTGTGGAGAGCATTCCAACAGGTTCTCCATAGTCAAGATGTTCAAATATTTTTTTTCCAAAATGCAAATTTTATATGACTCTTCTGCTTCTAGTATAGTGGGTTGACTTGATACTCCAAAAGCCCCTTTTCACTACAAAACACCTAAACACTGCCAAAGTCATAATAAGCATACAGTAGTTAAATGTGCTGTACTCAGAAGAAAGTTAAAAAAAATTCTCCAGAGGAAAATGAAAAGGAACCAGAAACTGAAACCAAAGTGGGGGGTGCATGTGAACAACAGGGCTGCCTTGGGGGGGTAAATGCTGATACTAAGGAGGCTTTACAGCTATGTTCAAGAGAATGCACCATGGGGTCCGCAACCCCAGGGGCCACTGAACCGGAGATTCCTGCAAAAACTGGGCCCAGTACAAACAACTGGGCTGTACTATCAGTTAAAGGACGGGCCAGAAAGAATCCACATTCTTGTAAGGGGGAGGCAACAAGGAAACCTGTCTGTTTCCACAACATCTAAAGATTGAGGGAAAGAGGCTTTCCTGACAATATGAACCATATGCCCAACCTCATTAAACTGGGTACTACCTGTGCAATCAAGAAATCCCCAAGATGAGAAACTAAAGTAGCTCCAGTAGCACCTCAATCACCAAGTAAAAGCAAGAGCACATCCTCTTTAAAAGAGAGTATTCGCATTCTCAACCAGGCCTTGTAGAATTCTCACAAATTAATTTCAAATACATGTGCCTACTAAAAAAAAAAAAAAAAAAAAAAAAAAAAGCTAGCTGAATAAGAAAACAGTGACCATGGCAAAAATGTCAGCAGAAACAAGATATAAACGCCTAGAAAATTTTAGTTATTAAAATTGATCAGAATATAAAATAATTATAAAGGTCTAAGGGGAAAATGAGGGAGAGATAAAAACTAAAAACCAAGAATCAAATGAGAGAGGTTCAGAAATGATGAAATGGGGGTGCCAGAGTGGCTTAGTCAGCTGAGCGTCTGACTCTCGATTGCAGTTCAGGTCTTGATTTCACAGTAGTGCAATCAAGCCCCACATGGGCAGAGTGGAGCCTGATTAAGATTCCCTCCCTCCCTGGATCATGCATGCACGCACTCTCTCTCTCTCTCAAAACACAACAACAAAAAACAAACAAAACAAAAATCAAATGGATTTTAAAAAGAACCAAATAGAAATTTCCAGAACTAAAAAAAAAATTGAAATTAACAATTCAATGAGTGGGTTAAAAAGTAGATATCCTCACTAAAAAGAGAATGAGATAGAGTAAGGGTTGGCAAAGTATAGTCTACCACTTGTTTTTATGAATAAAATTTTATTAGAACACAAACCACACCCATTCATTTACATATTACTCTTGGCTGTTTTTGCACTAAAACATACACTTGAGCAATTGTGGCAGAGATCATATGGCCCACAAAGTCCAAAATATTTATTATGTTTACTATCTGGCCCTTTATAGAAAAACTCTGTCAAGTTCTTTGAAGATAGAACTGAAAGTATTACCCAGAATGCAACTAGAGAAATAAGTAGAATATGTATTATAGACATTAAAACATACATAAGATAAATGCCTCATATATGGATATTTGAAATTTCAGAAAAGAGATTAGGGGAGAACCAACATTGAAAGAGATAACAATATTCCAGAACGATGGCAAACATGGATCTTCACACCCAAATCAAGGTAAATTCAAAGAAATCTGCACTTACTCAATATCAGGGTACATGGATCAGAAATCCACAGGAACCCCCAACAGTATACATGAAAAGAAATTCACATGTAGATATGTTATAGTGAACCCACAAAACACTAATGAACAAAATAATCTTGAAAGTATCCAGAGAGGAGAGACAAATCCACATCAAAAGAATGGCAATTAGATTGCCAACAGCTTTCTTTCTCGTAACAAAGGAAGCCAGAAGAGAAGGAAGTATTATCTTTAAAGTTTTGAGAGAAAGTAACAGTCAATCTAGAACTGTACACCTAGCAAAATTTTCTTTGAAAAAATGTAGAACACACACAGTTCCAAATAAAAATTCACTATCCATAAGTGCTCCATAATAGGAAATTCCAAAAAATATACTTCAGGAAAAAAGGAAAAAATTCTAAATCTAAGCAAGTGTTGAGTATAAAATAGAAAACAAATAAACAAGGATACAACTGAAATACCAGAGAATTAAAGCATAGACAGTAAAGATCTCTCTACTCTTTAGAAGGAGAAGAAGTGTGTTGATTAGCATAAAACTTAAAAATTTTTTAGCAACATGCTTGGTAAAATCTCAAATGTTGGAAAATGTAAGCTATTGAGGGGGAAAAAAAACAGAAGAAAAGAACCTGGATAAAACAATAGGGCAAGAAAGAAACAAAAAGCCTACAAACATGAACCAAAAAAAAGAAAGGCCAAAATAAAATGGTAGAAATAAATTCATTTATATCAATACACATAATTGTAAATGGACTAAACTGATTAAAAAACAAATTGTCATACTGGAGAATTAAATCAGAATCTAGTTTGCTATTTATAAAATACACTAAAACACAAGAATACAGAAAGGCTAAAAGTATGAATAAACATATCAGACAAATACCAAAAGAAGGCTACATTAATAACCATCTTAATAAACTCGAATGCAAAATACATTAGTTGTAAAAAGGGTCATTATTAAACAATGATAATAATTCCCATTCTCTAGGAGGATTTAACAATTTTAAACTTGAATGTACCTAATAAACAGCCTCAAAATATACAAAGCAAAAATTGGCATAAGCAGGAGAAAGAATCCACTATGGCACCTACAGTTTTCCACTTACCAGACGGGGGAAAATGCAAGATGAGCTTGGAGCATGTTTTAGTACCTATCATAGGGAGTCAGTCTGGAAGAGCTCTCAATGGCTCAAGCTGGAACCATTTGAGCAACAAAATAAAGCAGTATCAGATTATAACCCAAAGTACAAAATAACTACATATGAATCCCGATTAATATAGATAAATGTTTGAGTAAATAGAGAGAAGACAAATTTCCTTGCAGAAGAATTCCAAATAATATATCTAGTTGGTCCTCCCTCCAGGAAAGTGGCACTCTCCCACTGAGTGTGAGTTAGACTTAGTGACTTGCTTTCAAAAACTAGTGTTTAGAGAAAGCAAAATAATATCTTTGCAGTGGAGAATCCGGGCATGCACTACCTTTCCCCAGTGACCCTAGAGTGAAGATGACCAGTGATGTCTTGGGGTTATCAAGGACTTCCTGAGATGAGACAGTATTTTATCTCTTTAAAATCCCATAACCTCAATCTAATCATGAAAATGTCCCACAAACCCAAACTGAGAGATATCTGACAAAATACTCGACCAGAACTCTCCCAAACAGTCAAGGTTGTGAAAAACCAGAAAAGATGGAAGAACTCCACAGATCAGAGGGGACATGACAACTAAATGCAACAGGGGTGGCATCCTGAGTTGGACCTTGGAACAGGAAAGAAAAAAATAGGACACAAAAAAATGGGCTAGTGAAACCCAATTAAGAACTACTGGTTAGGTAACAGTTACATGCCAATGTTCGTTTCTTAGTTTTGACAAATATACCATGTTATTATGCGACGGTAACAGGGGAAACAAATATAGAAATTCCCTGCAAGATCCTTGCAATTTTTCCGTAAATCTAAAATTATTTTTCTAAAAAGTTGGTTTTTAAAAAAATTAATGAAAAGGGAAAAGAGTAGTATAGTTCAACAAAGCCAAAATCTACTTCTTTGGAAAGACTAATAAAGTTTACAGAATTTCTGGCGAGATGGATTGAGGGGGAAAAGAGAAGATAAAAATAAACAACATTATAATGTACAAAAAGTAGGCAGAGCAAAAAGTACAAAGAATGTCTTGAACTTAGTATCAATGCATTTGAAAACTTCGATAAAATGCACTATTTCCTAGAAAACCATAACCCGACAAAACTCACTCAAAAAGATAGAAGGAAAGCCTGTATAGCTAACTACAAAATTAACTAATGTGATAGGTAAAAATCTTTCCATCTAGAAGTCTCAAAGCCCAGATGGTTTTAAAGAGGAGTTACTGATAATTTTTAAACAGTAAGTCATTTGACGTCTATACAAAACAAGCTACAAAGTTCCCAAACTCACTGTATATGGCTATCTATGGTAACGTGAATATCACATCCCAATAAAAGCCGTATGAGAGAGGGAAAAAATAGGCCAATTTTGTGCATCAACATAGATCTAAAAACCCTAAACTGGCAAGAGTACTAGTAAATGGTATAGATGTGCACAGATAGTTGTGTTTGTTTTTATGTAACAGCATTACATATTATGTTCTTAAAAAAACTTTAGTATATTAGAAAGTTACATGAAAATCCAACTCAAGACCTCAAACTTTTCCACACCTAAGTCTAGATGCTAAGAAGGCGCTAAAGGCCCTGAGTTTAAAAAAAGCTGGTGTAGTTCTTGCTCACAAGAGCTAATTTACAAGATAAATTAACCTGATTTACATTCTAACGCATATTAAAAAACCCTTTGCCTTGTCTCTTCCTTAACGATTTACCTTCAGTGGGCTCTTTTATGCATTATTTCAGAAAAATCTAGGAGCTGTGTGCTGCGAATGAATGGTGTGGAAGGAAAACAGGAAACTGATTAGGTGATTTTAATAACTATATTCTTCAGGTTGCATTCTGGCAGCTTACTTATTACCCTTGATGACTGGGTTCTTGACTCCTGCTTTTGGCGAGGTCTTTGCCACTGTCCCATTAGACCCACAATGTTTTCCAGAAACATGAGGTGGGCAGCATTGATGTAATTATTCACAATGAACAGATGGGAAACTGAGGCTCAGACAGGACCAACTGCTCAAAAGGAAATAGCTCATAAGTAGGAGAGCTGAAGACAGATGTTCTGTTTCAACATACTATGTCTTTCCACTTAACTGCTCACTTTCTTTGTGTTGTTTTGAAAGGCATAATTACCTTGCTCTAGTATTGAACTCAAGGCTGGGTGGGGATAAATGTTATTGCTAGGCAAGCTTGACTGAGACAGATCTGAGGTTATTCTATAGTTTCTGAGAGAATCAACAAAGAACCCTCAGAGTATATTTAAAAGGCACTCATTGGGGCGCCTGGGTGGCTCAGTCGGTTAAGCGGCCGACTTCGGCTCAGGTCACGATCTCGCGGTCCGTGAGTTCGAGACCCGCGTCGGGCTCTGTGCTGACAGCTTAGAGCCTGAAGCCTGTTTCAGATTCTGCGTCTCCCTCTCTCTCTGACCCTCCCCCGTTCATGCTCTGTCTCTGTCTCAAAAATAAATAAACGTTAAAAAAAAAAATTAAAAAAAAAAAGGCATTCATTGATCACTATCCCTTCCCCTTCTGTGCACATATGATGAAATCTGTCCACCTGGACGCATTACATG